>NC_134023.1:62206756-62811256 GCF_040712315.1 Castanea sativa | reverse complement strand
TTTGATGTTTGGGGCATCGATTTCATGGGACCGCTTCCTGTATCTTTCGGTTATGTTTATATTTGCTTGCTGTGGATTATGTCTCGAAATGGGTGGAAGCTAAAGCTACCATGAATAATGATTCTAAAGTTGTTATAGATTTTATCAAGTCTAACATATTCTCCAAGTTTGGAATTCCAAGAGCTTTAATAAGTAATCGAGGCACTCACTTTTGCAATCGAACTGTGGAGACTTTGTTGAGAAAGTACCATGTGACCCCAAAGGTGTCAACTGCCTATCATCTGCAAACTAGTGGACAAGTAGAAGTGTCAAATCGAGAGATCAAGTCCATCCTTGAAAAGATGGTCAATCCAAGTAGAAAATATTGAAGTTTGTGCTTGGATGATGCCTTGTGGGCGTATAGGACAACATATAAAACGCCTATTGGTATGTCACCTTATTGGTTGGTGTTTGGGAAACCATGCCACCTTCCAGTTGAGTTAGAACACAAGGCTTATTGAGCTGTCAAGAGTTTCAACATGAAGATGGATGAAAGTGGAGAACACAGGAAGTTGCAATACAATAGTTAGAGGAAATTTGCAATGATGCCTATGAGAGTGCAAGGATTTACAAGGAAAAGACGAAGGTTTTTCATGACAAGATGATCTCTAGGAAGTTGTTTAAAGTTGGTCAAAATTCCTTCTATACCATTCACAGCTTCGTTTGTTTCCAGGTAAGTTGCGTTCTCATTGGATTGGACCTTTTGTTGTTACTAATGTTTTCCCCATGGTGCAGTTGAAATTCCAAGTTTAGCAACTTTCAAAGTGTTCAAGGTGAATGGCCCTAGATATAAGCCTTTCTATGAAGGTTTACAAGTAGAGAATGTGGAAAAATTGGACCTTGAGGATCCAATTTATACTGATTGAAGAAGGAAGCATTGAGTCGAGCCAATGACAATAAACAAAGGCGCTGCTTGGGAGGCAACCTAAGAGAGTTCGTTCTTTTTCTTCTTTTTATTTTCACATTTATATTTTGGTTATTTTTTCCTTTTATTCGCATTTCACCTTACATTGGGGACAATGTAAGTTTTAAGTGTAGCGGAGGGGATTTAGGTTGTGTTTTAATTTCGTATTTTTGAAAAAAAAATTGCTTTTTGTTTTTGTGGTTTTCAAAGATTTTTTGTTGTGTATGTCACGAGCAAGATTTAATTAAGCTTGAAAAATTCATAACATGATTGAATAAGTGATCTTCCAGCTTAGAATTAATTGGTCTAGTTATTTTCCTTGAGAATGGTAGTGACTCAATTTAGTAGACAAAAGCTGGTGAGATTTTGAGCCTTTAGACTAACACATCCATATCAGTCTCATTATTCTTTCATGTGAGATATTCTTCCATAGCTTTGTTTCTCTATAACTTGCCTTGATTCTCTTTGAGGTCATATTGACACATGCATGCATGAACATGATTAAGGCCCTCTTTGTTATAAGCTACATAAGCCAAATAGCCAACCTTGTAATTAATTTTTCCCTTTGTTGAACCCCTTCGAGCTTTATTGTTTTTTTCTTTTATTGTGAATCCACGTTACAAGCTTTAACCTAAAAAACAATGCCTTTACCAAAGCCGTAGAGCTAGTGGAGCATTGTTCATCATTATGATAAGTATGGGTGTGCAAGAAATAAGTGTTGGGTGTCTAGATTTGTGGTACGGCTATGACTGGTGAAATGGAACATGTCTTCATTCTCAATTTATGAGTTCCATTGTTGATGTAATTCTGAAAAAAAAAAAAAAAAAAAAGAAAAAAAAAAAGAGTGTGACTGAAGAAATTGCTTTTAATATTACAAACTGTCCATGTTCATAATTCCTCCTAAAATTCCAAGAAAGGGGTCTGTTTATACGTGATATATACAAAGGTTGAAGCCGCTAAATGGAGTGATTGCTTTTACATTTCTTATATATTCAAGCTTGAGTTGATTCATTTTTGCTCCACTAGTTTTGATGGCTTTTGAGCTACATTCCCAAATATTTTCCGCCTTGATCCTAAACCCCATTACAAACCATGAAAAGTCTTTAGGATTCGTGTTATGCATGTGATCCCAGTGGTGGAGAATCAGAAGATATGCAAGCCTATGGTAGATCATTTCCATTGGAATGAATTTGAACAAAACACATACCCTTCAAACACATGAGAGTCGAGTGTTTATTTCCTTGAGGCTCTACATAATTAGTTTACTCTATCTCGAGTGAAAATTCTTACTAAGTAATTGTAAGTTATTTAAGAATGTTTGTTCATGATATGTAATGAGTTTTGAAGAGCTTGGTTGTTCTTTGCTGATGGCATTGCCACCTTGGCGTTTATGGGAAAGTGAATTTGAGTTTTGCCCCAGGACGAGAAAAAGTTAAGTGTGAGGGAATTTGATGAGAATGCAAATTGTCATATTTTTCTCCCTTAATTTTTAGTCTTCTACACTCATTTGGTGCCTAAATGTACTCATTATTCTTATATTTTTATTTAGGATGCAAATGGAGGCGTTAAGTGCAAAACGAAGTTAATTGGGCGATTTTGGACAGCTTTGACATTGCTTCATAATATGGGCATAACTCTTTCATCCGAGATCTGATTGAGATGATTCAAGATGCTATGGAACTCCAAGACAAATATCTACAACATTCATGTTTTGAGTTTTGAGAGATATGAGCCGCATCAACGTCGAAATCGGGCTTGAAGTTGCTGCACCTGCACTGATGATGTTCTGGAACCTTCCTTAGCCAGCAATTCTAATACAGGAATTTGATGTGGTTTATTTTTGGAAGTTTCCAGATCCGATGCACGAAAATTTCAGCTGAAAAACACCACTTTCCTTGTTATATTAGGACTTTGTTTTATTTTTAATATTTTTCCTTAATTAGTCAGATTTAGATATTATTATTTAGAATATTTTTAGGAGATTTTGTAGGCTTGCGAAAGGGGGAAATAACGTGTAGAAGAGGGGGAGGAAAAATCAGACTTCACACATGCCTCTCTCTCTCTCCCCTCTTCTTTTTCTCCTTCGAGTCTTCATCATGACCTGGCTTGGCTAAACTTTTATACTTGGTCAAAGGAAACAGAAGCCTCGAAATCAATAAAACTATGAGACCTAATTTGTTTTTACTGTTCAATTTATGCTTTGAATATCAGATGTTCTTCTGTGCCTATTTTTATGATTGTCTCATTTAATTACTAGGAGGCCTACTAGTTTTTTATTCGTTGCAATCTACTGCTAGGTTAGATATCAAATCCGTAATTGTTTGATCCCTCTAATTTGTGAAGCAACCAAGATTTAATGATTTGCTACGTCAGAAATTATTAGATCTTAGGAAGAACACTCGACTAAATTAAATACAATGTGCTTGTGTTGTTTAGTTTCATTGATCTCTCTAATTCTTAAGGCTGCTACTAAATTCAACCTTTAGCACTTGTCTTGGGTTGTTTAATAGTTAGGGTTAATTAGATCTCTTGTTTTCTAATTAACTGCAACTAAGCAGAGATAGGAAAATAGTTCCAACAATGAATATTCAAGGTGTGAATTGATATATACTTGCATCGATGATTAGTTGTAAAATTTGGTGGTGGATGGTGACTTAGACCAAGGTTTGTTCTTTTGATTGATTTTGATATTTTAATTTGAATTGTTCTTTAATTTTTTTTCTTAAAATTATTTTCATTAGACTTAACCCCCCCCCCCCACTCCTTGTTCACGTAGCAGATACTCTCTGTGGGAACGATTCTTACTCGCACAACTACATATATTTTTAGAAGTATATGTTTTATTTTTTGTTGCCTGCGATAGCACACCAGCAAACTTTATTCCAAATCAAATCCTAGTATAGAGTTCTGCAAGATCATAACCTAAACTTTGATACCATTTGTAGACACTGTATTTTGTACCCCTTATGACTCGAGCTCTTGTTCCCTAATGATGCTGAAATTTTAAAACCCAAGGTTAGGTTAGGGCCTAATAAGCATTGTTGGGAAATGGGGGCCCAAGTCGGAAGGGTTACAAAATGCAATATCTACAAATGCCCCTCTTTCAATTCATGAGCTTTAATAACGGAATCAAAAGAATAAGAGTCAAAACATTTTTTTTTTGTACGTATGGCTCGAGCACAACCCACACACACAACACACATCATGCATACATGGGGTGGGGTGCAACTTAGAGAAGTTGCTTGGGATTCATATGTTCAAATTCCCACCTTTGATGCTCATAAAATGAGCAAGGACACGTTCACTATCCCAGAACATGTTTTGTCAATTGCAAGCAAAAGATGAATGACTCACTATCCTAGAGTCACTAAAAAGGAAAAAAAACAAACAAAGGTGCCCTTACGAGCTCAAACAAACAAACAAGGGTTATCTTATAAGCTTAAAAGGATATATATATATATATATATATGTGTGTGTGTGTGTGTGTGTGCACGCGTTGTCCATCTGAGGCTCTTTCCTTAAACTTTTCCGGGTGGTACTTGTCTTCTCTCTCCATCTCTACCTGTTTTGGTGAGGCTCTTGCCTCGAGGTGTCCTTGGTCTCTATCTCCATCTTTACCTCTTCCATTGTGCCTGCATATTTAATTCCCTTGGGATATGTGAACAAGTTCTGTACAAAGTGCCTGCATGTTCAATTCCCAGAGGATATGTGCATAATTTTTTGTATTCCAACTTCGCTTGACCAGTGTGTGGCCTGTGCCTACATTTTCAATTCCCATAGAATATGTGCATAAGTTCTGTGTTGTATCTTTTTGATTTGTATAGGGTTTTGTGCCTGCATGTTCAATTCTCATAAGATATGTGCACGAATTCTATGTTCTACCTTTCTGATTTGTATAGGGTTTCATGCATGCATGTTGAATTCCCATAGGACATGTGCACAAATTCTATATTCTAACTTTCTGACTATTCCTTAGACTAGGGATGCTGGAGGACTCGCTAGGGAGTAAAAGTCTATTAAGAAGTGTTTTGGTGATGATTCTGACCCACCATGGAGTCTTGATGGTGTATGGCCCACTAGGGATGGGGTAGCTTATTGGAGATTTTTTGATGGTGTCTTCTTCTTTCTTGTGACTTATTGGAGGTTGATGTTGACTCTACCCTCGAGGGGGTTTTACCAAACTTTATGAGGGAAATTTTGTTTTACAACTCTCGAAGGGGTTGCCTCTGTGTTTTGGACCCACAAGTGAGTCGTCTTGTGATTTCGAGATTCAATTAGGGACTTGGCTAATGATCTTAAATCATGATGTTTTCTAATCTATTGAGAGATATTTTTTATACTTTTAATCCACTAGGGATATTCTTTTGAGGGATTCGATCCAGTGGGATGCTCTTTTAGGGTCTTTGTGTTCTTTGCCTACTGAGGGCATTTCTGTCACTTTTGGGTGCATTTTTTAAATTTTCCTTTGCATTTATAGCCTCCATAGGTATATTGGATTTTTTGTTTTTGCTAAACTACACGTAGTTCAGCGGGGAGGCCTAAACTGCATGTAGTTTAGCCACCAGGTATGTTCCCACCTCTTCATTTTTTCTCCAATGGCTACCAACTATTTCTTTTTTGTTTTTTGTTTTTTTCATTCTCTTCATCTTCCTTCATCTCTTCATATTCTCTAAATCCCTATACAAAAGCCTTCTGCCTCTCTCTTATTCCCTCACAATTTGGTGCTCAGCTTCTTCTTCAATCTCTACTTCTCTCTCAAACTCTCTCATCTTCTTCAATGGCACCCAAGTCTAAGAAGAGTTCCTACATCCTCTCCACTGATGCCTTCCATCTCACCTGCTGGAACGGAGCAGTACGGCTAACAATGTCTCCTCCCTTACTCTACAGACCACAACAACACCTTTCAGAGGGTGCAAGGGCCAAATCAATAAGTTTTTCAAACTTTTCTCATTTTTTAGTTTTTCCTTTGATCTTCCATTTTAAAATGTTTTTAGGCCTGTAAATGCTTGGGTTTTGCTATGGGATAGGTTTAGATGAAAACCTGACACTCTAGGAAGAGTAGGAACAAGTTTAGGTTGAATTTTGGTTGAGAAAAGCTTGGGAATGTTGAAGAACAACCTTCTGTGTTCATTCTTGTGTGTGCATGTTTAGGCTTGCGCACACAGACTTGTTCTTGCATGCATAGCTTGTATTCATGCGTACACATGCTTGTTCTTGTGCTCGCGTATCTGTTCTTTAGTTTATGCACACACAAGTTCCATTTGCATATGCATGCAAAATTTTGCGTACGCAAGGTCCTTCATGCACATGCATGGCGCAGGCAAAAACCCTAGTTTAGGAATTTTAGCTCTTTTTCATCTATTTTCATTTGTTTCTCAACTTTAACATCATCCTTCACCATTTTTTTATTTAATTGTACATCTTATGTCATATCTCATCCTATTGTGAATCCAACATCACTTTCCAACCAATCTTTTCACCCAATCATGAGTTTAATCCCATTCTCTTTTTACAGGTTTCAGCCCCATATTTCGATAGGGAAAGTACCATCAGGGTCTTGGTGTGGTACAACATCCTTACCGAGGAGACTTGGGGCCATATCCGTGTTGGCGAGTTTTGAGCCCGTTATTCATCTAATGCCTCTAGGATAGTGAGTCACTTGTCATTTGCTTGCAAGTGGCAAAATAGGTACTGGGATAGTGAACCTATCATTGCTCATTTCCCGAGTAACAAAGGTGGGATTTTAGACATACAAATCCCACATAGCTCTCCGGAGTTACACCCCGTGCCATGTATATGTGAGAGTGTTGTGTGCGTGGGTTAGGCTTGAGCGGTACGTCAAAACAAAATTTAGTGTCTCTTATTCTTTTAGTTCCGTTAGCGAAGCTCATGAATCAAAAGAGGGGCATCTGTAGACCCTGCATTTTGTACTCCTTATGACTCGGGCTCTCATTCCCCAATGATGCTCGAATTCTAACGCCCAAGGCTAGTTTAAAGCCTAATAAGATATTAAATTGAACTGAGGGGGTGTTAAAATGAAAAATATAACCTTTTAAATGAGTAAAAATCTATTTTTGGAAATAAAATCACCAAAGTGGCCCTCAGTCTGCATACGTAGGTCGCAGCTTGTGTACGCTAGCCAAAGCATGAGTATGTAGGCACATTTCTGCGTAAGCAGCTAAGGTTTCAAAGGCATAAGATAGACAAGTTTTTTGCAATAACGACTAAGGTTTGGAATGAATCCCACATTGTCTAGGGGTTGTTCCAAACCCCTTTTTTCAACTATAAAAGGCCTTACATGATACATTTTCAAAGGACATAGAAATCCCACGGGAAAACCTAAAGATTCACTAGAAAATAGTGAATCGAAAGGTAGTTTTTCACAAAACACCCTCAAGTCAATTTTATTTTATTGAGACCTTTTCTGGCCCCAATTCCTTTATTTTAACGTTGCTATTCACTTTCTTACTGGTTTTTGAATAGACTTGACTAAGGGGAATTGTCAAAATCAAGCTTGGAAAGCTATTGTTTAAGGTTTTGGGTCTAACCCTTTCTCTCTTTTTTCTTTCTCTATTTTGTTGTTCTTTATGCATTTTAATCTTGTTCCTTGTGTATTTTATATTTGTGTATGTCTATTTTAGTTAGTTTTTAGTTCTTTTCATGTTTTATGTATGTTAGGTTGTTAGAATCTTTACTTTAAAGTTCTGCTCTGTTTCTATGTTTTAGGTTTTTTGGGCAAGGATTTGCATACGCATAATCTAGCGTGCATACCCAAGCTTGATCATGTGCACGTAGACTTGTTCTAGTGTGCATGATGCTGTTGCCCAGAAACCCTAAAAAAATAATTTGTTTGTTTTGTCACGTCCTTCACATGTTTGTTTTATCTAGCCTCCTTTTTATATGTTTTAGGCTCTATGGGTTTTGGTTTATCTCTTCCACATGTTCATTTGTTATCACATGCTTAGATTAGGGTTTTTATGTGGTCTCTTGTTTTAATTGCCATGAACACATATTCACATGTTCATGCATGAATGCCATAGATGCTGAGTTGCTGCAAGGTGAATGAGATGAGTCTTGAATTCACATTCCCATACATCTTTGAATATGACTTTGCCTTGATGATAGAGGTAAACATGCTTGTTAGGTTAAGTTCTTCTTGAAGTATAGATGCAATCACTTTTTTACTTGGATCTTTCCTTATGCTTATGCTTCAGCCTTGATTTGATTATGCATGCTGCTACCTTGACTATGCTTTTGGTGCAATGTTAGATGAATGCTAGGGTTGTTTATGTGTGGGTTGGGTTCTTATGATTTATGGATGGATTTGTATGTGTCTCTTTGTGATGAAAGATGTCATGTTGTATGATTTGATGTATGTTAGTGTGTGTTTGTGTGTGAGTATAGATGCAAGTGTTAAACATGTTTTAATGAGGTTAAGATGTAAGACACAATAATGGGAGACCAACCTTAGGGTTGGGTGGTCTTGGGTGCCTAACACTTTTCCAAGAATGTACGTAAACTCCAAACCCATATCTCTTGTAGTAAGATCAAAAGGTCCTCCCTTGAGAGTACGCTATATATATGGTTCCTACGCCATTGCAAAAACTAGGTGGCGACTCCCCCCTTGTGTCCACAACAGCTAATGGGGTTTTAGAAGCTCCTAGAGGTTAGTTTCTTTTCCTTTTTCTTTTATAGCTCATGTATTTCCCATTCTTGCAATCATGTTCATCCACATGTCATCTAGGCTAAAGATTTTACCTCATGCTCTTACAAACTGCATCTATGCCTTTATCTTGCAAACTATCATCTTGTAAACTGTAACTACTTTTCTTGTCATCTTGCAAACTATCATCTTTCAAATTGTAACTTCTTTTCTTGTCATCTTGCAAACTATAACTATTTTTCTTGTCATCTTGCAAACTATGCTTTCTTTTCCAGAGCTGGGCCGTGTAAACGGTCTTATTACTCGGGGAGCAAAGGTAGACTTGAAGAGCTTCCCTTCAATTAGGGCTCACTTTAATAGGCTATCTTTTGGTGAGGTGCGTTAGGAATTCAATGCCTCTTATTATTCCCTTTGCATGATTCTTAGGACTTTTCTTCTAACCCCATGTGTTGTCCAGGTCATATAGAGCCCATGGGCTGGCCTTCCCCCTGTTGTGGACCTGAACTTAAAGGCAACTGCTCTTGTTACTTCTAGGATCACCTAGCCCTTCAAGGGTACTGGCTTGAGGGCACTCTACTTGATGGAAAGGGTACGATGCCAGTTGATGGGTAAGGATGCCCCATAGGTTCTAATGGCTCCTGTTTATGCTTTTTCCACTTTCCATGACAAACACTAAGTACTAGTTGTGGAGGAACAACATTCCCTATACCGTGCAAGTCATAGACAAGTTGGACTATGATGAGTTCAACGATACTCACCTCATGCC
The DNA here is from genome assembly GCF_040712315.1 of Castanea sativa. Lineage (NCBI taxonomy): Eukaryota > Viridiplantae > Streptophyta > Magnoliopsida > Fagales > Fagaceae > Castanea > Castanea sativa. Next base: position 62,801,884 of record NC_134023.1, on the reverse strand, counting down.
CTCTCTCACTGCTGCGGTATATGTCCTTTCTTTCTCATTTATTTCCATTTTTCTTTTGCATTACTTCACATGATGATAGTCAAATGGAACACTTATGTCAGGCTGGCCCTACTACTGTGCTTCTATTGGCCCTTCTCATCTACCTTGGTCGATCTATGCCTACAATCCTAATGCCTTCTCACAAGAGCATGCGGTGGGCCACAACACAAATGTCATGGGTTACCCTTTTCCTAAGGGTACATGAGTAATGAGTTCTCATCCATTCCTTGCCTTGTACATCCTTTTATTTTCTTATATCTTTCAATTACTTGTTCTAACACTGTCTTCTTCCCAATTCAGCCCACTGTACAGGAGCACGAGGAGCTTATCTGGCTAGCCAAAAACCTTAAGCGGGAGGTGACTGAGTATTCCACACAGATGTACAGTCTTAAAGGGTTAGCCTATCTGAGTGATGTTGATGACGATGATGATGATGATGGTGATGGTGGTGGTAATTCAAAGACTACTCCTAGCTATCAGCCAAGGAAAAGGCAGTTTCGATGATCTTGCATACAGATAGATAAACAGACAGAGACACAGCACTTTCTTTTTCCTGATTTTTTCTCTCTTTTTCTTAGTATGTATTTCTGCACTTTGGATATGATTTGAGACAATGGGTTGTGTTTTATAGAACATCTTTTACATTTATGCTTGTTTTTTCTTCTTTTAGGACATGTACTTAATTTACAACTAATGGGGATGATTACATTTATTTTCATGCAATTTTATTTTTCTTAATCTTCGATGCTTGAAAATCTGAGCTTGATTATGCCTTGAGTTGTCCCTTAAGCTATAGGAATCACAGGAGAATTCTTGGGGAAAGAGTCACACTTAAAATGAGAAAAGGATCCGTTTCTACCTTCTTCCCTACGTATGCATACACGGGCCTGCGTATGTGGGTGTTGACCATGCGTACGTAGCCTTGACCTTGCATATGCATGACACAGGCTAGAAAAACCCTAACCACCTTATTTAAGTATAAAATAGCCGTTGGAGACCACCAAACCTTCACAAAACGTATTCCAAGCTCAAAAAACACCTCTTAAGGCCTTCCAATGGCAGAATTCTCTCCTTTAGAAGTTTCGGCATGGATCAAGAGGCTTAGCCCTAGTTTTAAGATGCTCTCGTCCCTCTTGGCCTCTTTTGCATCATTCCCTATCACCAAATCAAAGTGGACAAACCTTTTCTTCGTGTTGCTGCCAACTTTTAGATTCCTACTGGTTATGTTTTCCACTTCAATGGTGTGGAAATATGCCCTACTATTGAAGAGTTTAGTGCAATCATGGGCAAACTCGATGTTAGCACTCTTATTTTTCCCACCATTGGCGAGGATTTTGTTAACTTGACTTATGACCTTTTAGGGATTTCTTTGGCCACAACGCAGCAATGGTGTATGCTTAACAAGTTGAACATCTGCATGGTTTTTGCATACTTCTCTCAGTTGGCCATTCCTATGGCTAGTAGGGCACGCTCACATTATCTCAATGCCTTCCTTTTATGTCTCCTTGCAAGGTATTTCTTGGTGCATGAAGCATATTAGGTAGATCAAAAGATGTGTTTGGTGGTTAACAATCTGAATAAGGGAAGACCCGTAGGCATGATCTTGACTGAAACTTGCAATGGTTTAGATGATGTTCATAGGGAGGAAGCAACCTTCTTTGCAGGGAGTCCTCTCCTCCTTCAGGTATGATCCCTTATTTTGGCCTAGGTTCTCAACCTAATGGGATTCCATTAATTTTTACATGGATTTCCTTTTGGTTTTCAACCCATCGAGGCTTCTTATATCATCTTTGAACTATCATCATCATTTTCTTTTTGTAATTTATCTCTCCTTTTTCCACTCATGCTTTCTTTTTCTCTCTTATCTCTCTCTTTTTTAAGATATTGCTATATGAGAGGCTTCAATTGCTTCATCCTCCCACTGTCTCTCCTAGTCAATATCTCCCCAAGCATTATCGTAATCATAGTCTCAAAAACAATGAGATGGACTCCGTTGAGTTCACAAAATTCTTGAAGTGTCTTACCACCTTAGATGTCCCATAGGTAGTGGAATGGTGGCGCATTATAGCCATGGTCAACTGCGTCTTCAAAGACAACTGTGTTCCTTTGGTTGAGCTTCACTATTGCTCTTACTATTCCCCAGACCACATTGCAAGGAAATTTGGAGACCGTCAAGGGGTTTCTGATGATAATGGTGTCTTTCATATTTTAGTCTTTACTGAGAGGGTCTTAGGCAAGATTTGTGAAACTTGGTTGAAGAGGATGGTGGCTAGAGACATTCATTTCCCCCGATTTCTCCATCCTACTTCAGGTTAGAAAGCTTGGCTAACTACTAACATGAGATCAGTTTATTGGGAAGAGAAGGTGTCACGCCCCAAACCAAGTGAGAGCTAGGCACGTGACAATGGCCACACACTTATAAAGTTTACACCCTACAAGTATGTAAGGCCCTCATAACAATTAAAGAGTTATCCTCAAAGAAAATTTCATCAAGTCCATAAATTTGAAAATATCTTCAATAATCAATTCTCGAAAGATCTTCAAATAATAATCTTCCAACATCAAAATAAAAATAAATAAATAACTAAACCCTTTAAATTTGAGGGTCCACACAAAATGGTAATCTTAAACATAAAAATTCAAATCTTATTCCATTGATTTCCTAAACTTCACTCAGGCACACATCCCAGCGGAAGCCCCAACATATGCTACTCTTCCTGATCAAAATCTAAAAGGAGAAAGAGGGGGGAGGGTGAGTGACAACTCAATAAGTAACCAAAATCCTATGAAGTTCTATCAAGTAATAGATCCATAAAGTAATAGGTGTAATATGTGTTTTCGAATTAACTGAAGAAGTTTCATAGTCTTAAAATAATAGGTTGCATATAGATCACATACTTTACTCTTACAAGTATATCATAGATGGTTTAGAAAATAGTAAGTTTCTCATATATCCAGAAGCCATAACTTACAATACGTTCCAAAACTCATAAGTAGTGTTTGTGTCTCAAAATAGTTCCAATACTTAAACATTTTCATAATCATATGTGTAGTTTAAGGACTCAAAATAAATTAAATATTCAATGAAATTCATATTTCTTAATAATCTTATGACTATGGTCACACTATATCCCCGCGACTGGGCATCAGAGTACCAATGAATAACCCCCATTGGCTGGGTATCAGAGTACCAATGAATAACCCCCATTGGCTGGGTATCAGAATACCAATGAATAACCCCCATTGGTTTAGGTATCAGAATACCAATGAATAACCCCCATTGGTTTGGGTATCAGAATCAATTCATGGTCAGACTGTCTATAATCATATATATGAACTCACAATTTCTAACAAAATATATCTTATTCAATTGCATATACATATAATCATATTTTCAATATTTTGAATACATTTGTGATATTTTTATATTTCTTACTTTAAATCAATATAGCAAAAAAAAAACAATTAAATAAAATAAATCTTATATTCAATGCTCATATATATTTGTGGAAAGTCTTTATTCTTTACTTTGAATTAGTATGGCTAAAAACAATTAAACAAAACACATCATATATTCAGTAACTAGATATATTTGTGATAATTCTTTACTTTGAAATTTGTGATACAATAGAAATAAAATTGTAACAATTATAAACAAATTTTTAGTAGTTAAAAATACATTAACATAAGCAAAATAAAACCCAATTAGGATAAGGTTACTTACCTCCAAAAGTTGTACCAAAAGGAACTTCTCCCTAACACTTCTTCTAAAATCCTTAGGTATTACCTAAAACAAGTTTGCAAGTACTATTCACTCAATAATCAAATAATTTAAGAATGATTTATAACGGTATCCGACCAACAGAGCGACTACTAAAATTATCCAATAATTTCTTTTTTCTTTTTTTATTATCTCAAAGTAAAAAAATCCTTGTATATATATCCTCTACTGCCTCCAATTAAAACCTAGGATACATATTGTCATATAGGGTTAAAAGCATCGCCTAGACCATGTTCCATGATCACTTGTTGACTTCCCTATATGCCTCAATAACCAAACCAATGAACTAATAATAATAATAATAATAATAATAATAATAATAATAATAATAATAATAAAATTAAAAGGAAGCTGGCGTTGGCACATTGCTTTGTCAAGGGGATTATTCTATGGATATATATATATTTGCTCCTGCCGCCTCTAGCTTTCTTTTGGCATGAGGACAAATCACCCAAATGATGTTCTGACACAAGCTTTATGGAAGCTCTATTCTTCCTCTACCAAATCAATAAACAAATAATAATAAATCCTAAAGAAGTTGGTGTTCCTTCTTTTCATCAAGCATTTTTTTTTTTCTAACTCCATCAATCCGGTACTACTCCTTTAAGAAAATTATGCAGAAAGTCTCACTGTTGGCCGAAATTCTCACATAAAAAAAAATTCTAAATCCATATAAAATCTAAATCTGACAAAGAATGAGATTTCTTAGGCTCTTACCTCAATTGTGCAGTCAAATCTTCTCTACTTGAGTATTTTGGCTAGTCTCCTCCCTCAAAACATCTGTCAGTATACGCTGACTTAAATTAGACTATATAAACTAGGGTTTCAACCTTATTTTCTAAAAAACCCCTTAGTAATTTTAATTATAACAATTGACCCCATAAACAAATTTACTTAAATACCCCTCCTTTTAATTTTTTTTTTCTTTTCGGGTATTACAGAAGGATTACCAGAAGTCTAGCAAAAGGAGGAGGGCTAACTAACTACCTTGATATGCCCCAAATTTTACTTTTCTGCACTTTATGATTCTCATGTCTTTCTTTTGAGTTTAATGAAGGATTGGAATGTTCCAAATCCCTTATGGAAAAAATTTATTATCTCTTAATTTGAGCAATAAAAGAATCAACTATTTTATATCCTTCCTTATTGCCTTTATTTTTCTTTCCATTTTCTTTTTCTTTTCCTTTTTTTTTGTGCTAAGTAATTTTTGCCTATGATGTCCTTATAGGAATTTTCGCCATACCCATGGTCTTTTCCCCTACCTTTTGCCTAAACCATCCTTTCGAGTTTTCAATCCAGCGGGGTTATTTTGCCTTAATTTTTTCCTAGGCCGCCCTTTCAAGCTTTCAACTTAGCAAGTTTTTTTTCTCTAATTTTTTTTTTTTTTTTTTTTTTTTTACTTTTAAATTTTGTATATTCAAAGTCTATCCATGTTGATTGGGTAAAGCATCTCCTCCCCATCCAAATTTGTATTTCTTGTAGCACCTCCTGACAAGATCGTCTTGATAATAAAAGGCCCAAACCATCTTGGCTTCATCTTTCCTCTTGGATCAAATGTTTCATCTCTAAGCACCTTTAGGATTAAATCTCCCTCCTTAGGGTTTCTAGGCTTCACCTTCTTGTTAAATGCCTTAGCAATCCTTTTCTGGCAACCTTCTGCATGGTATTGTGCTCTAGCTCTCTTCTCATTTATCAAGATCAATTGCTCATATCTTTCTTTCATCCAAATGGGAAGCATCACTTAGTGATTGTATCTCCACCTAAATGGGAAGCACCGTTTCACTATCGTAGATCAAAGAGTAAGGGGTTGCCCTAGTTGATGCACAAATAGAAATTCTTAACCTTATAAGGTGAATGAAAGCTTTTCAGCACAATCCTTGTACGTTACTACCATCTAGGCTAGGATATTCTTGATGGTGGAGACTTGTGATGCTCAATATAACTCCATGATCCTTCTCAGTTCCCCCTCAATGTGGGAGCTGTTATCAGAGTCTTGCAACACTCCAAATCGACAAATGATATTATTCTCTATGAATTGAGCCACAGGCTTGGCTTTTAGCATGAAGTAAGAGGCTACATCTACCCACTTAGTAAAATAGTCGATTGCCACTAGAATGTACTCATGTCCATTCGAAGCCTTAAGGGCTATCCTTCCAATCACATCTATGCCCTAGACTTAGAAGGACCAAGAAGAGGTCATGCTATATTGTTCACTAGGTGGCACGTGATTCAAGTTTATATGTTTTTGGCAGTCTTGGAAACTCTTCACAAAGTCCACACGGTCAATTTCCATTGTGTTCCAATAGTACCCCATCCTTAGAATATTCTTTGCTAACATCCTCCCATTCATGTGAGGACCATAAACACCTTGATGGACTCCTTCCATGATTCTTTCGGCTTCTTCCTTCTTTAAGCAATGAAAGTGTATACCATCATAGGATCTCCTATATAGCTGAACTTTATATATGATGTATTGCATTGCCACCATCCTAATCAAATGATGTTCTCTTTTATTGGCACCATCATGATACACTTTCAACTCCAAGAATTTCAGGATGTCATAATACCAAGGAAACCCTTCTTTTTCTATGGCCAAGACTGAAGACTCGACTTTCCTCTTGTGCACCAGCTCATAATTCTATTCAACCTCTAAGAGTCATGTCCATACTCCCTCGAGTATTTGAACCATGGAGGCTAAGGAAGCCAAGGCAACTGCAAATTGATTTTGAGCTCTAGGGATGATAGTGTATTCAATCTTATGAAAGATTTTGATTAGATCCTCTAAATATTGATAAAAAGGCTTTAAGTGTTCTTCCTTTACCTTCCACAATCTTTGTCCTTGGGCTATAACTAAGGTCAAATCTCCAAAGACCTTTGCCTCTTTTACCCCCAACTCTTGAAGAGCTTCCATTTTGGTGATACAAGCTTCATAATCAGCCATGTTATTAGTTGCCTCAAAGTTTGACTTAATTGCCAATGGTATGTGAGATTCTTTGGAAATGATCAAGAGTACCCCTATTCCATTCCCATACTGGTTCATGGCTCCATCAAAATACATCTTCCACGCCCCTAGTTGATGTCCAAAATATCCTCATTTGGAAAATCTTCTCTGCCATCTTCTCCTTTGACAGGGTTCTCGGCACAAAAACCTGACACAACACTTCCTTTGATAGTTTTCCTTGCCATATATTTCAAATTAAATTGTGCTAACAAGATCAACCATCTCTATAGTCTACCACTCAAAGAGAGTTTCTCAAATAGATACTTCAATGGGTCCATTCAAGCTATTACCCATATCTGAAAAGGTAGGAAGATGTGTCTTAGTTTCTATGCAGCCCACATGAGAGCAAAGCATGATTTTTCTATGGGTGTGTATCTAGTTTCATAATCATGGAACCTTTTGTTCAAATAGTACACCGCTCTCTCACTCTTGTCAGCATCCTCTTATGCAAGCATACTTCCAACCGCATCTTCTATGATAGAGAGGTATAAGAGTAATGGTTCCCATGCTTCCAGGGTATCAAGACAAGTGGATGGAAGAGATATTCCTTGATGAGTTTGAAGGCTTTTTGACACTCATCATTCCATGCATAGGGCTCATTCTTTCTCAAAAGCTTGAAGATGGGCTCACAGGTGGAAGTGAGTTTGCCAATGAATCGACTAATGTACTACAATCAAACTAAGAATCCCTTTATTCCTTTCTCACTCTGGAGTGGAGGCATATCCAATATAGCTTTGATCTTTGATGGTCAACTTCTATCCCTCTATCACTTACCAAAAAGCCTAGCAACTTTCCCCCAGTTACTCCAAAGGTGACTTTTGGGGTTTAACCTCAATCTATTCTCCTTGATCCTTTCAAAGAACTTCCTTAAGTTAATAATGTGTCCTTCTCTATCATTGGATTTTACGATCATGTCATTGACGTACACCTCAATCTTATTGTGCATCATGTCATGTAGCAAAGCTATAGCCATTCTTTGATAGGTTGCACCCACATTCTTGAGCCCAAATGGCATTACTGTGTAACAGTAGATTCCCCATTTTGTGGTGAAGGTAGTCTTAGTCATATCCTTTGAGCCATCTTGATTTGGTTATATCCCAAGAAACCATCCTTAGGCAATACTAGTCGTATTATCCCCTACAACATCTATGAGAGGAAGAGGGGAATCGTCCTTAGGGTAAGCCTTGTTTAAATCCCTAAAATCTATGGACATTAAGACTTTTCCATCCTCATTTGGTACGGGCACAACATTGGCTATTCACTCGGCTTGGTGCACCAGTTTGATGAACCCTACTTTCAATTGCTTGGTGACCTCTTCTTTGATCTTTAGAAGCCATTCGGTTCTCATGCGTCTCAACTTTTGCTTAATAGGTACCATGTGACATAGGTATCAATATGGTGTTGAGCTATCTCGGGATCAATACTAGGCATATCTTCATAGGACCATGCAAACACTTGTTGAAATTCTATGAAAAGCTCTTTGAGTTTGTTTCTTTCTTTTTCATTTAGGGTTGAGCCAATTTTAATTAAGTATGGATTCTCATCATTGCCTAAATTAAGAGTTTCAAAAGTTGGTTCCATAGGTTCAATTTTCTTTTCCAATTGTTTATTAATTTCATTTTCAAATTCATTAGTATCATTTAAGTGTAGAATTTCAATATTATGAGACACATCTAAATAAGCCAAATCAAAATTCATCTTATTGAAAATGTTTAAAAGTACATTGGAACTTGCATCACAAAACTTCTTTCCCATATTCTTAGAAAACTTAACCCAATTCCAATTATTAAGTTATCCTCTGATGAATTTTTCCTTTCCTCTCCTTTAGGGTGCATTGCTTTCTTTCTTGTCTACATCTTCGAACAAAGTCTTTAGCTCGGTGAACTAGTCCTCATCTTTTAGAGACCCCCACATGCTTATAGCTTTGGTTATGTCACACAGAAGTTCACCTTCATTGGGAAAATTTCTATCTTCCTTGTCAAAAAACCAGTCACCATCTTCACTCCAATATCTAATCACTTCATCGTTCTCCTTTTTTCTTCATCTCCATCTTGGGCCAAAAAAAAGTATTGATTGTCATCGAAAGGAGGGTCTGTGTCACGTTCAAGCATGAAGCAAACTGGGGTAACTTGAGTTGCTCTTGCTGTTGAGGTCCATTCTAGCCAGTCACGATCTTCCCACGATCCTACATTTCCCAATTCCAAGAAATCATTGGCGTGGGCCCTCTAAAAGGTCCATGGTCTAGGAGTGCTTCTCAGTTATGGTAAGAATTCTAGTAGAAGGAAGCGAACTTTCCCTTTAGTCATCATTTGATTGATATCCTCTTGAGTCAAGTTGTCAAACATCTTGGTACGTGGAAAATTGGGAAGTTTAATGAATTTGGTCAGTACAAGTCCCAATTAAAAGTCCCTTATTAGATGTTCTTAAAAAAGTATTTAAGTCCATTTTAATGAAGACCCAATTACAAAATCACTCACTTTCCTTTTATGAACCTTGCCCCTTGTTTCATTGGGCCTTTGTCTATTTACAATAAAGCTCATATCTTACTCTCATGGGCTTTCATTAGAATGTACTTAGAGATTTTCAATTCTTTGTCTCAAATACGGGCTTACAATGTATTCATCACTTTTGAGCTCTTCTTCTTTCATTCCATTATCATCATTCATCTTTCTTTTTTCTTTTTTCTTTTTTTTAAGTAGTCCCCTAGCTATAATATTTGTAGCCTTCCTCTCAAGGTCCATGAAGTTCTCATCATTTTGGGCTTGACATACACCAAGGAGGCCTAAGTTTAGGGAATTTCATCTTGACCTTGTAGGATGTTGGATGCTAAGTCCATAGCATACTTGTTATCTTAGACCCAAGGTTCTCCTTTTCAAAAGGCCTTTTTGATTTGGGCTCATGATAGCAATTAGGCTATGGTCTTATGAACCTTTCAAGTTAAGATATACCTTTAGACTAAGGGATAAGCCTCTTATGTGAGAACTTTTCTTTTATTCCAATCATCTTGAGGTATGCCATAACTTTTGAGTCATCTTTCAATTTTATATCTTTTACCTTTAGTTGTCTTTTAGAATTAGGTGAACACAAGATATATTGTTAAACAAACAAGCGATATAAAGAGTACCCTCTTTTTGATAGGATCTAAGATCTTTCTAAGTGTGGGTAGGCTCCCTAGAGCTAAAAGGATAGATATGTAGATCACTCACAACTAGGTGGGCTATGATTCCAACATTGGGCCTAAATGGACCGTTTGGATTGGTGGCAAACCTTTAGCATACTCAAAGCCTATCATAGGCAATGGCACATACTGTGAGTTGTTGGAATGAACTTTGAAAGACTTTGGCCCAAATGGAGTGTACTCATCTTCCAACTCATCACCAACCAAGGTAAAGGGACAAAAGAATTAAGTGAAAGTGTGTGCAAACAAATATTGAACAAGCCTTTATTAAGACTAAGAAATGAGACACATCGGAATCAAACTCTCTATCCCTAGTGGAGTCGCCATTGTGGGCACAGCGGAATTCCTCCTAGGAAAGGGGAGTACGCCTTAGCCAAGTGGACCAGGGCAAAGAAAATATGGAGTCACCACCTGAATTAAGTCTAGGAACCATTTACATAGCGCCTTTACGTGGAATGACTGATCTTACTACCAGAGTATGGGTTCGGAGTTTAGGTATGATTTTAGGAATGTGTTAGGCACCCAAAACCGCTAGACTTATGTGTCAGCCTCCACTTATTATGTCGTGTGTCTTAATCTCATTAAAGGCATATTCAACATTGAATTCTATACTCACACGCACATTAGCATGCATCTAACAATCAACATAGCTTCAATCATCCCAAAACCCCAATATATACCTATCATGGCAATGCATATCAAACCTAACATACATCTATCATGCATATCATATCATCTTATCCAAGGCAGCAAACAAACAAGATATCACAAGGGCATAAACATGAACATTGCAGCAAGGTATTGATATCAAATATAGCCCAAACATCTAAGCATAGTATCTAAGCATCAAACAAAATATTTTTTGTGTTCAACATCCAAAATTCATGTTTATATGAATGCATGTCTTATCTCACTTACCTTACTGCATCATAGCACCTATGCATCAATGCATGATTATATTAATGCATGTTCATAGTATATCATAGCAAGAAATAGAAAGAAACCCTAATCTAGCATGTTAAAGGTAAAAAAAAAAATCAAACAGAGAAACAGGGACTCAAAACATAAGGGAAGGTCAAAACAGAGGCATATTATGTGAAAAAAATAAATAAACAAAAGCAAAAAAACTCAAATTTGGGTTTCTAGGCACGAGTATGCGTGTACAAACATAGGCTTGTGTACGTAGCCTAGTTGAATGCATACACATACTTCAAGCCTGCATACTTTTGTAAGAAGCTTGCACATGTAGACACGCCCTAGAACCCTAACCTAGAAATAGAAACACAGAAAAACAGTGCAAAAACAAAAACTAAAGAAACTAACAACCTCACATGCTTTAAAATAGAGAGCTACTAAACTCTAGGCTACTTAAACACATTAAAACAGAAACAAGGCAAGAGAACAAAAAGAAAAAAGAATTAAAACAAGGAAATGAAAAGAAAAGGGTTAGAACTCAATACCTCAAACAAGAAGCTTTTCAAACTTAATTTTGACCATTCTCTTCAGTCAATCTATTCACAATCAAATATAACAGTGATTAGTAATTTTAAAACTCAAAAATCAAGGCCAGAAAAGGCCCCCAATCAGAAAATATTGGCTTGAGGATGATTAGTGAAAAACTCCCTCTTTGATTCACTATTTCTAGTGAATCTTGTATTTTCCCTTAGGATTTTCTATGTGTTTTTGAAATATACCATGTAATACTTTATATAGTTAAAAAATGGGGGTTTGGAAATGGCTCCTCGACGATGTGGGATTCATTCCAAACCTCAGCTTTAATGTAGAAAACTTGTCGTATACTATATATAATAGTAGAAGCTGAGAGAAAGTTGATTCCTACAATTAAGGAGATGTTGCCATGTAGGAAAAGCGGCTATTTAAAATTTAGACATGTTTAAGTTAAAAAACGATACATTACATTGTTTAGTAACGCTATAACACCGTTTTAAAGTGATAAATTATAATTTTTCGCTCCATTAAAATACTGTTTGGAGTCTCTTGGTATAAAAGGAAACTAAATGCTTAAAAAAAAGCATTGCATGGAGAAACGAGAAAGAGAAATCGAGAGAAAAGAGAGATAGAGAAATAGAGAGGCAGAGATAGAGAGGCGATGAAATCGAGAGAGAGGCTATGAAGACATGGAGAAAAAAACAGAGATATGTGACTATTTTCTTTTTCTTTTTTATTTTAGGTTTTATGCCCTTTCTTCTTCTTTGCCGTTCTCTCTTCCTCACTCAATTCTCAAAACCACCATAGCCCATGGGCACTCTCTCACTCCTTCAGTGGCAAAAAGTGTCAGCCTCCCACCACCATCATATACAGCCAAAGCCGTTACCAATATAGGTATTTTAATTTTTGTTATCTTAGATTTAGGTATTTGGATTTGTTTTGATTTTCTTTAATTTAGGTATTTGGATAATTGGTTTTGATTAAGATTGAACCCATGCAAAATTGAAGATATTTGCTTCTTCTTCAACTCTCTCTCATCCTCTCCATCTTTTTTAGGTTGATTGAAATAAATAAAATTTACTGGTAATATGTTCTTATGCTATAAATTGTTGTTAATTTTAGTAAGTTTTATTTATTTACTGTCCTTCTTGGGCCTCTATTTATTGTGGATTTTTCCTTCCTTTCTATTTTGATTTTGTGTCAATTTACTAAATTATGTGTATTTTTCAGATGGTGGTTTGTTCTCCTCGATTGAGTCACAAAGCTGAGAGTGTGATGAATATAAAACAAAGTTACTGGTGAAGGATCTGTCAATCGCAGGCCACAAAACCTGCATAAGTTTGCATATTCTCAATTTGGCTTTCAATATTGGTCATTGTCCCTAGCAGGCAATACAGCAAGACTTCCTTTGCATCTCTCTTGCCCATATGAACCACATTGTGAGTGTCCTTTCAGTGTTTTTCTTACTTTCTCTTTATTTATATTGCTCTTGGTATTGGAAATTTTTTGTATACTTCATTGTGTGTGTGTGATATATTACAGTGGTTAGATGTTAAATACTTAGTAACTATTTATACATTTGTATTTTGTTTAAAGTTGTACTACCAATTGAAGATTTTGGTTGGTGATTGTGTTATTTGCTCCCCATAGTGTTTTTAAAAATGCCTAAACCAAACTTTCCATCACTTAGGAAGTACAAGGTAAAAAATCTAATAGAAAACTTTCCATCCTTACTGAAAGTTATTTTGAATCTTAACTTCAATGTGAAGTGTTCACTGAATTTTTACAGATAAGTTTTAACTTTGAGGAAAATATTTCCTATCAATATAGCAGTCCTATACTCCTGTTGTTGAGTGCTCTGCTTATGGGGATATATATATTTGCTTAAGAATTTTGATTCATGGGAACTGTTTTTGTTAAGGTGGTGCTGTCTTTGTTAGAAAAAGAGGAAAAGGAAGTTTATAAGAAGCCTAAATCTGAGATAAAGAAAGGGTATTTCTTTCCCCATTGTTACTTCTCAAAAATGCCAAAAATAATTGTTTCACATGAACTTGGGACCTATATGGCTTAAATTGTCTAAGAACTTTGTATGTCTGAAGCAATTTAGTAATAATTTTCATTTTTTAATCCTACTTAGTTTCTGAAGATATTTTTTTTATCTATTCTTTGTTTGCCAATATTTATTTCTTTGAAATGGTAAATGTTTCAGTGACTCTACTTCTTTACACTATCAATGTTAAAGTTGTTTTCTATATACAGGAGTTGAAGGTATCATTGTGGCTGCTGCTTCTAAGGATAACACCCTAAGGCAGTGCAAGGTAAAAGGCTATTTTTCTTCAAAAATTCCATCCATGTTTGAAGCATACTTTCTAGAATAATAATAGTAACAATAAAGAAATGAATAGATATTTTGGATAACAAATTAATTACTACTCATAGCAGGCTCAATATTAGCATAATACAAATTGCACCATGATATGACCAATATCGACCAAAGAAAGGGTCTAGCAATGAGTTCTAAGGCAAACATCTTAAACAAAAACATTTATTTCTACCGTGGAACACTGATCAACATCCTAACCACCATTATATCCATTGAAAACAGGGCAGCTGAGTAGATGAATTTACAGGACAAGTTTGGAACTTTGGTAGAAGAAAGGGTGGTGAAAATGGACAAATACTCTACATGGTTTTTCATTGCACAATATCAAGCAATGAGGGATCGCATTCCAGATGTGTGGGGTGAATTAGGACAGGCCATTTTTTTAATATATATATATATATATATATATATATATATATATATATTAATTTTGTGGTGTGGGTAAGGGAGGAAACCTTGCCGCTTTTACTTCAAAGTAGTTGTTTTCATGGTAAATTCTAATCAATCTCATGCTCAGGTTCATGGGCAGGAGAATTGTCTATTACAGCTTTCTTTTGAATGTGTTGATAGTAGGAGGTTCTTTACTATCCTATTTTCTGTAGGTTGTTTTCAGATGCTGACAGCGATGATATCTCCACAGCTATACAGTTCATCAATAAGGCAAGGCCATGGATTACATTGATGGCCGTTGGCTGGGAATATGGTGCAAACATATTGACAAAGTACTTGGCAGTAGCTGGAGAGAATACACCGCTTGCAGCTGCCACGTGCATAGACAATCCATTTGACTTAGAGGAGGCTATAAGGTCCTCTCCTTATCACATGGCCATTGATCAAAAGCTCACTGGTGGACTAATAGATATTCTAAGATCTAATAAGGTTGGTGATTGCTTTCAATCTTCTTTCTATTTTGGTTCAAATGCTTTATGCCCCTCCATTCTAGCATTGTTTTAATGTTGAACAAACATATTCATTGATGTGGTATGCTTTGAATTGTGTTGGCTGCCATTTAAGTATAATAACTTATGCTTATTTTTTTAATTGGGAATAACTTATGTTTAATGTCTACTTAACTTCTAGGAACTATTTCAAGGCAAAGCAAACGGGTTTGACATGGAGAAGGCTTTATTGGCAAAGTCTGTTCGTGATTTTGAAAAAGCAATATCTATGGTATCTTAGCACAAGAGACATGGTTGGGAATGTGAAGATTCATGTTCTCTTTATACAGGTCAAACTTATCTAATTTTAATGCCATCATGCTTTAATTTTTGTTCAGGATTAGATTAGTCATATCCTGCATCTGTTTACTGTTTATAAATCTTCCTATAGATACTCTGTTTATTTCAACAATTCTTGGCCTTTTTTGGTTAAAAAAAATAAGTACTGATGGTTTACTAAAACTTATTTTGGAGCAGTACTAAAATTTCCCATGATAACACTAATATGCAGGATATCCCCAAATCAAAAACCATAGCCCCTTCCTATCAAAAAAAGAAAAAAAGGAAAACCATAGCTTCTCATTCATTTCTCTCTCCGGCCTCTTTAGTGCACCTTCTCCTGCTTTGTCTCCGCTCCTAACGATGTTAAGTGATAAAAAGTAAATAGAGAGATTTGCTTTCTCTTTGTTTCACCTTCAGTTCAATTGAAAATCAATTTCCTATTGGTTTTTTGTGAGCTTTGCAGAATTGGGATTGAAGGAGCAAAATCAAGATGCAGTGGACGTCCTCTTTTGATTCAAATTCGTAAAAGCTTTCTTACTCTCTCTCTCTCTCCATGTGGTGTGAGGTCAAATATTTGCTTTCTCTGTTCTTATTTTAAAATTTTAAATACTGTATCTGTATGTTTTCTCTTTTCATATTTCCCTTTTATCTTCGATTTACCCTCTTTGTTTGTTTGTCTATTAGTTTTTCAAGAGATTGCTTTACAACTCTGTGTGAATTCTTTAATTCTTATGAGTTCCAGTTGGTAGAGCATTGCTTTTTAGTTATGAGGGATATAACATTTTTGTTTCTTAGAATGTACTAAATTCCTTGGCAGAAGGAATTGCTTGCATGGCCCCCTACCAATGATTGGTTGCCTAAAAGAACTGTATGTATCATGGTAAGTTTCTTATGAAAGTAGGTGCATTAGATTTTTCTTAACAATGATTTGTGAACATTATGTGTCATGGTAAGTTTATGTTGCATGATACTTATTTAAAATATGCAAATTGATGATTGCTGAAGTACTGTTAAGTGCTCACGTCTCTTAATGGTTACTTTTGAAGCAGACATCATATTCAAGGGTAGTCACTATCCAATGTAGAAAAAAAAAGAGAGCAAGGCCTTCCATTGTGTATTTGAGAAATGGAAAAAGCAAGTTCTTCAAGTTGTTGCTTTGAAATAGTTGAACTGCTAAATGAATAGATAAGAAATAACTAAATGAAAGGAGTTGCAAAAATTGGTTTGTCTTATAACCCCAGTTATTTCGTTGTGATTTGGTTGAAGTTTGCATACAAAATGCTATGTATATGCTCTAACTTGATTTCAATATTATAAAACTAGGAATTAGACAATGCATTGTCTTTATTTGAGAATGGAAATTGATTTGACATAAATAGCTCTAATAATCTAATACAGTACACTTAGCTTTTGACGTAATTATTGCTTAGATTGTGAAAATTAGGTGGATATGTGGATTTAGAGGGATGTGGTTGGCAGATTGTCACTTGAAGATATAATTTATAAAAAATTATTACACTAATTATTCTTTAATTTTATGCAGGGTTTGAGGTTGATTAAAATGCAAAGACATTAGTGGCCATTTGCCAATTATTTCACTATAAGAAACATTTGGATCCTCAGAAAAGGGATGCACTTAATAAGGCTGTGTAGGACACTACCCTAGCATGTCTCTTCTATTGTTTTGAGTTTTGCTATTGCATTTACACAGCTGCCAAATATGTGTTGCTGGACTTAATGGTTGTGTCTTTAATTTATTTAACAAGAGATTTGAAATACAGATTAATAACAATTTATAGAACTCAATGTTTTATGTTGAATACATATATGATGTACTCTCCTATAAAATGCAGATGTGTTGCATTATGTTTTCTACTCTTTTTGAGTCATAGCAAAAGAATTTGACATTGGTAACTATATTATATTTATTTATTATGAAAATAAGGTGGCGATCATTATTGCGATTTGTTTATTTTTTTTATTCACAGTATGGCTCTGTTTGGATCCAGGCTGGGTTTACTACGCTTGCGTTTCAGTTTTTTTTTTTTTTTTTTTCCAACTCAACACCTCTTGCACTGTTCATGGGACATGAACAGTGCAATCAGGCATATGAACAGTAATTTTAAAAGTAAACAGTAACCGAAAAATGATTTTTTATTATTTTTAGTTTTCAGCAAAATAAGCGATATTCAAACACACACTATATATGTAACTATGAAAATAATTTCATTTTCAATGGACCTATGGTAGTGGTATTAATCTTATCGGCATGTTTGTATTTTTATGGAGTTGATATACAAGATTTCTTTATCCCCTATTGTGTTTATAATTTTTTATTGGGCACAAGCACATTGTGTACTAAGTTTGACAAAGTTTAATATTTAAATTAATAAAGATTTTATGTTACGCTTGGGTCTTCTCCATTTAGCTGTATTATTTAATTAGTGAATCTTCAGACATTCTGATTTAGTGCAGTAAATGATAATTGCAATATTGTTTTTTCCCCTTTTTAATGAATCTCATTTATTGCACAGCTTAGCGACTAGTTTTTTATAGCTTCTAAAACCCAAACTGAGTACGCAGGGTCTGTGTATGCGTTCGCATACATCAAGCCTACATATATATACGCATGTATGCATATGCAGCCCTAGGGTTTCTTTGGCCTTTATTTTCCAAAACTAATTTTATTTTGTTCATAAAAGAGTTATATTTTTCATTAAAACCTTCCTTAAGTCAATTTATAATCTAATCGGGCCCTAAAGCAACCTTGAGCTTTAGAATTTCACCATCTTTGGGGGACAAGAGCCCGAGTCGCAAGATGTACAAAATGCAGTGTCTATGACAACACTCGTGTCTAGCACAAGCCTCCCCCTCTAGGGATAGAGGGCGCACAACATCACTGTATGTGGTGATCAATTGCTACAAGGTATCAACATCTATATATATACACACACATATTTGATTAAAAAAAAATCATATATGTTGTCATGAATTTTAACAAATGCAAGCTATAAGTTCATACATGTCCAATATGACTCACTCAGCCCATTTTATTATTAAAAAAAAAAAAATCAATAAGTGAGAACCACTGAAGCTAGTGTGATATGTGGGTGGGGTAAGTAGTTGGTAAAAAAAAGTTTTAAATTATTTATACTTCTCAAATTGCTCAACTCTTATACGTTTCTTCTTATTTCTTTTTCTTTTTCCTTCTATTTATTTTCCTTCTCCACCATTTGATTGATTGATTTATCTCAAGCTCCACCACTTTTTTAATTCTCTCATCTTTATCTCTTTCTTATTTATTATTTACTTTTATCTTGAATTTCTCTCATCCACACATTCAATTTTTTTTACTTTTCGAATGCCTACACAACTACACGTTCAAATAATCAGATGTTCTCACCTCTCTCTCTCTCTCTCTCTCTTCTTCATAAATCTCTTCCTCTCCCTTCTTCTCTGTCCCACTCATAAAAATATTCAAAATGTTCTTCTTCTTGTTTTTTCCAAAAAGTCTTGCCCCAAGCATTGCATCATCACCTTGCTCCTTTCTTCTTCTATTCTTTTTTGTCTAAAAATATTGCAAAAGCATTCATCTCAACGTTTGGTAGGGTTGAAGGTAAGAAAATGGTGATAAGTTGCTGAGCTCGTAAACACCTTCTGTTTTTCTAAAGGGCTAACCCGAACTGTGAGAACTGTCCACGGTTTTCAATCCTGGGTGGTTTGTCAATGGTTCAAATGGTTTCTTGCTTTTTTTATCATAGAATGGTTGTTAGGGTTGAAAAACTATATTTGTGAGAGGTTCCCCATTAACCAATTCAAACCATATGGTCCAGTCCAGTCTGAAAATCATGCCTCTTATGTGAAAAATAATACTTTTAATTAGAGTTTTGGTGTATTCTTGATATTTTATCCATTTTAACTCTGATTATGGCCCATGAGCTATCGTTTTGAAGGTAATTTAATGATCTTTAAGATGGTAACAAATTTATGTCAATTGGATGGTTGGATCAAAAGGTCCACTTTTTGACTAATCACGTTAGATTTAGTCAACATTGGTCAAACTTAGCAAAAAATTGCAAGTTTGAGATTTTGAACTCTTGAATCATTATAATGATTAATCCCAGGCTCGATTGGAATAGGCAATCTTTTTCCATGTAATAATTCTTTTTTTTTTAAGCATTGTTTTCACTTTTTAATGGCTAAATCGATATTTTGGCATGCTAATCGAGGTCAAACAAGATAAAGTATCAACAACTATCACCAACAGAGTACCCTTTATCCAACTAACAACACTACTCACACATGAAAATACCAACATAATTTATTATAACAATGAATTTTGAAAATAGAAAGACTAAAGTGAAGGTTCAAATAAACATCGAGTTTATGCTCAAAAAAATAAAATAAAATAAAAAACATCGAGTAACCTTTAGCACTAATCCATTTTAAATCTTGCACAACTGATTATATATATATATATAGAGAGAGAGAGAGAGAGAGAGAGAGAGAGAGAGAGAGAGAGAGAGAGAGAGAGAGAGAGAGAGATGTTATCTATATTCTCCATTGACTCATAGATATCCTTGAAAACTAGAAAGACTCCTAAGGATGAAATTTCATAAATAAGAGATACCAATGATGAAGGTGGAGTGGAAGCTCTTCTAGAACTTCATTCATATGCTGATCTTCATTATATAGAGGGAAAAAAATGATATTTTTCTTCTTTCAGCCTCAGGCTTGCTATGTGGGGTTCTTCCACATACAATCATTATGCCAGACAATAATTGGACAAATAGACTGCATAAGCAGGTTCATCCCAAACTTCTTTGGACATTTTCAAGCTTTTTAACATTCTTTTGGTCATGTTACCACTATCTACCATACATGTTGGGATTCAAGTAACACCTTCATTCAAATATTTCAGTTATCAAAAAAACAAACTGGTAACCCCATAAAATTAAAATGATACCATCTAGTTGGAATATGGAATTCTCACCATGAATCTACTAGCTCTGATACCATGTTTTTAAAGTTGGTGGACCTTTACATAATTACATTCCCAAACACTGATACACCACAAATAATGGAAGAGAGACACTCTCAAAGCACACCAATGAAGATAGAATAAATAGCGAAGAGGATGAGATTTCTTGGTTTGGAATGGAGAAAAGCATGTGTATATATACTATACCATGCAATCTTAACTTCCACTATATTAAATTACATAATGTCAAAATTTTACTACCCATAGAATAACTCTGTATTTTCATTAATAAATTAGAGAGTTTCAAATCACATATGGCTTGTAGGTACATTTGATGTGACATGAAGAGAAGAAGAAAATAATTCTCCTTTTCTTATTTTTCCCTCTTTCTCCCTAATTTTGAACAATAATTTAAATGATCATGGACAAAGAAGGCTTCTACCAGGACCACCATAATAAAAGAAGTCGTCCCCTTTTAAGAAATTATAGCAATCGGGATACGTAACAATTCTATGATTGTCCCTGGGTCCCCTGAGAAATTGTTCAGCATCCATAACTTTGAGATTTTGGAAGTAACTAGCCCTGCTGGGCCCTTCTTCAGCGAAATGGCCACTACCCATTTGTAGTGTGGTGTGCTGCCCACCAATGTTTAAGTTTGCCACCTCTCCTCCCCATGAAACCGATGAAGCGCTATTAGACAGGACCGAGAATAGGGCGGATGGCCAATATCCTATTAGATACATATTATTTAGATGCAGCCACCAATTTCCATCTACATTGTCCTACCTCATTGTACATGCCATGCAAATCAGTTTGTTATATTTTGAAAGATAAATGAAGGTATAAAGACTAATGAAAGAGGAAAAAAATGAAGCTTTTTGTGCAAAACACTTAAATTCACTGTCTTAAAAAATAAGTTCGGTAAAAATAAATTGTGTATACAAAAAATATTGAAACATACACTGTTACAACTAAAACTAGAAGAATTTCAAACATAGCTGTAACATTTGTTACGATGAATTTTTTCAAGAGAAAAAAGAAATTACATATGATATGATTATATATGTGTATCCAAATTAGAAGTATTTGATAAATTAATTAAATTGAAATATTGTTCTACCTTATAGACAAAGTAGTTGATTGACTTTTGGACACCACCATATTCGGAATAAGGTATGAAGCTTGCCCCAAGCGCCAACCGGGTGTCGATTTGAACAAAGCCAGGGCACACCATATTGTAGCAGCCTGTGTTTTGATATCCATCACTCTGCAGCCATGGTTTAAAAAAATAAAAAATAAATAAAAATAAAGATAAAAATAAAAACTTCTCAAAAAAGAGACAATATAAACATGGCTAGTGCTGGCAGGGAAGTCAAATATTAAAACACGTACAGTCCAATACGTGAAGAGTCTAGTCTCGAAATCTTTATATAGATCATAGTAGACCTGTTTCTCCACACGAATAATTTTGTAAAAATTAGAAATTATTAATAATTCAATGTTCTGCATGCGCCTAAAGGAAAAGGTGATAGATGAAATTATATATACCATTGCACCAGCTTCAATTGAATCAAGGAATACACCATTATTATCAACACCTTCCACCCAGAATTGCGCCATGCTGAACTCTGCTTGTTCCTGGACTTGGGGATTCCACACGTTTATTTCTGCATTCATCCCATAATACCTTTCTCCTTCCTCTTTAAGCGTTGCATACTAGAAACTCAACCATAAAAATAAAGGTTGTGAATGTTCATTTGAGTCCTTCGTTATAGTAGATACCAATAAGCTAAATTCAATCAATAATATTGGTTAAAAATTTAGTTGTACCTCATGGAGACTTGGTGTATCAATAACATTAGGGACGGTAGCATAATTTGCCTTTAATAAATCTTTTTCATTAGTTCTTCTTATGGGAATGGTTCCTTCTGGGCAGCTTCCATTCAAGTGCCATGGCTGAGTAATTTCAGACTTGGAGTTTGAAGAGACGTTGTTGCTCTCATCGAATGAAAGCCCTTCTAGATGAGAACTGGGTCTCATCTATCGCATTCGGCATAGATACCAACGCAAACCCGGACCATACCACAACACAATAAGAATCAAATTATTCGTGATACCAAACGAAATTTAGTTAATTAAACTAGTCACCTTAATTGTGTGATTTTTTAACAAAGGATGATCAAAAGCTGGTTGGTTGTAGATATCTACACAATCAATTATATATCCGTCTGGGCTTTGTATTAGATACATTTTCTCATCACACACGCATAGATATCAGTCTAAATTCTCAGTGTTGTAATAAAATTACACTGTTATTGAACATTGGGGTCATGGAGACACCACAACCCACAAAAGTGAATGATTCTTTTAAGACCAAAGTTAAAAATACTATATAGAACACAAAAATGTTATATGAAGTGATTAATAACCTTGATGGTTTTAAGAGCAGGCTTGTTAAGGCTCTTCAATTGCTGTCGAACCTCCAGTTTTTGTTTCTTACTAGAGGCGATGTTAGTGTTCCTAATTCCAACTGAAGACATTGGTGCAAGAAAGAACAAGCACAAGGCCATCTTTACTGCCCTCGACCACGACCTCCCACTTCCACAAGGCGGTGCCATGAGTAACTAGCTAATACTCGAATCAAGTGGCAGTAATATCTAGCTTTGTGCGTTCCCTTTGCAGTATTTAAACATACATTTGTTCATCCTCTTTAAACTGTTCCACATGCTATTTATCAATGTATACTAATGATCACCCTATTTTTGGCCATTTCTAAATGAGACTTTGATTTAGCTGTTTTACTTTAATTTTGTTAGCTTATAAGTACAAACTAACTGTTAAATTTCCTATTGGCTACCGTCATTCTTTTGTTTCTTTGTCATTTTGCTGGTAATGATGCCGAAAAAGTCACCAGTAAGCTGCACGCACTTCATGAATCGAAACAACACCTGCAAAACGAAAAGAGAAGACCTAACAAAGAGCACTGGTGTGGTGCCAGCCAAAAACCCTCTGAAGGTCAAGTTAGAGTTTTTCACAACCCTAAAGTGCCAGAGTCGAGTTAATTATGCGTACCTTGATTTACGAGGGTTTTGGGGTATTTATATTGGTATAGGGTTATCATCCATGCCTTGGCCAGGAAACCCTTTCCTTTTAGGATAACACTTCTTCGATTCTGCATTCCTTATAGAGTTCTTTTCCTTATAGGAGTCTTTTGATTATGGTCAAATGTGTAACACAAGAACTCCCTTTATTCACGTTTGTGTGGAGATCAAGCAAAGCCATATCAAACTTATCGCGAGATGCAAGTTGATTCTGATTAGGAATCCATGAAGCCTAATCAATACCAACGGAGACCAAATGTTACAACCGTCCACTACGTGTCCTTGTAGCATTGACCCGTCGACCATCCACATGTCAATACCATACCATTGTGCTTCATGAAAAGAGATTCGTCTCCTACTTTATCATCTTCAGTTGCCCCCTCACTCCTTGAGTCCGTTGCTATGAACTAGACGAACTCATGGAGTGACAGTCTTCCTTTCTCATGGCAACCTATCGAGATAGATGGGCTAGGATTATTTATGACAAAGGACACGCGGCCTTCATTGATTAGCTATTCACCCTAAGCGAGGCGTCCCTTCGTATTCTGTGCCCTTTGCTCTATAAAAGCTTGCCTTCTCTTTCTTCATTCTCACCTTCTTATAGAAATTTTGCAATCGGAGCGCCACCGTCGTTTACTTTGTGCACTTGTACCGTCCTGCTAATCTCTCGGTCATCTTATATTGCTTGATCTCAATCTAGTATGTACTTCTCTGAAAATTTTCTCTTTTTTCATGCACTTTCTGTAGATCCGTCAGTGTTTTAGGTTTTACCGTCATATGTAGGTAATATCTAGTGCGTCGAGTAATCATTCATTTGTCCGCGACAGGGCGGGCTGCGATGAAGGATTCCCATCAAGTCAAAAAGACCCTAACACTTCAAGTGAAGAAAGGAATCCAGCCGCTATTTCTCCTTCCTTAGATGACGAAGGTTTAGAGTTGGATAGTTTAGAGGAGGCTTCAAGTGATGGCCTAGACGGCGTCGATCCCCCTATTCAATCTGTAATTGGTCCTGACGGCCTTAGGGAGTTCGTCATGCTACCCCTGTAGACAGTCAATGATTTTAGGTCCACGGTCAAAGAATCTCATTTCAAAACAATTAGGGCCAAGTACCAAATTCCTGACAACGTCCATCTCCGTCTCCCCCATAAATCCAAGAAATTTTACTATAGGGGTGTTGACGGTGTTGGGATTTATGAGCAAACGCTAAAGGCAGGGCTCAGATTTCCTCTAAGCTCTCTCCACTTTCGACTACTTCAGTATCTTGGTTTATCCGTCACACAAATCTCCCCAAATGCCTAGAGGGTTTTCATAGGCGTGGAGGTCTTGTACAAGGCCATGTCAGACGGTGCACGAAGGCTGACGGTGGAAGAATTTTTTCACTGTTACCATCCCACTGAGATCATAAAGTCAAAAGGTATGTATAGTTTCGTAGCTAGGAGCCCGTTGTTGAGGCTCGTCCATGATACACCCGACTCTATTAGGGACTGGAAGAGTAGGTATTTTTTCATGGAAGGGGACAAGTGGATGTGTCGTCCAGGGGATAACACATATATGCCCGTCGACACAACATGGAGCATAATGCCTCCGTCTAGTATGCAATTGCTTTTAGTTCCCGTGTGTTCAAACCTTACTTTTATTTTTTGTAAGTTACTCTAAACGTCTTCTTTTACAGCTCGAGACCGTCCGCAAGTTACTTTGGAGCAGTGGAGCTTCTTGGAAAGGATTTTTAATAAGACGAAGCTTGAAGAGAGGACGTGGGCAAAATTAGTCACCCTCGACACATTCCAATGGTATTGTGAAGGCCCCGAACCACTTCAGCCGCCCGTCGTTACGATAATAGAGTTCGCAAATGTAAGCCTGTCATTAAACGCTTTCAGTTTCTTTTACTCATTCTTTTCTAATTCTACACATCCACCTTTTCTTTGCAGAAATGGACGCTGCCAAAAGAAGAGCCTTCATCAAGCAGCAAGCAACAAAGAAGAAATAGGAGGTCGGTCAACAAGTTAAGGGGACGGGTTCATCTGTTCCGTCCAAACAGAAGCAACCGAAGAAGATGGACCGTCAACAAAAGAAGCAGAAGACCACCCTTGAGCCGGTCGTAGTGCTGGAAGCCGAGACCAAAAGAACGGTCACTCCCATGGGGCATAAAAAGGGTAAAGGTTTGATGAAAGGTCCAGCTCCTACTGGTGAGAAACCACCCATCCTCCTGCGAGAAGATTCTGAATATGCCTTGGAAAAACTCTCGTCTATCATTACTGTTGACGATTATGAGGACCTTGGTAACCCCGCTACAGAGGCGATGGGAGAGACGGGCCTTTTTACCATTGCTCAGGTATTTTAAACCCGTCCTCAGCCTTGAAACTGTCCTTCCTTATCTGTCATTTATATCATATTTATTTTGACTTTGTTTCAGGCCATGTTGATGATGAAGGGGCTGATGGGTCGTTGTTTGAATCATGAGACAACTTTGGACCGTCTTAGGAAGAAGAATAAGCTGATGGAGGACGAGCTTCATGATCTGAAGGCCTGGAAGATCAATATGGAGAGAAAACTCACCTGTTCGAAGCCGGTCGGAGGAGAGCTAGAGAGGCAGACGGAGCAGCTGACACAAATTCTGAAGGATAAAGAAAAGGAGGTGACGGACGCCAGGAATCAGCTTCGCGATGCCAAAGAAGAAGCGATCCGGGAGTATCATGACTCTGACCTTCTTTTAGCAGAGCTTGGGAGCTCCTTTGCTTACGGATTCAATGATGCCTTCCGTCAAGTCAAGGCCTCATATCCTGATCTGGATGTGTCCCATGTCTCCCTAGATGCCCAAGGGTAGACACTAGCTCACTCCGTCCATTCAGAGAGTACAGAAGATGTGTTTGCTGTCACTGCTCCTCTTGTGGACGAAGGCCAGACTCTTGCTCAAGATCAACCAAACGATAACCAGAAACTTGAAAGCACTCCCCCCGAGCATCATCCGTAGTAGTGTTTTTTTTTTTTGTGAATGTTAAGGACAAAATTTAACCATCGTAATTTGTTTGTGGACATAATTCCTCTTGTAGGAAAAAATTAATCCGTCTTGCATTTTTAATTTATTGCTCGTACAATAGATAATCTAATCATGTCGCAGGGGTCTGTCCAATTGTGAATTATATGCAATTAAGACATCTTTTACCTGTGAGGTCCGTCCATCTCACAATTTGACTTATACATTTCATCCTTGAGAGGATGATCCGTCCACTTTTTGGACACATATTCATCCTTGAGAGGATGATCCGTTCGCTATTTGGACTTAGTATATTTTTATCCGTTTGGATGATCGGTCCATTATGTGGACTGTATATTTCTATCCTCCCTGGATTATCCGTCCACTATGTGGACTATATTTTTCATCCTTTTGGATGATCCGTCCACTAATGTGGATAGTATATTTTTATCCTTATTGGATTATCCGTCCACTATGTGGACTATATTTTTCATCCTTTTGGATGGTCTGTCCACTATATAGACTTTGTATATTTTTATCCTTATTGGATTATCCGTCCACTATGTGGACTATATTTTTCATCCTTTTGGATAGTCCGTCCACTATGTGGACTTTGTATATTTTTATCCTTATTGGATTATCCGTCCACTATGTGGACTATATTTTTCATCCTTTTGGATGATCCGTCCACTATGTGGACTTAGTAGATTTTGAGCAAAACATATTCCATATGCTCTAAATAAACTCCTCATTATAATGGATTGCTAGAACATTGTTCATAAAAATGAAAAACGCCATTTGGCTCTAAAAGTGTTGGTAGGAAATAAAAATTAAAAGATAAACTGGAAATAAGGTAAATGATGTTGTTGTCTCTGTCCTTCGCTTACTGGTAGTATTTCTTCAGGTGTTCCGTGTTCCATGGGTGACTCAGCTTTTTTCCATCTAGTGTCTCCAAGTAGTACGTTCCCTTCCTATGCCATGAGATGATCCTATATGGTCCCTCCCAGTTAGGACCCAGTTTCCCTTGGGAGGCATCCTTTGCAGCGCCGAGTACTTTCTTAAGACTAGATCTCCCACCTGGAAATCCCTGTGCCTAACCCTGGAGTTGTAATGCTTTGCCATCAGGTCTTGGTATCGCGCTAGTCTTTGTGCAGCTGTAGCCCTGACTTCGTCCAAAAGGTCGAGATGTAAATGCAAAGCTTCGTCATTCTTGCTCTTGTCGTAGTTCTCCACACGGTAGCTTGTTAACCCTACCTCTGCCGGTATAAGAGCCTCACTACCATATGCCAATCGAAACGGTGTTTCCCCTGTTGGTATTCTTGCCGTTGTCCTGTACGCCTATAAGACACTTGGTAATTCTTCCGGCCATAGGCCCTTTGCCCCCTCGAGCCGGGTCTTGATAATCTTAAGCAAGGACCGGCTCGTGACTTCAACCTGTCCGTTGGCCTGAGGGTGAGTGGGTGACGAGTAGTGATTCTTGATCCCAAGTTGGGAACAAAAGTTTCTGAATGTGTCGTTGTCGAATTGTTTCCCATTGTCTAAAATGAGCACCCTCAGAATTCCATACCTGCAAATAATACTTCTCCATACAAAACTACGGATGTTCTTCTCTGTGATAGTGGCCAAAGCCTCTACTTCCACCCATTTGGTGAAGTAGTCAATACCAACCACCAAGAACTTCAGCTGCCTCACCGCTGTTGGGAACGAACCCATGATGTCTAACCCCCATTGTGCAAACGGCCATGGGGCCATCATAGGGGTAAGTTCTTCCGTTGGCTGCCTTATGAAATTGCCAAATTGTTGGCACTTGTCGCAAACTCTAACATATATGTGGGCTTCCTTCTGCATTGTTGGCCAATAGTATCCTACTCGGAGTAGCTTGTGCACTAAAGACCTTGATCCAACATGATTTCCACAAACTCATTCATAAACCTCTCTCATTACGTAGTCTGCTTCTTCGCGGCTGAGACATCTTAGATATGGTCGGGAGAATCCTCTTTTATATAGGACGTCTTTAATCAAAACAAACTGGATAGTTTTAACCTTCAACTTCCTTGCGTCCTCTTTGTTGTCGGGTAGCTTGCCTTCCTAGAGATACGCCACTATTGGAGCGGTCCAACAACACACATTGCTTACCTCCTGCATGCTAATGTCATCTAATAATGATGAGAGCTAGACGAAGGACAATACCTATTTAGGGATGATCATGGGTTCGGCTGAAGCTGTCTTTGCGAGTTGGTTGGCTTCTTGGTTCTCCTCCCTTAGGATTTGAATCATCTTGAATTGGAGGTTATTCGTTCGACCCTTCACTTCCTCAAGATACATTTTCATCCTTTCATTCTTGCAGTCATAGCTCCCATTAACCTGACTGACCACAATTTGATAATCAGAGTAGACGACCACACTCTTAGCTCCTGCCGCTATCGCAAGGTCTAGTCCCGCTATCAAGGCCTCGTATTCCGCCTCGTTGTTAGTAGTAGCGAAGTCTAGACGGATCATGCATTCGATCTTGTCTCCTTCTAGGGTGTGAAGTACAACTCCAACACCTCTAGCATGCTTATTGGAAGATCCGTCTGTATGAACTCTCCATATGGGCATCTCTTCTACCCCCTGATCCTTTGCGGTAATGAATTCAGCAATGAATTCTACTAATATCTGTCCTTTCACTGCTGCCCGTGGTTGATATCGAATATCGAACTCACTCAGCTCGATTGCCCATAGCGCCATCCGTCCAGCAGCTTCGGGACTACTGATTGCTCTCCGTAAGGGTTTATCTATCAGGACATTTATGGTATGCGCTTGAAAGTATGGTTTAAGCTTCCGGCCACGGTCACTAGAGCAAACGCGAGTTTTTCCATTTGAGGGTACCTTTCTTCTGCTCCTCTCAGTGCCTGGCATATAAAGTACACGGGCTTTTGTACATTTCCTTCTTCTCTAATGAGAGCTGCACTGACCATGGCTGAGGAGACGGCAAGGTACAGAAACAATTCTTCCCCTAGCATAGATGGGTTAAGCAACGGCGGAGCGGAGAGGTACACCTTTAACTCTTCAAATGCCTTCTGACACTCGTCTTTCCATTGAAATGACCTCTTTAGTGTGCGAAAGAATGGGAGGCATTTTTCCGTCACTCTCAATACGAATCTATTCAAGGCTGAAATCTTGCCGGTCAAGCTTTGTACTTCCTTTACCGTCCTTGGAGGAGATAGTTCCATGATCACCTTTACCTTCACTGGGTTGACTTCAATGCCCCCCTAGGATACCATAAATCCCAAGAATTTTCCTGTGGTTACTCCAAACGCGCATTTACTCGGATTCAGCTTCATTTTATATGACCGAAGAGTATCAAAAGTCTCTTGGAGGTCCCTCAGGTGTTCGGACTCCCGCACGTTTTTTACCAACATATCATCTACGTAAACCTGTACGTTTTTGCCGATTTGGTGCATGAACATCTTGTTCATCAATCTCTGATATGTGGCTCCTGCATTTTTAAGCCCGAAAGGCATTACATTGTAGCAAAAAAGCCCCTAACTTGTTACGAACGAGGTCTTCTCCTGATCAACTTTGTCCAATTTAATTTCGTTGTAGCCGGAGAAGGTGTCCATGAAGCTCAAGAGTTCATGTCATGCAGTGAAGTCTACTAGGGCGTCAATATGTGGGAGTGGATAACTATCCTTAAGGTAGGCTCTATTCAGATCTGTGAAGTCAACACACATTCTCCACTTCCCATTTGCCTTTTTGACCATTACTACATTTGCCAACCAATCAAGGTAGTACACCTCGCGTATGAAGTCCACTTCTTGTAGCTTCCGTACTTCTTCCGCTATGGCTCGATCTCGTTCAAGGGCGAACACTCATTTCTTCTGTTTGACAGGGGAGAAAGAGGGTGACACGTTCAATCTATGAACTATGACCGACGGGTCTATCCCCGGCATGTCTTCGTGACTCTATGCAAAAACATCTTGGTTTTCCTTGAGGAATAATGCTAGCGCTTGTCGAACTGTTTGGCTGGCTAAGGTGCCGATTCTTATGGTCCGTTTGGGCCTAGAATCATCCAGGTGTACTTCTTCTAGCTCTTCCACCGGTTCTGCCATCGTTCGCTGTTCCTCAACGTTCATTACTTGTAAGTGGTCATCCATTTCCATCATGGCGATGTAGCATTCCCGTGCAGCTACCTGATTTCCACGCAACTCTTTAACTCCATATTTGGTGGGGAATTTGACCATTAGATGGTAGGTCGAGGTGATAGCCTTCCATGCATTAAGAGTGGGCCATCCAAGGATGGCGTTATAAGCAGAAGAGCAGTCGACCACAAGGAAAGCTACATCCTTGGTTACTTGCTGTGGGTAATCCCCGACCGTCACAGACAGCGTACAACTCCCAAAGGATAGACCCTTATCCCTCCGAAGCCAACTAGGGGTGCATTCGTTGGGACCAGTCGTTCCCTACTAATCCCCATTTGCTGGAACGCGGGGTAATAGAGGATATCCGCTGAACTTCCATTCTCCATCAAAACTCGATGCATGTTGTAGTCCCCTGCTTATATACTAACGACGAGCGCGTCGTCATATGGATGGTAAAGGCGTCGCGCATCTTCTCATGAAAACCCGATGCTGGGGTTATCTCGTCGTGTCACTTTCAGTGAGGAACCTGTCAACTGGACGCTTTAAACCATCTGCAAATAGGTCTTTCTGGCCTTTTTGGATGACCCTGCAGAAGTAGTGCCCCCTACAATCACCCGTATGTCTCCTACGAGCGGTCTGGGACGTTCGTTCTCCCATCGTTGATTTTGTTCCTGGAGTTGATCCGTTCCCTCCTTCCTCATAAATCTCTGCAACCTTCCTTGCCTAATGAGGGCTTCAATTTGCTATTTTAAGTCATAACAGTCCGTCGTATCGTGGCCATGATCGCCATGAAAACGGCAGTATCTGTCTTTTGGCCTCTTATTCTGATCTCCCTTCAGCTTGCCGGGAAACGTCAGGGTTCCTTCATCTTTGATCTGCATTAACACTTGGTCGATTGGGGCTGTGAGAGGGGTGAAGTTCGTGAATCTTCTAGTGGGCGGTTTGGGTCGTCAATCTTCTCGTCACTCTCCGAATCTAGCCATCTTCCGTCTCTTATCCGATCGTATATCTTCCTGCCTTTCCCTTTTTCTAGGTTTTTCCTCTCGGGCCAGCAAGGCATCCTCTGCGTTCATGTACTTCGTTGCCCTGTAAAAGACTTCGGACATAGTCTTTAGGTCATTCGTGTACATTGAAAACAAGAACTTACCTTTTCACAGCCTGTTTGTGAACGCTGCTACAAGTATCTTATCATCTGCCTCGTCTATCGAGAGGGCTTCCTTGTTAAAGCGGGCTATGTATGATCTTAAAGTCTTGCCTTCTCGTTGCCTAATGTTCATTAGACACGCGGTAGACTTCTTATGCCGATGACTCCCAATAAAGTGTGATATGAACTGTGCGTCTAATTCCTTAAAAGTGCCGATGGAATTAGGTGTCAGCCTACTGTACCAGTCCCTCGTAAGTCCTTTCAATGTGGTGGGAAAAGCCCTACACATGATTTCATCCGGTACACCCTAAAGATGCATTAGGGTCTTGAAAGATTCCAAGTGATCCAATGGGTCCTTGGATCCGTCGTAATTCTCCACCTTAGGCATACGAAATTTTGGGGGAAGGGGGCATGAACTTACGAACGCTGTGAAAGGCAAATTTGTTCTATGGACTAGGTCGTCCAAGTCGGCGGAGATCCGTCCTCTGAGGGCGTTCATCATCACATCCATACGTTCCCTCATCTCCTGCATCTCAACTGCTATGTGAGTTGGTAAGGTGTCCGAGATGGATGACCGGTTGGTCTCCTACCGCTTCGGTCTAGTCGGAGCGTTGCTACCCTCAAGCCCTTCTGCGTTCCTCCCCTCCGCACTAGCACCTTCCTGGTCTTCCTCTAGTGCGCTTGGGTGTGAATTCCTTTGCTGCAGTTGCACTTCTAAATCATGATTCTGCTTGGTTAGGCGCTCAACCGCCGCCGCAAGCATTTGGACTTGCCTCTCTAGAGCTGTGGCGTGCGGTTCGTCGCCTTGATTG
Organism: Castanea sativa; assembly: GCF_040712315.1. Taxonomy (NCBI): domain Eukaryota; kingdom Viridiplantae; phylum Streptophyta; class Magnoliopsida; order Fagales; family Fagaceae; genus Castanea; species Castanea sativa. The sequence goes on along the minus strand of NC_134023.1, from coordinate 62,769,700 downwards.
TTGGTTGTTGCCATCAATCGAGTGAGTACCATGCAAATTTTTGTCTCAGGAATAGAGCAAAGGCTAAATCTTTCCCACAGACGGAGCAAACTATGCCGAAAAAGTCACCAGTAAGCTGCACGCACTTCTGAATCGAAACAACACCTGCAAAACAAAAAGAGAAGGCCTAACAGAGAGCACTGGCATGGTGCCGGCCAAAAACCCTCTGAAGGTCAAGTTAGAGTTTTTCACAACCCTAAAGTGCCAGAGTCGAGTTAATTATGCGTACCTTGATTTACGAGGGTTTTGGGGTATTTATATTGGTGTAGGGTTATCATCCATACCTTGGCCAGGAAACCATTTCCTTTTAGGATAACACTTCTTCGATTTTGCATTCCTTATAGAGTTCTTTTCCTTATAGGAGTATTTTGATTATGGTCAAACGTGTAACGCAAGAACTCCCTTTATTCACATTTGTGTGGAGATCAAGCAAAGCCATATCAGACTTATCGCGAGATGCAAGTTGATTCCGATTAGGAATCCATGAAGCCTAATCAATACCAATAGAGACCAAATGTTACAACCGTCCACTACGTGTCCTTGTAGCATTGACCCGTCGACCATCCACATGTCAATACCGTACTGTCGTGCTTCACGAAGAGAGATCCGTCTCCTACTTTATCCTCTTCAACTGGATTGGTCAAAATTCAAGTGAAATAATTTGTCCTCTTTGAACTGTTCCACGGGCTAAAAATTTGGGAAGTTTGTTATTTTAATTTTTGCTTTTTAAAAAAAACTTAAAATTTGAGAATCTATGATAAAAGAGAAATTTAGTAATGACTTAACTCTTTAGTAGTGTCTCAAAAAATTTGGTGGTGTAAGACTTATGGGCTAATTTTGAGGCAGAAACTATAAGAGAATCTCTTTTTTTTTTTTCAATTTGAAGGAGAGAAAATAATTTAGTGGGAAGTGAGAATAGATTAGGTTTAAATTTTGTAAAAGAAGTTTACTATTTTTTTTAAATAAAGCCTAAATGAAATTTCTTTATATGTCTTTAAACTTAACTTAGGAGTAGTTTTAAATATTATGTAGAGTTTTTATATGAGGAGTACTTGTACTTCTGAAAACAAAGTATTAGTCCCAAAATTTTGGGTTGGCACCTATGGATCCAAAACCACAAAATATGCACCATCCAATTTCGTCAAACTTATTTAGCTAAAATTGAAAACTTTTTACTAAAAGTGTTGTAGATAAAAGTAAAAGTTAGTTGAATAGTACAATGGGGTCCATGAATAGTAACAAAAAGTGCAATATGACCCATAAATAGTAGCAAAAATAAACTGAAATTGCAAATAAGAAAAAATTTTCAGCTTGTCCCAAACGCACACTTACATAATCCCTAAAAATTACACTACTCACACATAAATAAATAAATAAAATGATATAAAATTTATATGCAAGAGATGCGTGGACATATTGCCATATACCATGAAAATATAAGTAATTTTGAATGAAAAATCTACTTTATCGAGATTGAAAAAGACTTATTTTAAAATTAAGAAAAACAAAATTGGAAACAAATTCGTGCGAATAAATGATATAAAACTGATATTCAAGTGATGCATAGACATATTGTCACAACATGAAAATATAAGTCATTGCAATATGAAAAATACATTTCTATCAAGATTGAAAGAGATTTTTTTTTTTTTTTTTTTGGTTCGAAACAATTTTGTACAAATAATGTTGTTCTTGTGAATATACTCAGAGATTTATTTCTTTACTTCTTGCATAGTTTTAATATTTCCAGATGTAGTACTATTATTATCTATACTTGCCTCTTCAACATTATGGCCTTTAAAATTTTTAATTTTAAAGCCCATTACTCCTAAAATTTTCAATATCTTTTGGACGCTCCAACTACTCTCAAGTCTCACGTGGAAGCCACCACTGCAACCATGTTGCTTTAAAATTTTAAGTCATGGGTTACGCTAACAAGTACCCTTAGGATTTTGATTAACAATTCGTTTTAAAAAAGTTTTTAAACCACTTTTATGGGAAATGAAAAAAAAAAATTGTCAAAATATTAATTGTTTTTTTTTTTCTTTTTCCATAAAAGCTTTCTTTAAATTGATTATTAATTAATGTCCTAAAGGCATTCATTAGCATTTCCCTAAAATCATTTCCAATGTTGTTATTCGACAAGACAAGGTTATATTGGTTATTGTTTGCATAAATGAATTAGGTGAATTGATATTTTCCCATTCAAGTCTACTCCATCCCTTCGGTTTCCTTATGGGGAATCTTTGGCTTCTTGCTTGCCTGTGGCTATTGAACAAAAACCGATCTATTGAAAAAAGTTCTAGTAGATGCCATCCATGTTAAAGTTAGACATAGGGTGGTTCTTAGGGGAATAAAATAGAAATAGGGTAACAATTCCCTCACACTCATTATTTCACATCCAAGTTGCGTGTTTTAAAAATGGACATCACATTTTTTGTATATTAAAATGTGTACATCAGCACATCAATTATAGATATGTTGTATCACGGTGAATGTAAAATAAGTATATGAAAATATTTAGCCATTCTTCAAAGAGCTACAAACCATGCGTAGTGGAAATTGCATTGTAAACAATAATTCTGGGATCAAACCATTTTTCTCACCCCTTCCTACAAATGTATTACGTGGTTGATTGTGAGCGATAGAAAAAAAGTGATAGATCGTCAGTCACTTTTACATAGATCTATCACAATCAACCACATAGAACATGTAGCATACACAAGAGGCATGAATCCTTTCTCCTCCTATAATTATACCTAGGTCCCAATTGGATGTCCATGAAAATTTTCTCTCCCTGAAAATAGACTGGTGTGCGCCATTTTGCCAATATGGCCCTCCGCTTTCTTTAAGTTAGTCTTGTTGTAATCCTTGAGAAGCTATAAGAGAAAACTAGGGCTACACACTTGACTTTGCTGTTAATAAAGCCTTTGGACAATCAGACTTCAAGTCAAACCACCTGGTTAGGTTTCGGTTGCTTCAATAAAACTCATAACAATTATCATACAAAAATTTTATAACGAATTGGAAAATTGTTAATGATAGATAATAAGATCTATATACATACATACATGCATGCATACATACATACATACATATTTATATATATATATATATATATATATATATATATATATATATATATATATATATATATATTACACACACCAGTGAACTCATATCAAAACTTACAAAAAATATTATCAATTATTGTGAAAAATTATTATGTGTGAAATTGTACTCCTGATTGCTTATTTTTTTGTATACCCTACAGCATGTGTGATACTTAGTGACTAGATTTTTTAAGATTCGATATCATGGTAGTTGGACACATATAATATGTAACCTTAGGAATATTATAAATTTTAATATATTGGACTTGAAAACCAACGTGTTAACATTTAAACACAATATGAATGTTTCTAAAAAAAACACACAAAGAACAATAATAATGATAATAATTTATTTAATATGATGTTGATGTGAGTGCAATACTATTCATTTTCACGTTAATTTCTAAGGTTTTGGTAGTAATTTTTTTTTGCAATGGCATATTAATGATTTTGCAGTAAACTAGGACTAGGACAAACTAGACCATTCTGGCATACAAAGGATAAGACAATCGGGTGACACCAGTGTGACACTAATCGAAGTTTATCTGATATTAAGTCAGATGGTCATGCATTCAATCCATGAGATGATAAAATACCTTAACAAGGGGAATGCTGACTCATATTACGTACTCACTATTGTCCTAATCAACTAGTCTTACTATATACTATATAGACTTCCACAAGGCGGTGCTATTAGTGAGTAGATAATACTCGAATCAAATGGCAAAAACAGCTAGCTTTGTTCATCCCCTTGGTAATATTAAAATGTGTATTTGTTCATCCTCTTTATACTATTCCACATGCTATTTATTAATATATGCATAAATAGACTTCTAAACTAAGGATCACTCTAATTTTAACTATGTCTAAAGAAGACTTTAATTTAGCTATTTCACTTTAATTTTTTTAGCTTATAAGTACAAATTCCCTGTTAAATTTCCTATAAACTACTGTCATTCTTTGTTTTTGTCATATTTTAGGATTGGTCAAAATTTAAGGAAAAGTAATTCGTCCTCTTTGAACTACTGCCATTCTTTGTTTTGTGTTATTTTTTAGGATTGGTCAAAAATTAAGGAAAAATAATTTGTCCTCTTTGAACTTTTCCACAAGCTAAAAGTTTGGGAGGTTTGTCATTTTAAATTTTTCTTTAAAAAAATCATAAAATCAGAGAATATGAGATAAATGAGAAATTTAGTAATGATTTAAGTTTTGGATAGTGTCTCAAAATTTTTATTATGTTAGACTTGTTGTCTCAAAAATTATAGAATCTCTTCTTTCTTTCTTTCTTTTTTTTTTTTTTTTTTTTTTTTTTTTTTTTTGAAGAAGAGATAAGAATGTAGTGGGAAGTGAGAAAATTTTGTAGAAGAAATTTATTAATTTTTTTAAAAGAATGCCTAAATGAAATTTCCTTATATGTCTTTAAATTTATTTTAGGAGTAGTTTTAAACATCCTGTAGACTTTTTATATGAGGAGTGCTTGTCCTTCTAATAACAAAGTATTAGTCCCAAAATTTTGAGTCGCTCCTATGGATCCAAAACCAAAAAATTAAATATGCACCATCCAATTCCTTCAACTTATGTGATCAAAAGGATTCCCTATAAAAATTACACTACTCACACAGAAAATTACAAAATGATATAAAATTTATATCCAAGAGATGCGTAGACATATTTCCATATACCATGAAAATATAAGTCACTGCGAAATCAAAAGTCTATTCTATCAAGATTGAAAAAGATATAGGCGGAAACACCGTTTTAGTCTCTAATTTTAGGGTCACAGTCAATTTGGTCATTGTAGTTTGGTAGCAGTGAATTTGGTCATTGTTATTTTCAACTTACAATTAATTTAGTCCCTACCCTTAACTTACTAACAAAAAATGTTTATGTGTCTAACAGTGTGCAATGTTTTTTTTTTTTTTTTTGACAGAAAAAGGTAGAGGTATATTAATAAAATGAAATCAAGGAAACAAAGCTATCAGGGTGGGTCCCTCTGACCATGCACCCAACTGACCTTGCAACAACAAGAATTAAAAAAATAGGACACCAGCACAATGACCTTACAACAACAAGATTAAAAAATAGGACCATCAGCACAGTGCCCACATAAACAAAAGAAAAGTATACAAAGATTTCTGTGCTATTTTACGTGTCCACATGAAATAGCACAGTGCTTAGAGACCATGCAGGCTACATGCTAGCCGTTGGTAGTCATTCAGAAGCGAGATGGCACCCTTGAGGATTGCATGGGGAGGAGTTTGGATTGCTTCAAAGTGCACTCGGTTCCAGGCATTCCAGATGGACCAAGCCACCATGGCCCACATCTCAAGGTCTCTTTTGGGCAACTTCTCCATCAACGAACGGGTTAGGCTAAGGAACGACTGGGCCGAGGTATCACATTTCTGCAGCTTCCCCCTGACAAGTGACCAAACATTGCGTGCAAGCGGGCATTGCCATAATATATGGATGGTGGTCTCATCCTGTGCCCTACATATCACGCATGTTGGGTCAATGGGGACCTTCCTACGAGCTAGGCAAACACGGGTGGATAGGATGTTCGATGTAGCTCGCCACACGAAATTTCTAACTTTTGGTGGGATGGGTAGCTTCCACAGCCTGTTCCAGACCCGTTTGTCATCTCGTGCTTTAGAGTGCTCACCACCCAACCCTTGCTTCAACCGAAGGGCTACATGGTAAGCCGTTCGAATTGAGAACGTGTTGGACTTGTTTTCATTCCATACCACCTTATCCCGAGCCTCCACATTCCCCAAATAAATCTTTAGCACCTCTTCCCTTAACTGTGGCAGGAACCATGAGTTAATCTTTACCCTATCCCACTGATTGGTGTGTGGGTTTATAAACTCATTCACTTTTAGACACAAGTCCACACCTTCTCGAAACTTTGGGGGGGTGAGGCAGCCATTTATGGCTTTTACTACCAACCATTCGCCCGTCCCCAATACTCCATATTGATCCCTCTCTTAGCAACTCCCTGGCATTGAGTAGGTTACGCCACACGTAACAGGCGTTGCTCCCCACCTCAGCCTCCATGAATGAGCATGTGGGGAAGTATCTTGCTTTGTAGACTCTGTAGAATAGAGAGTGAGTCCCATGGATCAATCGCCATGCCTGTTTCGCCAACATTGCAAGGTTGAAAGCTTGAATGTCTCGGAAACCTATTCCTCCTCTATCCTTTGGAGTACAGAGCTTCGCCCAGTTTATCCAATGAATTTTCCGTTCATTACGTGTCTGACCCCACCAATACTTAGCTAAAATTGAGTTCATGCCATCACAAACTACTCTAGGTATCTTGAAAATGCTCATGGAGTATGTAGGGATGGCTTGGGCCATCGTTTTGATAAGAACGTCCCTCCCTACTTTGGATATGTTTTTTTCTTTCCACCCATCACTTTTTTGGTAACTCTTTCCTGGAGTTCTTTAAAAGTGCTCACTTTTGATTTGCCTCCTACCATGGGCAACCCAAGGTATTTCTCACAGTTAGAAATTACGTGTGCATCAAATAAGATTCGTATCGCTTCCTAGGTCTCTCGGCAAGTGTTACAGCTGAACAGCAACATAGTTTTCTGCCTGTTAATAGCTTGCCCCGATGCTTGTTCATATTGAGTGAGCAAGTTCAGCAACTGGCGGCACTCCTCGGTTTTAGCTTCACAAAACAGCAGACAATCATCGGCAAACATAAGGTGTGAAATGCTTACACCCCCCTGGCATGAGAGAACTCCTTTCATATGTTGGGCATTGGTTGCTTTTTTCAACAAAGAGGAGAGCCCCTCGGCACAGAAAAGGAATAGGTACGGGGACAGCGGATCTCCCTACTTGATGCCTCTTGAGGGAGTAATGTAGCCCTGCGGTTCACCGTCAATTAGAACTGGGTACAAGGCGTATAGTCAACATTACCAAATGCACCCATTGCTCCGGAAGCCCTAATCTCAACATGATTCTTTCAAGGAACTCTTATTCCACCCTATCATAAGCCTTGCTAATATCTAGCTTGACTGCCATGTGCCCAACCTTCCCTCTTCTTCTATTCCGCATCCTATGCAACATTTCAAATGCAACTGTAGTGTTATCGGTGATGAGTCTATTAGGCATAAATGCACTTTGCTGGTCGGAGATGACATTAGGTAGTATGGGCTTTACACGATTCACAAGAACCTTAGAAATAATTCTTGACACTACGTTACCCAAACTAATAGGATGATACTCCAAAATATATTGTGGATTATTCTTTTTGGAAGTTAACACTATATGGGTATAGTTCATCTTATGTAAGTATCTCCCTGAGTGTAGCACAGACAGCACCGCTGCAGTGACGTCGTGCCCCACAACGTGCCAATATTTTTGGAAGAAGAAAAGGGACATACTGTCTAGTCCGAGTGATTTAGATGGATGCATTTTAAAGAGGGCCACCCGAACTTGTAGAAGAGTATTTTGAAACTCTAGCATGGGCAGTAGTGGTTTTGGGGTTCGGCTATTTCTTTCCTCAAAGCACACAATTTCGTTAAAATCACCCAAGCACAGCCAAGGGAGTGAAACCTGAGCCTTAAGGTGCCTCACATCAATGTGGTTAAGGGAGTAGGTTTGGGTATTAACCACCACATCATTTTTCCAAAGCAGAGCAAAACCCCCACTTCGCCTCACACTAGGTACACAAAGCATCGACAGGAAGTCAAGTTCTGTTTTTATTGATTTCATCTCATTTATTAGTCAACTTTGTTTCCATAAGGAACAAAATTGTGGGTCCTTTTTTCCTTATTAGGTCGGTAAGTGCCTGAACTGCCCGGTGGTTCCCAAGCCCCGGCAGTTCCAACTTATAATGATCATGGTGACCAGCGGGGCTAGGGAGCAGCCGCTATCGTTGAGCAAGTTGGCTTAGTTTTGCCGGCCAAACCCTTTTGCCTTTTGTGTATTGCCATAGCCACTGTTGGTGTAATATTTTTATTTTTATTGGGTCCCACCTCCCATGCATAGTTACGTGAGGTTGCATGTTGCTTTGCTTCTCCCATGTGACTTTCTTTTTTGATAGGCACGTGACCTTCTTGAAACTCTTTATGTATCACTGAGTCGTACAAGATAGGCACAGTAAAAAAATTCCCCGCCGAAATTTCAGAGCTCGAATTCTGGAGGTGTAGGTTGGCTTGTGGGTGGCAGGCCTGGGTTGGTGTATGCTCATTCAATGAAGGACCGGGTATCAACATTTCTGGCTCAGTTGTCATTTGGTCCACGATTTTCGCAAGAGACGTGGCCTGTCCGCATTTATTGTACCGTGAATCTCGGGATTGTTAGCCATGTCCTCCTCTGTTTCTGGTAGAGTTACAGTGATCGAGGTTGCTCTATTCGAGGCTGGGGGCTGCGACGCCTGACCGGACCGTGGTGGACTGTTCGCCTTGCTCCGTGGCCCCTCCCTTTTTGTTTTGGCACCTACCTTAAGCCACTCGCTGTATGGTTTGCTCATCACTGTACCGTCACATGGGTGAAGACAGCGGGCTGCCTCGTGGCCCAGTCAGCCATACTAGAAGCAAAAGCCCACAAGTCTTTCATATTTGTAAGCCACCCTGACACGGTCCCCTTCTGGGCCTTCTACTTGTCTGCCTCTACGAATCGATCTGTCAAGGTGAATTTCAACTCTAACCTGTAGGAATTGAGCTTGCTCTGAGGCAAGCGCTTTGCTATCTACCTCCACCACTCTCCCAATGCCTCGGCCGATGTCTTTTCTTGCTTCTTCTTTGATGAGGTCGAAAGGTAGTCCCCAGACCTGGACCCACATCGGCAGGTGCGTGAAGCTTACCGTCTTGACAGTTAGCCCCTTTTCCCTTCTTTGCAATTTCTTGGTAGCTAAACAGCGAACTTGCAATTTGATTCACCACCACCGATCCTAAAGTATCACCAGCCTAACAATTCAGAACCACCCCTAACCACAATCCATAACCACCCAACCCACAGTCCAAAACTACCACCAAACTACAAATCCACCACATCCAAACCCATATCCACCCCCACAAACACACAAACAAACCCAGATCCATCATCACCGCTCAAGGCAACTACTTCTCCAATGACTATGATCTCACTACATCGTTGCACAAGGCAAACCCAAAATCCATCTCAAGTAGCCAATCTCATCTCATCTCTCTCTCAATGCCCATTACGCAACTGTCTTGGGCAAAGCCTTAGCCGTCGACGTCATCTTGGCTGTAAGCCATGACTACATCCTCATGCGAAATGACAAAAGCTTCCATTATGGAGTTGGATGAGTCCAAAATAAGTAGTGAATGCTCAGATTTGTGTTAAAAACACAAGAGCTGTTTAGACCTTAAATTAAAAAAATTACGGCTCGGTTGATTTTACTCTAACTTATCTAAGTGTGGAAACAAGAGTGAATGAAGCGCAATCAACCAATACTACTCTAGTGCATAAACATGAACAACAAACAATAAAAGTAAAGTACAAGAGTAAGGGAAGAGAAATGCAAACACAAGATAACACGATGATGTGTTATCGAAGAGGAAACCGAAGAACTCGGCGAAAAACCTCTCCGCCGCCCTCCAAGTAGTAATCAATCCACTAGAGTCTATAGTTGGAGTACACAAATAACAAAAGATCCTTCAAGCCTAGTCTACCTAATGTACTTGAGCCCTCCAAGCTCTTGCTACCAACGGACTTCACGAAGTCATGTTTTCTCTAGCTTTTCGAATCCCGCAATATGCCCAATTGCATCCGCCAAGCCTCACTAGCTTCTTTTGGCAAATCGTCAAAGTTTCCCAAGCTCCAAAACACTCTCTACACTCTAAAAATGTGTGAGTTGTGTTTGGGTACAAATCTCCTCTCAAGGTATGACAATGGGAGAGAGAAGGAGAAAAGGCTAAAATGATTTCTCACTAAGGATTAGTAGCTCTCTCTTTAAAAGATGGGTGTGTGTGTGTTGTTGAAAACCTATCTAGGGTTTTTCTCTCTGAATGGCTTCCTTACACATTTGTGGGTAATGACGGGTATACATAGTATGGGTGAAGGATAAAAAAGTCACACTTAAAAATCCTCCAGGCAGAGAGTTTCACGGGTATCTCGCGAGAAGGCCTTACCCGCAAGACACTCGCGAAATCGATAGCCTGGCACGACTCTTTAGCTTTCAGTCATGTGCTTCTCATATGCTCTTTTCGTAGGATGGCTATTCGCAAGCTAGTCGCGAAATGCACTGATCTTTAACTAAGCTTGAGTCTTCACCAACTTAATACTAAACCCAATACAATAAAATCTCATAAAAATACAAAGAACAAATTAAAGCAAATACAACATTTTTTGTCATAGAATAAAACCAACATAAAACATAGTTGTAAATCACAACTTTACAATCTCCCCCTTTGGCTATTTCATGACAAAACACCCTATAACAGACTCTAGACTTAAACGCGAGTTTGGGAACAATGGCAAAACTCACTCACACCTAAATCTAGAAGCTGTGAAGCACTTGGAACATATATACTTGTAACCTGAAACACTTGCACAAAACACATTAGACCCTCAAAGTAAATCAAGTGATAAAAGGACAAGTATAATGTAACAAGTAAATTGCAATCAAGTAAACATCATTTGAAACATATGAGCAACTTGATCATACACCAAAATAGTCATATGAAAATGACTACAATGATTATATAGCAAAACAAATGATCATCCGAACATGCAATCATTAAAGCACAAAAACATAAGGATATATGCATGTCCAACACTCAACCAATGCAAAACACAAAATGTCTTTGCATTAAGGATACAAGATCCAACAAGGGCATAAGTGTGTTCCAACACATAAACACGATGCAATAAGAGCAACAAAGCATAGATACTAAATGTAACTCAAAGCACATAAAGTAACAAGAAAACAAGCATAATATAAAACAAAGCAAAACAATGTTTTTTCAAAAAGATGTATTCTCCTCCCTTAGTATATGCATCTCCCCTATGACTTTCTCCCCCTACGAATGTGCATGGGGTAGAATTTCTCCCCCTAAGAATGTGCACAAGTCATATAGAAATGAAGAAACATATCGGTATACTTCCTCGTATACTCTCCCCCTTTTTGTCATGAATAGACAAGTGAATCAAGATGAATAAGGGAAAGAAAAGAAGATATGAACAAGGAAAACGATGATGCATGAGGGGTGCAAGATGAATCAGAAAATGAAGCTCAAACAAAAGATAAAACATCTGAAGAAGACAATGCTACAAAGCATAAAGTAAACATGACATGCTAAGGATGATGGAACAAAGAATAGATCAAGGCATGACATAGACACAAGAGCATGCTATATGTGCTAAAAGGTCTAAAAAGACTTAACTAGCATGAGTGAATGCAAAACATGTTAAGTGTTAGAGTGTGTGCAGCAAATGTGCATTTAGTGTGCATGTGAGATGCATGACCAATGCATAAATAAGCACTTATGGGGCAAAGTGTATAAACCACACCACCAATGATCAAAACATGATAAACATGAATAATTATGGTGATCTCCAAAAATTGGTACTCATCGGATTCCAAAACAGTGAGAAAATGTCATTTGAGCATTTTATCAAACACTTACACACTACACATGTATGTTAAACAATGCAAGAATATATGAAAATCTTGCCTAAATACATGTTATTTTTTCCATAAGGGGCCAACATCCAAAGCAAAACATCATTTAAAACAAAGCCCAATAAAAAAGATTGACAAAAATTAAGTTCTCCAACCCCCATTTGAGAAAATCCCAACTATGAACATGAAACCCCCAAAAACATAATCTAAATATCAAAATCAATGAAAAGAGTTAAAGATTACCTTAGAGATGTTTATGGAATGAAAAACACTTGAATTTAGTTGGGTTTTGATGTAGAAACATTAAAACAGAGGTTTGGGAGAAGACGGGAGATGTTTAAAACAAATGTCCCACGAAATTCCTTTTAAAAAGTTGATCTAGGAATTTTCGTGGGAAGTTTTGCGGGTAAGCCTTACTCACAAAATTTTTTGCGAGTAAGCCTTACTCGCGAGTTATTCGCGTCGCAAAACTCTCTGTCCAAGGTTGAAAAACTTGAAAATTGGACCACATAACTCCCAGTTGACCTTACACATGAAAAAAGGTCACAAAAACATCCAGAAAATATGTTTTTCACACAAAAACAACTTGAAAAACTTTCAAAAACATGAGTGATACAAATCACTTCCAAAAGCAAAGAAAAAGAACAAAAATATTTTTGGTTTGATCCACATAAGGTTGAGCACACACACATCACATTTGAACATGTACAAACACACAAATGAAATAGGCATTCATTGAACAAAGTCTTGTGTGTTGTGTGTGAGTATAAAATGTGGAATAGTCCTTAGTCTAGAGTGAAGTTTCAATTACTAATTCAATCAAGTCATACACAACTAGTACTAAGTGAAGTGGACTATCTCAATTATAGAAATGAACATATATGATCTCCCACAAGAAAATGATTACACTTCTTTGAAGCTTTTCATTTGGCTTCTTTACAAAACATAACATATGATTATTTTTGAACAAAGTACATCTCATTTTGAGATCGATGCTTGAACTTTTGATATTTCAACTTTGTGAGTAAGCCTTTGGCTTTTTGAGGCATCATACATTTCAATACAAGTCACTTTCCCTTTTTCCTAGTCAAATACTAGTATGTGTGACGGCTTTTGCAGCTCAATATCTCTTTTCAAGATTTGACATTTGATGAGCTTTTTAAGCAAAAACATAAAGATGGGGGACAAGATATAGGCACAAGTCTATGCCTGTATCAAGACCAACAAGACTATTGACTAATCATTTATGACAAACTTGAAGATCAATTTACAACAATCACGCATAGATTTCAAGATATCTTCACAAAGATAGATGTGCATACAAAACAAGCTGAGCTCGAAAATGCACTACGCCTTTAGTACAAAAGTACTAGGCCAAGCTCACATGTGACATGTGCTCAAACATATACGATCAAACTTTTTGAATTTTTCACTTTTTATGTGGTTTTGGATTTTTTTTTACTCACACAAAACAAATGCATAAAAGTAAGATCAAAAAAAAAAACAATGCATAGAAAGAGATGCATAGTGCACAAATGCATGACAATGAAGCATCTAATGCATGAAGGGTCCTACAAAGATCGAAATAATTAGATCAAGGACCAAAAGAGCAAAAGCTCAACCATAGGAACCCTTCCTCATCCAAACGGAATGATTGTTTGGAATGAGTGTCTCATGAGAAGTGAGACGAGGGTTGGAAAAATGAGAACAGGAGATGCACATAGATAAGGAGGTAAGAATATCAAAAACTTTCTTCAACAACTTACCATTTTTCCCTAAAACTGGTTTAGCTTGCAAAGCACAACTTCCAAGAAGCTCAAGTTTCTCTTTTCTTTTGATTCTTTTAAGAGCTTGAAACTTAGAGCAATGAGGTCTAAGATGACCAAAGGCACCACAATGGTGACAAACAATGGGTTTAGGTCCACTGGGCTTTTTAGGGAGGGATCTAGCAACATGGCTTTGTGCTCTCTTCAACTTGGGACATTGAGGTCTTATATGACCGATCACACCGTAATGGTGGCAAGTTGGACCAAACTTAGATCCATCCAAAACCTTAGGTTCAAACCTAAACGGAGGCTTTGGCTTAAGAGCCTTTCTCTCCACTTTTTGGTTTCTTTTATGTGGAGAAATGTACACCGATTTGCCTTTAGATGTAGAGCTCACACTAGGCACAAAATCGGGTACCACAACATGATTGCAACAAATATTTTCATCCTTTTTAGCAATAGGCTCAGCAATCAAACCCTTGGCATGCATCTTAAGAGATTCATTTTCACATTTTAGTTCATCAACAAGTTTGTTAGACAAAACAAGTTTAGCATCCAAGTCCATATTCAAACATTCAAATTCTTTCGACTTTTCAAGAGAATTTTCAGCCAATTTATTGGATTCATTGAGCTTAGCAATCAAATCATCATTTTCACTAGTGAACTTGCTCAAATTCTCATGAAACTTCTTAACCTTTTTCTTCAAGAGTTTGACATTTGGAATATCAACAACACTCATAGAGTCATATAACATGTCATCACAATATTGAGGATTAACACTCATAGAGGCATTTTTACAAACACATGGCATGTTACACTCAACAACATCCATAGAAGCATACAAAACACTATCCAAGGCAAAACACACAAAGGGGTCAAGGATCACACTTAGGTAATGAAACCAAAACAAGTGCACCCGCTCTGATACCAATTGAATGCTCGAATTTGTGTTAAAAATACAAGAGTTGTTTAGACCCCAAATTAAAAAAATTATGGCTCGGTTGATTTTACTCTAACTTATCTAAGTGCGGAAACAAAAGTAAATGAAGCGCAATCAACCGATACTACTCTAGTGCATAAACATGAACAACAAACAATAAAAGTAAAACACAAGAGTAAGAAAAGAGAGATGCAAACACAAGATAACATAGCGATGTGTTATCGAAGAGAAAACCGAAGAACTCAATGAAAAACATCTCCGCCGCCCTCCAAGCGGTAATCGATCCACTAGAGAATAAAGTTGGAGTACACGAATAACAAAAGATCCTCCAAGCCTAGTCTACCCAATGTACTTGATCCCTCCAAGCTCCTGGTATCAACGGACTTCACAGAGTCATATCTTCTCTAGCTTTTCGGATCCAGCAATACACCCGATTGCATCTGCCAAGCCTCACCAGCTTCTTTTGGCAAATCCCCAAAACTTCCGAAGCTCCAAAACACTCTCTACACTCTGAAAATGTGTGAGTTGTGTTTGGGTACAAATCTCCGCTCAAGGTATGACAATGGAAGAGGGAAGGAGAAGAGGGTAGGATGATTTCTCACTAAGGATTAGTAGCTCTCTCTCTAAAAGATGGGTGTGTGTATGTGTTGTTGAAAACCTATCTAGGGTTTTTCTCTCTAAATGGCCTCCTTACACATTTGTGGGTAATGAGGGTATATATAGTATGGGTGAAGGGTAAGAAAGTCACACTTAAAAATCTTATAAGCAGAGAGTTTCGCGGGTATCTCGCGAGAAAGCCTTACCCGCGAGACACTCGTGAAATTGACAGTCTGGCACGACTCTTCAACTTCCAGTCATGTGCTTCTCATATGCCCTTTTTGCGAGATGGCTAGTCACAAGATAGTCACGAAATGCACTTATCTTCAATTAAGCTTGAGTCTTCACCAACTTAATACTAAACCCAATACAATAAAATCCCACAAAAATACAAAGAACAAATTAAAGCAAATAGCCAAATACAACACTTTTTGTCATGGAATAAAGCCAACATAAAACATAGTTGTAAATCACAGCTTTACAATTAGAAATAGAGGAAAAGAGCAAGCAAATGGTGGCTACTATCAGTGAACGGCGAGGAGCAAGTTGTAACACTGATTTTGTCCTCTTCTATTTGGGCACTCTCTCTCTTGATCAGATTTAGTTTATATTAGATGTGTCTGATCGTTTTTTTTTTTTTTTTTTTTTGGGTTTTGATTTGTTGAGCTAGTGTGATTTAGTGAGGGAGAAATAAATAGATCCAAAATTTGGGTGGTTCATGCATAGTTTGTTGTCAAGAATGTATAACTGTATAAGTGCATAAGAAATTGAGAACAGAAAAATAAAATAAAATAAGGATTAAGGTTAAGGATTAAGTTTTCTTTCTTTAGAATTAAGATTTTCGTTTTTGTTTTTTGATAATAAGAAATTAATTTTTTTTTCATTCATATGGTGATGTGGAATTTTTAAATATTAATTTAAATTTTTTATAGCCACATAAGCTTTAAGTGTGCCAACTGTGCACAATGTTAGCCACGTAGGCATTTTCCATTTGTGAGTTAACAATAGGGATCAAATTAGATGTAAGTTAAAATAACATGGATCAAATTGGCTACTACCAAAGTGTATGAACCAAATTGATTGTGACACCAAAATGTAAGGACCAAAATGGTGTTTTCGCCAAAGATATATCTCAAAAACAGTTTCATACAAATAAATGATATAAAACTTATATTCAAGTGATGCATAGATATATTGCCATAACATGAAAATATAAGTCATTGCAAAATGAAAAATATTTCTCGCATAGTCATTGCAAGATTAAAAGATTTTTTTTTTGTTGGAAACAATTTTGTAAAAATAATGTTTTTCTTGCATAGTTTGAATCTACTCAGAGGCTTTACTTCTTGCATAGTCTTAATATTTTTCAGAAGTACTACTATAATTTTCCATACTTGCCTCTTCACCATTATGGCCTTCAAAATTTTCAATCTTAGGGCCCAATACTCCTAAAAGTAGACCACAACCAAGAGTGGAACTGTTTTCGATGCTCCTACTACTCTCAAGTCTCACACGGAAGCCACCACAACCATGTTTCTTTAAAGTTTAAAAATCAATTCCAGTGTTGTTATTCGAAAGGATAAGATAATTATGGTTGTTGTTTGTAAAAATAAATTAGGTGAATTGATATTTGCCCAATTAAGTCTACTTCATACCTCTATTTGTCCACTTAAGTCTACTTCATACCACTGGTTCCCTTACGGGCGAATCTTTGGCTTCTTGCTTGGTTGTGGCTATTAAACAAAAACTCCATGTATAAAACTAGTTCTAGTAGTTGCCATCCATGATTAACTTAGAGATAGGGTGGTTCTCATCAGAAAAAAAAAAAAAAAAACCACATCCAAAAAAATTTCATGTTTTAAAAGTGGCATGGACATCTCGTCAATTTGGTCCATCTATTTACTTCAATTATATATATTGCGTAACATGGCGAATGTAAAATAAGAATATGAAAATATTTAGCCTTTCTTCAAAGAGCTACAAACCATACACCGTGGAAATTGCATTTCAAACAATAATTGTAGGACCACACCATTTTGCTCAGCCTTTCCTACAACTGTTTTATGCGGTTGATTGTGAGTGGTTGAAAAAAATTGATAGATCTATGTAAAGAGTGATTGACAGTCAATCTCAATCTACCCATAGATAATTGTTAGAACAGTTGGCCGTCACATGAAACGTGTTCAACAGAAGAGACATGGATCCTTTTGTCCTATATATAGTGCGTTTATCTTTTAGTAAACCAAGGATTATTTATCATTAACTTTGGATTCCTTAAACATAGTGGCGTTTTCCCTTAATTGTTAATTTTGGTAAAATGGAGTTGATTTATGGTTCGTCTGTGTCGGCCAGTTAACTAGCAAATGCAAGAGAATTTCAAAAATAAATGTCAGCAAAGTTGCACTAACAAGTTTTAGGAGACTTGGACATTTAAAAGCACAAAATGTATTCTTCATTGCGAATATGTTCAGGGGATATTTGCTTGTGAAAAACTTTCAGGGGTGTGAGTGGCAGAATCTCAAAAAATTTGAACCCTAGATCAATCCTATTGTTTAATTTAAGATTAATTTGAATATCATGATGATTGTATAAATCAGGCAGTATTTCTAATACTTTTCTAAAAGGAGACCTTATTGTGTATTACTATCATATTTTCCTTTTAAGAAGTATGTCCAAAATACTAGTGCATGTTTTAGCAAACCAGTTTCACCATCAAATCCTAGTAAATTCTACCTCCATATAATATGCAATACGATTTAATTTATGCATTTCTTGTAAAGGGTGTACACTTTCCGGTCATGGTGCCCAAATCTAATTTCCCATTTAAAATATAATAAATAAAATAATATTGTTTAATAAATATTAAATAGGGATGTCCAGGAAATGTGCAGAATTAATTGGTACAAGCATCCGCCAAATAATGTAACCAGAATAAAAGTGATAGAAACAAAAAACAAAAAAATTAAAAAATCGCTCAAAAAATCAAGCTATCATTGTGACTATAGGTTACGTACCAATGACTAAGTGCAGAAAAGAATTGGTATGATAAAATTGTCATGTTAAATTTCTATAACATTAGTTTGTATATTGAATTGATTTATATTATTATTTTCCTTTTAAAATGGTAATAGGAGGAGAAGAATGGTTGCAAACGAGGTCTAGTCGAATGTTTCTGGTTGATGCATATGAAAAAGGATGCATGGTGTTACATTTGCCAGTGAAAAAGCACAAAAATTATTTGTATTTTATTTATTTTTTTCCAAAAAAAATCTTATTGAATTTAAAGTATGTATATATCTAATAAGGTATTAATGTTGTTATAGGAAAAAAATAGATGCAAGAAAATCAAAGACTGCATCACAAGGTGAGATTGTTAATGATAGTCAAATATTCTTTGAAGTGACTGGACCTCCTATTCATGGTTGTGTATTTGGCATGGGTGCCGGTGTCAAGCCCAAATATCATATATTTCGAACATAATCCTACCCTAAAAAAACTATTTTAGGATAGTGAATGACTTAATCTTAAGAATATATCATATATTTAGTGATAATAAAAATAATTTTTTATTCTCACTATTAGTAACATCAGCATTTTTCACTCATCACTTAACGGTAAGAACCATTTTGACACAATAACAAAAGTTTAGGGAATAAATTAACATATTTGAAAGGTTATGGACTAAATTGACATATATTATAAATGATAGGGACCAAATATATACTTTACCTTAAAATAAATTATTAAGATATTGCCACATCATCAATTCACAAATGCATACTTAAATCAATCTTTTGAAAGACAAAAAAGTACTCCTATCAAATGTCAATAGGAGTTTTTTATTTTTAAAGGAAAATTTTGGGATTTATTAGTGGATTGATGAAGAATTCTAGAGGATCTAAACCCATCTTAATTTCTTTTGAAAAAGAATATAGAATTCAAATTTCTTTCTCTAGTATCCCAATTTTTAAAATTTTAAGTTTGTAGGGAAAACTTAGTGTCTAAACTATGTAAAAGTCAAGATATTGAAGGAAAAAATATTGGGGGAGAGATGGAAACATTAGGGATGAGAAAGATAAGACATAAGTACGTAGTTTATCTATTTATTTTTATTTTACTATTTTTTATTTAGATTATTTTAGTTTATATACATACATACATATATATATATATATACACACACACAGTACAATCAAAATTAAATCTTTTTGCTATTTTCTTGAGGTTGTTGAAATAACTAGTGAAGTTGCTCATTATATATAGATTTCAATTATTTGGATCACTAAATTTAGATTAAAAATATGTTATTGAAATTAGTATCTCTTTACCTATCCATTCAAAGTACATGATTTGTAGTGTTTGTTATGAAAATGTTATTAATGTCACTAATTAATGTGATTATTGGTTGCAAATGTATTCTTTGGAGTTCTCATTCACAGGAGAACTACAAGGTTCTTGTTAGTAGTAAGGATTTTTTTTTTTTTTTTTTTTTTGGCAAATTAGAACTTACCCACTTGTGGTTTGGCTGAAATTGAAGTTGCCTACTTCTGATTTGAAATCTAACACTTTACCCACCTAAGGTTAGCTCACTTAGAGTTCTGTAACCCATCCCTATTAAAAACAAGGCTAAATATGTAATTTTACTCCACTTTTATGTCTCTCTCCTCCAAAAACACAAAAAACATAAAAGTACAAGATCAAATAGAATCCAGCATCACATCAAAAAAAAAAAAAAAAAAGAATCCAGCAGAACACTTGCATCATGAGATTTCAAACCAAAAGTAGGCAATTTAAATTGCAATCAAACTGTAGGTGAGTAAAGTGTCAAATTTCAAACCATAGATAGGTGACTTAAATTTCAACCAAACCACAAGTGGGTAAGTTGTAATTGCCCTATTGGTTTATTGATGATACTATTGTCAATAGTAAGGATTCTTAATTCTTCGACGTTGATAATACTATTGTCATTCATCGTGGGGGTTGTTGTTGATGTAGTTAGATTAATATGTTTTAGTTATATCTTTAATATGTACTGTAAATACAATTTGCAAACCAATGCTGGAGAAGGAGATCAAAATGTGGACGAAAACATAGAAGATGACTCTGAGGTGGAAAATGACTCTCAAAAGGAGGACAATGACTCAGATGATGATTGATTTTCCAATATTTATGTTTTCAAGTTTGGTGAAAAAAATATATAGCTTTCATGTATTAATGAACATCTTATGCTAGTTTGTAGACCTATTAATATTTTTGTTTTTATTGAATTATGCACTTATTAGTTTTAGATAATTATGGATTTGTGCTTGTTATTTGAATGGAGAAACTTTTGGGAGATTTATGTTTCCTTGCAATTAAATATTAGAAATGATCTCTCTTTTATTATCAACAGAGTTATTTTGTTGCAAATAATGTATTAGTGATGTGGTAAATAGTTTTAAAGGTCACATTGATAATGTATTGTTGACGATAAACCATGTATTTTACAACGGCTTTTAGTCATTGGAAAACTATATTAACGACGACTATAGTTCATCACAAAATTATTTTTGATAACAAAACAAGTAATTACGACAGCTTTTATTCATCAAAAACAAGTATTAACAATGGTCATAGTTCGTCACAGAAAGTATTTGGTTGTTTGACTTCCTCAAATAAAGTTGCATTGTAGATGACAAACCAAGTAATTACAACGGCTTTTATTCGTCAAAAATAGGTATTAACAATGGCCTGCGGTCGTCATAGAAAGTATTTGGTCATCCAACTTCCTCGTATGAAGTTGTATTGTCAATGACAAACGAAGTAATTATGACGGCATTAAGTCATCGAAACTATGCATTAACAATGGCCTTAGTTCATCGCCAAAGGTATTTAATCATCTAACTTCCTTGTATGAAGTTGAATTTACGACAGCAATTATCAAGTACTTACGACGGAGTTTTGCTGTCGAAAATGACTGTTAGTGACGGCCTTGTTAGTAATATAGTATTACCAATGAGACTTTTGCTGACAAACATCAATATACTTTTTCCATCAACATTACTAATCTGCGACAGCTTTTTGTGTTGTTACGACGAACTCTGGCTATCGCTAATAGCAATCTTTTTGGTAGTGAATTTTTCTGTCCCTCAACAGGGCAATTCAAGAGAGTGTGCATTTACTTTTTCCAAGGTGTTCATAGCTTTCTAATAAACAAAAAAAAAATAGCACACATTTTAACAAATCCCCTTTCCCTTTTAAGGCAAAAAAGAATTACAGCAATACACATTCTCATTTCTTTTATTGAAAAAAAAAAAAAAAACACACAAATGTCAATATATCATCAAATGAAAATAATGTGGATGAACACTTAAGAATCAAGTTCTATATATTCCATATTGTGGATAACCACTTAAAAATAAGCTCTGTCTCTCTCTCTCTCTCTATATATAGACTACATATTGTAACTATATGAGCCTTTACAAATGAGATCAGATATTCTCATACAGCCTTCAAAGTCGGTGTGAATGGGAAACTACATCTTTTATAATTAATCCTTTTATTGGCTATGGATTGCGGCTCAAATTTTCCTTTTCTTTTCTTTTTTTCTTTTTATGAAATGTACAAATTGTCAAATCACTCATATGGAACAAAAACAACCATCCAAGGATATATAGCTGTGGGGGGTAAAAAGACTTTGATGATTACATGGGCCGTTGGGCCATGCTAAGGAAGGCCGACCTGCTCTTGGGTTTAGGACTTGTTAGTATTATGGGTCGGCCCATACGCCGAGGATCCGAGGATCTAGCCGAGGGTGAATTTCTCTGCGGATGGACACCAGAGAACTCGGGATTTCATGGTAAAGGTTAGGGAATAACACGGTCAAGGCCAATGGTTAAAGGGGGTGAACCCTTGAATGCCCTAGAAGCACCAATGTTGGAAAAATGTCAAAGATAAAGGCTGCTACCTCCACATTAAAGATCCTGCACCTACTACCCTGGCCGCATTAATGGGGAAGTGACACCTGAACAGTGGAGGGGAAACTTCTGGTTACTATTCAAAGGCACTGAGAAAAGAAATATCTAGGTTAAGGGGGGGGATAGGACAACACGTGTACAAAGTATTAAAAAGAGGAGTATTTAAGGGGCAACCTAAAACAGAAAAGGGGGATGGACTTCTTTGTAATCAAAGGAAAAGGGAAAAGAGAAGATAATAATAACTCTTGGCTTACGTCCGAGGAGTTTGATTTACAATATTCTCCATTATTTTTCGAGTGTTTGCGATCTTTGGCTTGTCATTTAATCCTCACATACTTCTAACCTGGGTTTCAAGCCCACACTCTACAAATTCATATTGTTTAAGGCTTATTGGGCCTGAGCTCGTAACTGTTATTGGGTCCAGGTGCGATTGTGCACTTACAATAGCATTATTGTAAATAATTTTTCCGAAACATCAGTATGCTTATCATATGGAACGTGTAGCATATGCAAGAGGCATCGACCTTTCTCCTCCTATAATTATACTTAGGTCCCAATGGGACGTCCAAGAAAATTATCTCCCTAAAGAATGAAGAGAGACGAGTGCGATCTGTCTTTCCAATGTGGCCTTAGCTTTCTTTAAGTTAGTCGTCTTTCTTTTTATTATTTTTGTTCTATTTATTAATCATTGAGAAGCCACAGGAGAAAATTGGGGCTACACACACTTGCCTTTGAAGGTACTTCAAGGCAAACCAATTGTGTCTGTAGATAACTTATTTTATATACCCCTTACAACTCGAGTCTTTGTTCCCCAATTATGATAACACTAGGAGGTCTAGGGTTGATCTAGGGCCTAGATATAGAAACTCTTTAGTTGAAGGATATTTTTGGAATAGAGAAAAACCTTCCAGAAACCCTAAGGGTTTGTACGCATCCTTAATCCATGCGTACACAACCACAAGCATCCGTACGCACTTGGGGCTTCAAAAAAATATGTAAGGAAAGTTTTTTATAAAAATTGTGGTGGAGCTAATCTCACATCACTTGGAGATAGCTATGCCGCTTTTCTTTGAAAACTACAAAAAGGCCCTACAGCCCTTTTCCTAAACACACAGTATCTACACCAAAAAGTGATTCAAGAGAGACTTTTTTAATTTGAAAATCATCCTAAACTAAAGTTTCTTGGCTAGGACTTATTTTAGTCCAAAGCCTTCTAGTTAAACTTACTAACCCTCTAGGTATTTTATTATGTAGATTAATTGAGGGGAACGGCCAAAATCAAGCTATAGAAGCTTTTTATGAGAGGTATTTGTTCTTGTCTTTATCTTCTTTTCTTGTTGTTTTAAAAACTATTTCTCTATTCTAATAATCCTCTATGTAGTTTAGGGGAGAAAATGGACTTTTGCCCTTTTTTTTTAACTTTCTAGCATTTTGCCCCATTTCTCAAACTATTTAGGGAAATGCCCCTATTTTGAAACTCGATTTTCTAAAAATCGAGTTCCAATTTAAAACTCGATTTTTGGACAATCGAGTTATACAAAATTGAAAATTTAAATTAAAAAAAAAAAAAAAATTTGGAACTCGAGTTCATGAAACTCGAGTTCCAAAAAAAAATATTTCTATATCCACGTTTGCTATAACTCAATTGTCCAAAAATCGAGTTTTACATTTGGAACTCGAATTTTAGAAAATCGAATTTCAAAATTGGCGCATTTCCCCAAATAGTTTTAAAAATAGGGCAAAATGCTGGAAAGTTTAAAAAAAAAAGGGTAAAAGCCCATTTTGGCCGTAGTTTAGGTTTAATGTTTGATTGATTAGAAAGCATGCTAGGTTGTTTAGATTAGGCTTTATTAGGTGTCTATGTCTACTGCGTTTCTGGCAAGGATGCGTATACAAGCTTGTGCATGCATACGCATCTCCATGATCCTACGTACGCATGCTCTTGCACATATACACAGGTTCAGCCTAGAAACCCAAATTTGTTGGTTCTTTCTTTTTACCTTGTTTAAATGCTCTTTTTCTTTTCTTTTTTTTGCTTCTGTCTAGGTCATATTTCACATTATTAAGTCTTATATTAGTAGAATAACATATTTTACTTGCTATTTGCTTAGATTGTATGGTTAGGGTTTATGTTTGGATGAACACTATGAACATGCACATGAACATGAACATGCATTGATGCATAAATGATATGATACAGTAAGGTATGTGAGGCAAGTCATGCATATGGATATGAAAATGCATTTGATTGATTAACATGAGTTGGTTGATAAATATAATGAACATGCTTAATTGATGCCATGATTCCATGCTTGAATACTTGGTTGATCAATGTTAATACTTTACCGATGCTACTGCCTTGTGATATACTAGCTGCCTTTGGACGAATATGAACATAAATGCCATGTTAGATGAATGGTATGTTTCCTGATTTACAGGTACAACAACAATCATTGACACAATCATTGGAAGATGAACCAAATTAATTTATAACTTATCATTAGATATCAATTGTGGTGTATCAATGATTGTTGTTGTATCGATAAATTCTGGCATTGAGATTTGAGACTGAATAGGTAAGATAGCGGTTATATTGATAACGTTTAGGCTGCTTCAACTGTATCGCAGGGGTGGTGGATCAACTTGATTAATTTGTAACATCATTATATATCAAAAGGAATGATAACATAGAATGATAACTATTTAGAGAACTTTGAAGAATGCTAAGGCTAATGATGAATGCTAGGACTTAAAGATCATGAACAGTGCCAACATTGACCAAGAGGAACCTATCAATAATGATATAATCAAGTACTGTATGTGATTTTGGTTTTGGAGAACATGAGGATGAGTTGTCTTTTATCTGCTTTCCTTTTAAGCATAGCTGTTGCAGTAGACACCTAATAATCAATTAGTTCTAGGATATAAAATTTTGAACTTGTGATCGGTGCATAAGAGTAGTGTTAGAAGCAATATTAGTGGTAGGTTTACATGAATTTCACAGTTCTCCGATCACAACTTTCTACCTTAAGAAAGTGTAAAATAGATTTTGTCCTTAACATTGTTTAATTTGACAACTTCTCAAGTGCATGACATTATTTTTTGAATCTTATATTCAATAGCTTTTCCATGCATTGCATGGGTTATTGACTACTATACTATAAAACCGAAACCTCTAACTTTTGGTTGATTTCTAAATTGACCTCCTTGTAAAGTTGTGATTTACAACTATTTTGTGTTAGCTTTAATTCCGTGCCAAATTTAATTGTAATTTAATTCAACCTTGTGTACTCTGTATTTTATGTGGGATTTCTTTGTAAGGATTGTGTGTGAGAGAGTGTGAAGACTCAAGGAAAATTGAAGATCAAAGAGGTTTTCGCAGGTAGCTTGTGAGAAGCCTTCCCAAGAAATGAAGCCATGTGATCGGCACATGACTGGAATGCGAAGAGTCATGACAAATGGTGATAGCTAATTTTTTGCGGGTAAGGCATTCCCATAAGATACCCGCGAAACATTTTGTTTTGCTATTTTGTCATATCTAATACATCATGTCTCTACCCACACTATATATACCCATATTACCCACATATTGAGAGGAGTGCTTTTTAGAGAGAAAACCTTAGCCACAACCCTAGAGAGATAGAGATTGTCATACCCACAATCATCTACACAATCCATTGTGGTTTTCCTCAACTCCTACATCTCCATATCCAAATCCTTGAGACGTTGGTAGCCCAAACACTTACCACACACATTTTGAGTGTCAAGTGAGGTTTTAGTGCTGCTGAGAAGCATTGGAAGAAGCCAAGCTTTGGTGGATGCAATCGGGCGCATTGCGGAATCCGGAAAGCTAGAAAAAACACGGTTCCGAGAAGCCTTGCTGGAGTAAGAGCTTGGAGGGCTTAGGTGCACTGGGTAGATTAGGCTTGGAGGGTCTCTTGCTATTCGTATATCCCAACTTATTGTCTAGTGGATCGATTTACCACTTGGACAGTGGCGAAGAGGTTTTTCATCGAGTTCTTAGGTTTCCTCTTCGATAACATATCAGCGTGTTATCTTTTGTTTACATTTCTCTTCCCTACTCTTTTAGCTTTCATTTTACTGGTGTGATTTGATGAATATGGCTTAAAGTAGTTTTATTGCTTGTTCGCTCGCATTTACTCTATTCCGCACTTAGTTTAAGTTAGAGTAAAATCAATCGAGCCGTAATATTTTAATTTGGGTTCTAAATAGCTCTTGTGTTTTTAACACAAATCCGAGCTTTCAATTGGTATCATAGCGGGTGCACTTGATGTGGTTTCATTACCTAAGTGTAATCCTAGACCCCTTTTGTGATGGATCGGTCACAATCGCTCAATGCTCCACCATTCTTTAATGGGAGCAACTTTGCATTTTGGAAAGTCTGTATGAGGGTATTCCTTTGTACTATAGATGAGTCCGTGTGGGATTCCGTTTAGAATGGGTATGTTAGACCCACGATAGCTAAGTCCGAATGGAACAAGGCAGCTTTTGCTTTGGCAAATGCTAATAGTAAAGCAATTAATGCTATCTTTTGTGGTGTGTCTACTGCTGAATTTCATAGGATATCTCATGTGAAGACCGCCAAGGAAGCGTGGACAATTCTTGAGACTACCTATAAAGGTACCAAGAAAGTCAAGGACACAAAGCTGCAAATGCTTACCACCCGATTTGAAGAGCTCAAGATGAGTGACGATGAGTCGTTTGATTCATTCTATGGGAAGCTCAATGAAATCTTGATTGCCAAGCTCAATCTCAGAGAAAAAATTGAGGATGCTAAGATGCTGAGAAAAATTTTGAGGTCCTTACCAGAGAGCTACCATGCAAAGGTCACAGCTATAGAAGGAAGCAAAGATTTGGATGAGATCAAGATTCAAGAGCTCATTGGATCACTCCAAACATATGAGCTTGGACTGTCTTCCCACAGGCCAAGCAAATCACTTGCTCTCGAAACCATCAACAAGAGAGTGGACGACTCTTCCGAAGAAGATGATGTGGAGAAGGAGGTAGCATTCCTTGCCAAGAACTTCTGAAAATTTCTGAAAATGAAAAACAGGGGGAAGTCTTTCAACAAAGGAAAGTTTTCATCCTCTAAAGTTGGTAGAAAGGAGTTCAAGAAGAAAGATGGGAAGGACTCTCAACCCCCTCAAGGAATCGTGTGCTACGAATGCAATGGTCATGGACACCTTAAGAAAGAATGTTCTAACTATTTGAGAGGAAAGGGTAAGGTGTTTTCCACTACTCTTAGCAACTCCAAAAGCTCAAATTCAGACACGGAAGGAGAGTGTGACAGTGACAGAAATTATAGGGCTTTCATGGTAATTACCTTTGTTGACTCTAAGAATGATTTAAGCAATTTGGTTGATGAACTTGGTGAGCGTTCCGAGGGTGAGGAAGTTGAAGAATCGGAAGATGAAGATGTATGCCAAAATGAAGGTGAGAATAACCTTCAAGAAGCATATGATTCTTTGCTAGAAGATTGTGGAAGATATGACAAGGTTACGAACCATGCTGTGAGAAAAATGAAGAAGATTGAAGAAGAACATAGGTGTACCACTGTGCAATTTAAGGAAGCAAAATGTGAAGTAGAAGGACTCAAGGGAGAGTTGGCTAAAGCTTACTCTAAAATCAAGTTTCTTGAACTTGAAGTAACCCAAGCTAATGTTAAGGTTGAGTGTATCTCCACCAAGAAACTTGACAACGTGCTATACTCAAAAAAATCTTCACATGATAAGACCAGTTTGGGGTATACCAGAGAAGGAAGCTCCAGCAGCGAACCTAAGAAGGAAGTGAGGTTCGTATCAGCCAAGAATGTTGAGAAACTCAAAGAAGTGAAGCTTGAGACTGAGATGCTTGCTGCTGTAAAGAGAATCATTGGTGCAAAAACAAAGGATAAAGGGAAGTCATTACGCAAAAACCAAAGGGGGCCTCAAGTGAAGCATATGTGACATCATTGTGGCGCTCAAAGGCACACAAGGCCTAATTGTTTCAAGCTTCATGCACTCAAGAAGGCTGACTCTATGCGTGGTCAAGAAAGTTCAAAGAAAAGACCAAAGGGAGCACAACCTAAGGGAGAACATGAGGGACATCTCATTGGATACGTTATGGAAATGTTGAAGAGCATTTCACTATGCCTTGCTAGCTTTACTTCAAGGTTGGAAAGTTATGTTGGTCACACCCCTCCATCTAAGGGTCTCATCCAAAACACTCGTAAAGTGTGGGTGAAGAAGGGTACTCATGTATGATCACTCTCTATGTCCATGCATTAATACTTCTAATGTGTAGAGTCATGCATCATGACATGCATAATCCACTTGTGCCTTTGCTTCCAGTTTATAGCATGTTTCTTTTACAAGTTTTGTTTTGTACTTGTTTTTGTTGATCTTACTTTACTTGTTCTGTTTTTGAGTGTGTTGAAAAAAAAAATTCAAAAACCCATAAAAATTGAAAAATCTCCAAAAAGTTTGATCGCTTGTGTTGTATTTATCACATGTGAGTTTGGCCTAGTACCTTTGTACTAATGGCGTAGTGCATTTACGAGCTTAGCTTGTTTTGTACGCACATCTATCTTTGTGGAAAAAACTTGAAATCTATGTGATTGTCGTAAATCGATCTTCAAGCTTGTCATGAATGTTTAGTCAATAGTCTTGATGGTTTTAACACATGCATAGACTTGTTCCTATATATCTTCCCACATTTTTATGTTTTTGCTCTATAGCTCATCAAATGTAAAATCTCGAAAAGAGATATTGAGTTGCAAAAGCTGTAGCACAAACTAGTATTTGTCAAGGAAAAAGAGAAAGCGACTTGTACTGAAATGTATGGTGCCTCAAAAAGCCAAAAGCTTACTCTCAAAGTTGAAATATCAAAAATTTCAGGCACCGATCTCAAAATGAGATTTATTGCTCAAAATCTATCAAATATTATGAATTGTAAAGAAGCCAAATGAAAAGCTTCAAAGATATGTAATCATTTTCTTGTGAGAGATCATATATGCTCATTTCTATAGTTGAGATAGACCACTTGACTTAGTACTAGTTGTGTATGACTTGATTGAATTGATCATTGAAGCTTCACTCTAGACTAAGGACTATTCCACATTTGATACACACACACAGCACACAAGTCTATTGTTCAATGGATACTTATTTCATTTGTGTGATTATACATGCTCAAATGTGACGTGTATACTCAATTGCTTGTCGATCAAACCCAAAAAGATTTTTGAGTATTTTATAATGTTTTTTAAAGTGTTTTTATGCTTCATGTTTGGAGTTTTTGTTCAAATTGTATTTTTCATGATTTTCAACAAAAACTCCTTCAGAGGCATTTTCATGAGAAGCTCACGACTAAGCTCTTCCCGCGAAAATGGGTTTAGACAAAATATTGAAAACACAAATTTCATATAGAAAGTTTCACAACTGTCTTGTGACTATTTCGCAAGTAAAGTCTTCCCGCGAAAAGTTTTAAGCTTCAAAGGCATTTTTCGCAAGTAACTTTGTGAGAAGCTAACCCGTGAAAAACGTATGTTTTCAGTTTTAAAGGGCTGATGTAGACAATTTTTTCAAACTCAATTGTTTTCCCTCACTTCGCTTCCCTCAAGCCTCAAACAACCCAAAACCTATTTTCACTCAAAAAATTTCAAGTGCAATTGCTTCAAAAATGCTCTCTAAGGTATGTTTTACTCAATCTTTTCTCCTTATTTACTTAGATTATGCCTTAGATTCTAGGTATTCTTAAGTTGGGTTCATTTTTGTAAAATGATTGGGAACTTAAATTTTGTGAAATTTTTTTCAATTTCTTAATTTGGCTTTGTCCCATTTGATCTTTTTGTGTTTCTGTTGGCCAATCATGGCATTTTAACATGTATTTAAGCAAGATTCACTCATGTTCATGCGTTGCCTACATGTTAGTTTTATAGGTGCATATCAAGTGTTTGATAAAATGCCAAAATGGCATTTTGGTGTTGTTTTGGACTCCAATGAGTACCAAACTTTGGGGATTACCATGATCATTGGTTGTGTGTTTTACACGCTTTGACCCATATGTGTTTTTTCATGCCTTATTCATGCATCACATATGCACACCACATGCATACTTGATGCACACACTTGTTCACTTGTCATGTTTTGCATTTCAATCATGCTAGATCTATGTTATTGCATGTTTAGCACTTATAACATGATTTTGTGACATTTTTTATGTTCCTTTTAGGACTTTGTAGTTGTTTTATGGACTAACTTGGTACTAATCAAGTTTTTGTTCTTGTGTTTGTGTTTTCGCACTTGTTTCTTTATGTTTTGTCTCTGCTTTTGCAGATGTCTCCCTTCAAGAAATCAGCTGTGAAAGGGAGTAGTAGCAAAGGGAAAGAACCCATGATTGATCTTGATAGCTTTACCCCGAAGCTAAAAAGGACAGGATCATCAATAGGATTATATGATGTTGACAAGTTCAGATCATTCGCCGCATTTCAAGTCTATGAGAAATATTTCAATGATGCCCTCTTGTTGGTTGAAAGGGCAGTTGAGCAAGCAACTCTTCTTGATACGAGCATTCCAAAATGGTTTGCTACCAAGGATTGGAATTTCCTTCTATCAAGCATTGATAAACCGTACGAGAATATGGTGAAGGAATTCTATGCGAATGCCATTGCTGAGGGAGATGAGCTGAAATGTTGGGTTAGAGGAAAGAGCTTTACAGTGACACCCACTTATCTTGTTGACATACTGCGTATCAACCACCCTATGCTTCCAAAGCCTCCAGTGTATGATGACTTAGATCCCAAGCAGGATTTACTTTGGGAAACTCTAGGAGAGAACTTGGAATTCGCTTCCAATGGAAAAGAGGTAAGTGTTGCATCACTATCACCCGAATTGAGGCTGCTTACAACAATCATGCTCCATAAATTCTATTTTCTCTCAAGCACCAGTTATATGAATCTCAGTCGGGCCTTATTTCTTTATGACTTGGTCAATGATGAAAAGATTGATATTTGCTCTAATATCTTCCACATCTTGAGCAAAACAGCTGAGAGGACTGCCTCAAGGAACTACCTTCTCTTTAGTTGCCTTATCTCAAAAATTCTGAAGCTCAAAGGCGTTCATCCATTGGAAGATGAGAGACCATACCCATGGCCAAATCCAATCAGCGTCCGCACTCTTAATGCTAGCATTAGCCACACCCGAAAGGGAACCAAGCAAGAGAGTCATGCCAATCATGCTAGTTCAAGCTCTAGCTCTCATTCCTATGATGAGAAGTTAGACAACATCATGCTATCTATCCATGACATCAGCACTAAGCTATTCAAACTTGCATCTATCATGTAGTTCCAACACATTCGTTTCGACACAAAGTTCACATCTCTCCAAACCCAATTGGATCAAATTCAAAGGAAGCTAGAGGAAGATGAAGACTACCTATTCCATGACAAAAAGGGGGAGATGGTCCATGATAGGGGGAGTGTAATGATAGGGGGAGAAAGAGCTAAATTGAAGGGGAAGCATTGGAAATCAAAATCAAAAGCACGCAAGCACAATATTTTGTCTCTTAGTTTTTATTTACATTGCTTTCTTTTCAAGCTTTTAAGTACTTTGGTTTAAAACTTTCAGTTTATATTCAATACCTTGTTTATTTGTATCTCTGCTTTTGTAGCTTTTTAAAGTACTTTTAGATTAATGCATACATTATCTTTAGTACTACACACATGTGCCCTTGTTGGATCTTGTATCCTTAACGGTAAATACTTTGATGTTTTGCATTGGTCGTGTGTTTGGACATGCAATTGATTATTGCATTGCTCTTAATTTCATTGTGTGTCTGGATGATCTTTTACTAGTTAAATGATCATCGTAGTCGTTCTTCAATGATTGTTCCTATATGATCAAGTTATGCTTCATAGTTTATATATTGCTTATTACCTTGATCGCATTTTACTTGTTCCTATACGTACGTTGTGTCATAAGCCTAATGAAAGTTTTGTTTGTGTGTGAGTGTTTCAGGATACAGGTGTATACGTGCAAGTGCTTCACAGCTTCTAGATTAGGTGTGAGTGAGTTTTTCCACTGTTCCCAAACTTGCGTCTAAGTCTAGAGTCTATTTTAGGGGTTTTGTCATGGAATAGCCAAAAGGGAAGATTGTAAAGTTGTGATTTACAACTATTTTGTGTTGGCTTTAATTCCATGTCAAATTTAATTGCAATTTTGTTCAATCTTAAGTACCATGTATTTTATGTGTAATTTCTTTGTAAGGGTTGTGTGTGTGAGAGAGTGTGAAGACTCAAGGCAAATTGAAGATCAAAGGAGTTTTCACGGGTAGCTCGCGAGAAGCCTTCCCGCGAAGTGAAGCCATGTGATCAGCACATGACTGGAATGCGAAGAGTCATGACAAATGGTGACAGCTGGTTTTCGCGAGTGTTTCATGGGTAAGGCCTTCCCGCAAGATACCCACGAAACATTCTTTTTTTTTTTTGTCATATCTGATACACCATGTCTCTACCCATACTATATATAACCACATTACCCACATATTGAGAGGAGTGCTTTCAGAGAGAAAACCCTAGCCACAACCCTGGAGAGACAAAGATTTTCATACTCACAATCATCTACAAAATCCATTATGGTTTTCCTCAACTCCTACCTCTCCATATCCAAATCCTTGAGAGGTTGATAGCCTAAACACTTATAACACCCATTCTAAGTGTCAAGTGAGGTTTTGGTACTGCTGGGAAGCATTGGAAGAAGCCAAGCGGATGTAATCGAGCGCATTACTGGATCTGGAAAACTAGACAAGACATGGTTCTGAGAAGCCTTGTTGGAGTAGGAGCTTGGAGGGCTCAAGTGCACTGGGCAGATTAGGCTTGGAGGGTAGCGGAGAGGTTTTTCGCCGAGTTCTGCAGTTTCCTCTTCGATAACACATCAGCGTGTTATCTTATGTTTGCATTTCTCTTCCCTACTCTTTTAGCTTTCATTTTACTACTGTGATTTGATGAATATGGCTTAAAGTAGTTTTATTACTTGTTCGCTCGCATTTACTCTATTCCACACTTAGTTTAAGTTAGAGTAAAATCAACCGAGCCGTAATATTTTAATTTGGGGTATGAATAGCTTTTGTTATTTTAACACAAATCCGAGCTTTCACTCATAATATCATGCCACATAAGCTTTGCTAGAACCATAACTTTCCACGTCACCTCTCTTTTCTCTAAATTTTTTTAATGTTTTATTATATTAGAACTAGTTCAAAACAAGTGCATCGTATGTTGGTCTCAAGTTTTGCATAAAAAGTATAATTAAATTATGTTGGTCTCAAACTAAAACAATAAACCTAGTTTTCATAGGATTCCAATCTTCACTATTTACATCAATAGGAATTAAGTAAGCAAGAAGATATTGAAGAGGATTCACAGAAATAAACATCTAAATAAACAAATATTTACTATAATAAGTAAAATAAGTATATATCGTTAACCACAATAATTTTTTTAATTAAAAAAATATAAATCAAGAACTAACAATAATAATAAAAAGTACTACATATATAATTAAATAATTGAATGAAATAACATTTATAGTAAATGGCAAATCCTTGTTGCTTATGGATTTGATTAAATGAACTTACCACTAATTTTGCCAATGAAATTCTACTTTAAGCCAACCCATGTATATACTACAGGAAGACTTAAGAAAAATGGTATGCATTTAACTAAAAGTTTTTGTAGTCCTCTCTATTTTCTACCATATATACCAAAATTATTTTTGCATCTAGATTATATGCCAAATAATTTTGGCTAGAATCCTATAAATTTTTTAGATTTCTAAAATGGACAAATGCTCTCAGAATTCTCAATTAGCTCGAAGGTATCACAAACAGTTTGGTTCAACTTTCTGTGAATTTCTCAATTAGCTGTAGGAGCATATCAAAAGTCATATCAACAAATTGGTCTTGATACCAAGTACCATAGCATCATTGACAACTTAAATTTTAATATGAATATATTTGAATGCAATATGACTATTAGTGACTATGTACTATCGCATACCATTTGACATTTTCTATAACACAGCAAGAGAAGTAATCATTATCTTAGAAGAAAATCCTTACAATTAATGTGTAGCCCATTGTTAAGATTGAATATTATCTTCAATTTGGGGAATCCTAATATACCACTCAAAATGAGAGAGAGAGAGAGAGAGAGAGAGAGAGAGAGAGAGAGAAGTTTTGGAAGAGGAACAGAAAATAGAGTGGTGAGACTGTTGAGGTTAGATCGTCCATTTCCTTCTTCTTTTTTTAAGTGATTGTATATTTTCCTTGACTATACATCTCCATTAGTTTACATAAGAAAACTAAATTAAGACTTGAAAAATGAGTAGGAACGTTGGTTTTGTCAAATGGGATCACTGAATTCGGATTGCGAACTGTTGTTTGTAAAGAAATTGAAGAGTGTATGTAGTCTAAAGGGAAGCTTGTACGGAGGAAGAGAGTTTCTAAGTGAGTCATGATCTTGGCTTTCAAGTTTCATCTACACATGGGAGAGGAGAAAGAGAGTTTTTAACTTGTAAGTGGGTTAGAGTCATGTGTTGGAAAATCTGGTTTTGTATCTCACACAAAACACACAGCGGAAGCAACAAACAAGGATTTATTTCATTCATGATTGATAACATGCACTATGCAAATTTCATCATTTAAGAACAAGATAGCATACCTTGATGTGGAGAAATTCAAAATAAAGATTAGAAGCACTTGGGAACACTTTTAATCTTCACTCCAATTCTACTTTACGCCCAAGATGTGTGGTCTCTCGATCAGTTTTCAAAGGGAGAATGAAAGTGTGTCTCACTCTCACATACACACCATTTCTTATATCACTCATAAAAATTCTGTATGTGTCTTCCTTTATAACTAACTGATTATCTAATTGGATTGGCCTATTGGGCCTTTCCAATTCGGCTTTAGTGTGTGGCTTGGAGTGGAACCAAAAGGGACCAATAAGACACTAGCTCCAATGGGCCTTGGGTTTTTCCGTCAACTCTTAACAAATCCAAAGTTTCCATTAATTATATTTAATACTACTATATAAATATAATTGCACTCTAGGCCTTATTAATAAATTATATCCCAAGACTTTATTATACATGCAACCTCTTCATAAAATATTTGTAGTAACACAAAGTCATGAATGTAGACTGCCACTTTGTAAATTACTACATCTTATCCTTGAGTACCCGGTTTAATCCTTTAAAGTTATTCATCATATATTTATGAAATCCAATTTCATAAATATATACTTTAGTAATTTCTTACCAAAATGGTTAGGCCTAACTCTCTGA
Organism: Castanea sativa; assembly: GCF_040712315.1. Classification (NCBI taxonomy): domain Eukaryota; kingdom Viridiplantae; phylum Streptophyta; class Magnoliopsida; order Fagales; family Fagaceae; genus Castanea; species Castanea sativa. The sequence continues at coordinate 62,734,356 of NC_134023.1, read as the reverse complement.
ATAACTGATCCCATTAAACTTATCTCAAGAGAATATTTTATATCTCTGTTAAGAAACTATGAATTCCATCTTGAGAATATATGTTCCATCAACACTAAATGTGGTTGCCCAACATACTGAGATTTTGACCGTTACTTTAGATCTCACTCTTGGTATATCAAAGCAACCTACACTTCATGATCAGGTCCATTATTCTCTTAGGATTAAGAGTTCATGCAAATAGAAGTCATGAGATTTATTATTTATTTAACAGTCGTTAGGAGAATAATAAATCTCACAGCAGTCTAGTTCAATATGTCTTAACTCTTAAAACATATCAACATATCAACTAGAAGTCTCCACTTCCATGATCAAGACAAATCATCTTAGTTGATACGTTATAGTCTTCGCAGATGAAATGCCCAATTTCATCACTGACTACAAACTATAAATTCTGAGTTTACAAAGAACTTGTGACTTATATCTTCTGTGACTAAATCACATAAATCACATACTATGTATCTCATGGACTATATGATAATGTCAAAATATTCATGTTACCATTATTTTAGATAATAATAAAACAACTTTATTAAACACAATATTAAGTCATACACAATGTCACACATAATGTCATACATAATATCATACATAGCATCATACAATAGGATTTAAGGACACTAATCCTAACATCACGGCTTTCATCTACACGTGGGAAAGGATCATGCTTAGGTCATAATATGTAAGAGAATAAGTGGGTTTAGGCTTTTTATAAGGTTTGGTATAATTTTGTCTAATTTTCAACGGCAGTCATCTTTTAGATAACACATGTCAATATATCAATAACACATGTCAATTTTGCTCAATTTCACAAAATCCACTATTTCTCAATAACACATGTCAATTTCATCTTTTAGAACCCTAATTTCGAAATTTTTACTAAACCACAAAAATTTTGAAATTAAGCATGTGAATCATGTTAGTATGATGTATAGACAAACACCCATAGTTCAGATTTTATCAAAAAGTCCATAATCATCAAAAACCCCAAATTTTCAAAATTGTGAAAATCCCTAAAAACTCAATGAAAAATGCGTGAAAACTTGTAAAAAGATAAATAAGAAAGGACAAAAATGTCTTACCTTAATTGTACGATGAAAACCTTTGAATCTTTGACCAAGAAAACGACAAAAAAAAAAAAAAAAAAAATTAGAGAGAAGGGATCGAGAGAGGAATCGAAGAGATAAACAAAAATAGCCTTTTGAAAAAGTTATATCTAATTCCTATTTCTTTTTAAAAAACGAGATCCGAGCGGTTAAGAGGAATCAGGCAAGAATCGAGTTTCACATGAAACTTTGCTCGACTAATCAAAAGGAATCGAGCAGGAATTGAAGAAACCCGAAACTTTTAAAAGAAAAAGCTGTTTTTCTTCTTCACATTTTGATCGGTCGAAAAATAGATCTGATCAGTCGAAATCTAAAGGAACAGAAAAATTTTCAAAATTTCTAAAATAATTTCTTTAGAATCATTTGAAAAACTGTTTGTATGATATGATGTACGTTTTTAGATCACTTAAAAACCAGCTATTTAACCTAGTTATTTAGCCAAGTGATTATTTAGGTAAATTATTCAAATCTAGGTTAACACAAGTAAATCATATCAAGTAAACAATGTGGAAAATAAAGAACATAATGATATGATAACCCAGAAAAACCAAACTGGTAAAAAACTTGGGGAGGATTTAACCTAGCTATCCTCAAGGTAAAACAAGATCCACTATGAAAGAATTGAAATTTTACAATAGCGACTTAGACTACTAACATCCTATTGCTACCTCGAGTAGAAAACTTACAACCACGACCATGTGACAACTCTGAGTACATGGACTACTTCTTTCTCAGATCCACAGCATCCACAAGTACGCCCATTTGTGTTTTTCTTTAAGCTCTTGAAACAACAACTAAAGCGATCACCAAACTCTCGAAATCAATCTTGATCTTGATAACCCTAAGTATGTATGAAGGTAAACACCTATAGATCTCACAAGAGATTCACACACACAGCATATCAACAATCTCTAAAACGTGGCTAGGGTTTTTCTATTTATATGAGACACAAAACATAAAACCCTACACGTCAAACGAGCTTGGGCTGAGTTGGAAAAATTCTGCAAAAAAACAATCTGCACGAGCTTCAATCGATCGAGTCTAATTTCCGATCGATTGAGCCTTGTAGAAATTTAATAATAATTTCCTGTAATTACTCGATTCCAACTTTACTCAAACACATACTTTGAGCAGCCTAAATCTAGACTAAACGTTTTGATCATGGTTTGCCAACATATACATATTGAATTTCTAATACATTAGTTCTTAATTTCTTAGAACCTAACAAACTCCCCCTTTGGCAATCCGTGACAAAACACATACCAAAACAAAAATGCACAAAGTTACAAAACAGCCCATTACAACAAAATGCCGAAAAACAGTTCAACCTAACTACTATCTATCAGTTGCGAGTGTAGACAGTAGCACTACTGAATCAACTTGTATATTCTTGTAACACTCAACAAACACATAAATGCATGTGTGGAAAATACAAATAAAAATAAATAAATTCTTGATTTCACAAAACAGAAATTAAAAGACATATATCATGAATAACCTCATAATATAAATCAATAATCAATGTAGCACATGTGAAACAAGAAACAATAAAAGAGATAAAATAAAAAAAATTAAAAAAAAAAAGTAATGTCTCCCCCTAACATATACAACCCATTAAAAACAAATACAACTTGAGCCAATAACAAAAATACATCGTGAATCTCCTAAATACAATCTAAAGCTCCAACATCAAAATCTCCCCCTATCTCCATCAATATGTACTCCCCCTTTTTGTGATGAATTGCCAAAGGACAATCAAGGCTCATCATCTTCAAAAGGAGGTGGTGGAGTAGATTGCCGAAGACTCGCCAAATCTGCACGCAAAGCCTAAAGCTTTATGAGCACATCCACCAAAAGCTATCCATGCGCCGCCTGAACGGTCACAACAGTATCCAACACACTCTGAATGGATGAATCACCCGAAGTAGTAGGAGGAGGATCAACAGTGGCAGTGGGATCAACAAACTCCTCAACAGATGGATCACCAGATGGAGGAGGCTGAGATGCATCACCAGTAGAAGACTCTACACGAGGGCGTTTAGAGCTATCTTTCATCTAAGTCGTTCTTTGCCTAAGAAAGGTAGCACCTATAGGGGCAATGATATGAACATGCTCGGATGCAGGAAAATCCTCTAAACCCAAATCTAACAAAATCCAATGAATGAAAACTTGAAAGAAAAGAGCATGTGACCTAGAACTACTCCTATGAACCTCAACCAAAGAACAAATGAAAAAAGTTGGAAAACACATAGGAGCATCAGTCACAAGGGCATACAAAAATGCACAACGCTCAATAGGAATGGTGTGCAAGTGAGAAATAGACCAGATAGAATGACAAGAAATCTGGAAAAACAAGTAATGAACCTCAGTGAGCTCATGTGAGGTGATACGAGGATCAGTACCTCACTGAATGGTAGTACCAGTGATGAGGTACATGATGTCATCTAGGGGAGGGGACTCATCATAAGGATAAACAGGCTGTTGTACCAAAGGTACACCAAGAGTAGAGGCCACTACCTGAGGAGTAATGACATACTCTTCTCCCCTTATCCAACTCTTTACAAACTGAATGTTAGATGAAGTGGGGTGAATAGAGAGGTTCGAATAAAACTCTTTGATCAGAACAGCCAGAGGAGGATGATCTACATCTAAAAGAGGCAACCAACCCCTACGATCAAAACTCCTACGAATCTCAAGATCAACCTCATCTAAAATCACTTTCCTTTTAGCCCACACCTTCCTATATACATTCAACTTCTCAAAGGTTTCCTGATTTTTCGGGCTAAGGAATCTATCACTCTAGAAATCAGGAGTAGAGGAGGAGGTGGTTTTCTTATTGGCTCTAGTCTTCCTAACCATGATGCTAAGGGTAGGAAAGGAAAGGCCAACCAGACCAAAGAAAGAAAAACAAAGAAAACCAAGGGCAGTCTGCACCAGACAAGGTTAGAGAGAAAACAACAATAGAAAATATCATTCTATATGATGCATGAACTGAATGAACAAATGATGCATGCTCTAATGCATTGAAAACAGTTCAATTATACTTTAGAAACCAACAATTGACTTGAACAAAGAGTTTTAGTACAAAAACCCTAAATTTTGAAGAACTCAATTTCAAAAAGTAACCCAAATTGAGCAATTAACCATCATACTAGTTAGGAAACATCATATAATGAATTAATCAATCAATTACACAAGTCAATTTTATCAATTACAGTCCAATTGAAAAAAATTCACAATTTCATGTAGTTTCAAGACCTAGAATTTCAAATTGATCTCAAACCACCAAATAATCAAATTAATGTATGGGAAACATGTTTATAGCATTTAAGAACAAAAACCCAATGATTACTTTTGAAAGAAACCAACTCAAAAATCAAAAACCCCAAATTCCTATAGGTTCGAAAATTACACCTAAAATGCATGAAAAATATAAATAAAATGAAAAAGAAAGGGTAATAAGGTCTTACAGGCACTTGAAGACAAAAACCTTTAAAAAATATTTGGAAGAAAACGACAAAAATTTGACTTGAAGTGGATCGGTTGAAGAAGAAGAGAGAAAGAGCTTTTTGAAAAAGTATGAACTGTGTGTTGAACACGTGAGAAAAGCCTTTTAAAAAACTCTCTGATCAATTTTTGATCGGTCGAAAAAATAGATTCGATCAATCAAAGAACACCCTCAATCAATCTAGCACCAATCGAGCACTAATTGAGCCAGGCAAATTGTAACCAAAATTTTTATCGCATTTTCGATCGGTCGAGCAACAAGTTCGATCGATCGAAAATCTTGAAAAATTAGTTTTTTGAAAAACAGCACATTTTAATGCAGAAATTCCTCAAAACACATTGTTTTATGAATGAAATGCATGAGTATGAGATGAAAAGTTTTTCAAAAACCCTTGAATTCAACTTAGATCTTCCAAAAACAAGATTTTCAATCAATTTGTCTTCAAAACACAAACATTAAAACATATTTTGCATTAGAATCTGGACACATTTAATCTAGGATGGCCACAACAAGATCACACACAATATTATGTACTATGTTTAGTAAAGAGAAAATTTTATAGTGTGTGCAACTAGCAAAAGCAAGAGATACATGTGAAATGATAAGTAAATAGAAATCAATCACATTTTCTATAGAATTCATCACATGAATTTGAAAGTGACTATCACCTAAAGAGTTACATCATATAACTCCTACATCTCCTAGAAAACAAGCTTACAATCATGTAAGTTTCTTGATTTTGCCTCATAATGTACACACCAATTTTTATTTCAAGTTGAATTTTTTATAGCCCAATAATGTATACACCAATTTTATTATATTTGAATTCATTATAACCGAGGCTATACCTTATGTTCTTTTTGTGCATGTACTACACTTTCTTGAGCACAAAATCTTAGGATATGCACTAAGGTGTTCATGATTGACTAGTAAACAGTGGTGAGATAGTTATTTATGCATTTCTCTTAAGATTTTTTAGTTCTTACAATCAAAAACACGTGACTTCAAAATTAAGATCATGTGATCTAAAACTATAAATAACTCCCACACAACATGCACAACATAGCCAAAACTAGTAAAGTGCAATAAAATAAGCTCATCCATGCTAAACAAAGGACATAAACATATTATCTAAAAATAATATGGCTAGTCTTGATTTCATGTCCAAAAAAAATAATGCAAAACACATTTTTCCTTTTTTTATTTTGGAAAAAAAAAAAAAAACAAAAACAAAAACAACCTAACATGAAATGCATGAATGTTATGCAATGCAAATCCTAAAAACAAAAATAAACCAAAACAACAAAAGAAGAATGGTCACAAAGAATAGAGAGATGAAGCACAAGGACCATGTCAAAAAGACTTAATTAAATTGAGCATTTTGTGTCCAAAACCTTTTAGATGCAACTTTAGCATTGGAGTCATTATTCATATTAGAATGATGAGCAACTCCAAGATTAGAATAAAGGTTTAATACCTTTACCAACTCACCAATAAGTACCAAAGGATCTTGTGCTTGAGGCACATGTACTTTTGGCTTATTAGCATGCTTAGTAGCTTGTAACTTGAAATAGTTTGGACAAATGTGCCAAGACTTTGCACAAAAAAGACAAAGCCATATAGGTCTATCATTGCAACTTATCCTTAGGCGGGTTAGGAGTCTTACGCTTAGACTCTTTAAGATCAACCATAATCTTCCTAGGAAGTGTAACTTCTACTGGTTTGACAATCTCACTCACAGGAGGCTCAGAAGAATGAACAAAATTTGTGGAATCAGTTTTAGACAAAGAGATGCTTTCTACAAAACCTAGACCAGTTTTGTTTAAAGGAGACTTCTGAACACTCAGCATGTGATCAAGTTTAGAACTAGCAGACCTATTAGTTTGTTCTCTAGCAACAAATAATTCTAGTTCCAATTTCTTAATCTTGTCAGTCAACATCATGTTCTCAGTCTTCACTTTATCAATTAAAGTGCACATCAAGCAATTTCAACAATAGATATTTCTTATCAAATTCAAGAGAAGTAATTTTCTTTAAACCTTTTTCAACATTCAAAGCATCTTTTGCATCAACTTTGCACAGATTATTGTAAGCTTCTTGCAAATCAGAACATTTAGAGAGTTCCCCATCAGAAAGGCTCTCTTCAACGACAACACTTTCATCAACTTCAGCAGTAGCTGTGAAAGCAATAAAGTTTCCATCCTCATCACTACCAGACTCATGATCAGAAACTTCATCATCACTAAGGGTTACAGCCATAGCCTTACCCTTTGATCATAAAAATGTAGGACATTCTAATTTCACATGACCATACCCTTGACAACCAAAACATTGTTGACCCAAAGAATTATTAGAGGTTTGACCTACTTTCTCTTTAGATTTATCAGTATTCTTCACTTTAGTGGGTTCATTCCTCTTAAAATTCCTAGGTTAAACATTGTTTTTACCTCTTGCCCTTCTGTTATTGTTCCTGAGAAAGTTTCTAAAGTTCTTGGTAAGATAAGAAATCTCTATAGAAGAGAGTTCATCATCAAATCCATTCCCTTCAACATCATCAACCGACTTAAGAGCTATTGATTTGGATTTGTTTATCTTGGGTAGGTCTAGCTCATAGGACTGGAGAGATCCTACAAGCTCATCAACAGAGATGGAGTCCACATCCTTGCTCTCAGTAATGACGGTAACTTTGGGTCTAAAATCCTCAGTCAAAGATCTCAAGACCTTCCTAACAATTTTAGGTTGATCATAAATTTCACCCAAATTATAAGTAGAATTAACAATGTCATTAAGCTTAGCATAGGATTCATCAAAACTTTCATCATCAGACATCCTAATGCTTTCAAATCTAGTTGTTAACTGCTGTAACTTATTGATTTTAACTGCCTTTGTGCCTTCATGCACAGTTTGGAGAATATTCCAAGCAATATAAGCAACCTCAACATTTGAGATCCTCTTGAATTCTTCCATAGAAACAGCATTGAAAATAACATTCATGGCTTTGTTATTAAAAGCGGCTGCTTCTTTCTGATAAGTTTGCCACTCGCTTACAGGAGTAGTTAGCTTCTCCCATCTGTATTCATCGGAATTCCAAACCCTTTCATCAATGGATTTCAGGAATGCTTTCCTCCTTACTTTCTAGTAGGCATAGTTGTTCCCATCAAAGTGAGGTGGGATCATAAGAGAGTGACCATATTCTATGACAACAAGGGTCAAGGATCAACTCTTAGATCAAAAGATCTAAACACTAGAGCTAACCCGCTCTGATACCACTTGTACGTTTTTAGACCCCTTAAAAACTAGTTGTTCAACCTAGTTATTTAGGCAAGTGATTACTTAGGTAAATTATTCAAATCTAGGTTAACACAAGTAAATCATATCAAGTAAACAATGCGAAAAATAAAGAACACAATGAGATGATAACCCAGGAAAACCAAACCGGTAAAAAACTTGAGGAGGATTTAACCTAGCTATCCTCAAGGTAAAACAAGATCCAGTATTAAAGAATTGAAATTTTACAATAGCAACTTAGACCACTAACATCCTATTGCTACCTCGAGTAGAAAACTTACAACCACGACCGCGTGACAGCTCTGAGTACGTGGACTACTTCTTTCTCAGATCCACAACATCCACAAGTACGCCCACTTGAGTTTTTCTTTAAGCTCTTGAAACAGCAACTAAAGCGGTCACCAAACTCTCAAAATCAATCTTGATCTTGATAACCCTAAGTATGTATGAAGGTAAACACCTATAGATCTCACAAGAGATTCACACACACAGCATATCAACAACTTCTAAAACATGGCTAGGGTTTTTCTATTTATATGAGACATAAAACATAAAACCCTACACGTCAAACAGGCTTGGGCTGAGTTGGAAAAATTTTGCAGAAAAACAATCTGCATGAGCTTCGATCGATTAAGTCTAATTTTCGATCGATCAAGCCTTGCAGAAATTTAATAGTAATTTCCTACAATTACTCAATTCTAACTTTACACAAATACATACTTTGAGCAACATAAATCTAGACTAAACGTTTTAATCATGGTTTGCCAACATATACATATTGAAGTTCTAATACATTAGTTCCTAATTTTTTAGAACCTAATATATGATATGCATGTTCATGATTTCAAACGATTTCCAAAACCAAACTTTTCAAAGAAAAATTCAACTTTTCCAAAATTTCCTCAATCTTTTCTTTCCTCACTCCCCAAAATGCATTGAACACATCAAAATGTTTAATTTTAGAAGGCCACAAAACTTAACACACAATCACATATACCATATTTAACAAAGTTTTTCTTGTGGTGTGTGCAACTTGTACGTGTATGAGATACTCACAAGGTGATATGTAGATAGAAAATAAGCACAATTTCTATATTATTAATCACATAAGTTTGAAAATTACTATCACCTAAAGAATTAAATAATATAACTCCCACATCTCCTAGAAAACACACTTGCAACCATGCAGGTTTTTTTTTTCTTTTTCTTTTTCTTTTGAAGAATATTTTTCTTTGTTTTTCATTTTGCTTTTTGCTTCTTTTTACTAATGTACAATAACATCTTAATAATTTTGTTGTGCAAGTGCTACACCTTGCCACGGCTTTTATGATTTGCACACAAATGTTCATAATTGGCGAGTAACAGTGGTGAGATTATTATTTATGCCTTTCTCCTAGGATTTTTTAGTCCTTACAATCAAAAGTTTGTGACTTCAAAATTAAGAGCATGTGTTTAAAAATCATAAACAATGCACACAATATAAGCACTACATAGCAAAAACTAGCAAAGTGCAAAAAAAATAAAGTTTATCAAAGCTAAACGAGGTACACAGTCATGAAATGTAAATTTCATAGGCCAATCTCAATTACACATTTTGAAGATGTATAATACCAACAAAAAGAAAAAAAAATCTGACTCTCTATTTTTTTTTTTTAAATTGAAAAACATAAAACAAAACAAACCTAGAATGCAATGTATTAATGTTATGCAAATGCAATCCTAAAGAAAAACAAATTTTGGTCACAAGAGATAGAAAGAATTAACACAAGAACCATGTCAGACAAATTCACTAAGGTTGAGTCTTTTGCATCCAAACCTTTTTAGATGCAAACTTGGAGTTGGGATTTCTATTTGAATTTACCCTAATTTCAGCTCCAATATTGGTATAAAGGTTAAGAACCTTCACCAACTCATGAATGAGTGCTACATAATCTTGTGCTTTTTGCACAGGCACTTTTTGTTTGGAAAATTGCTATAAAGCTTGCAACTTAAAGCAATTTGGTCTAGTATGCCCAACTCCACCACAAAAGTGACAAAACCACTAAGGTTTGTGGTTTTCTTGCTTCTAGATTGATTAGGATTCTTAGATTTAGACTCACTCAAATCTACCCTAGTTCTTGTAGAAGTTGGAACTACATCCTTATGTGCCTTAACTTCAAAAAGAGTTGGATGAACAAACACTTTCAAACTCATGATTTGAAACTTCGTCATCACTCAGAGTAACAACCATAGCTTTACCTTTTGACCTCAAGAAAGTTGGACACTCAGATTTCAAATGACCATAACCCTAACAACCATAACACTATTGTCCCAAAGAACTATTGGAAGATTGACCTACTTTATCTTTTGATTTTTCAGCATTTTTGTTTTTGGCAGTGTCATTTTTCTTCACATTCTTAGTGTCAACATTGTTTCTATTTCTTGCCCTCCTATTATTATTCTTCAGAAAATTTCTAAAGCTCTTAGTAAGATAAATAATCTCAGTAGATGAGAGTTCATCATCAAATCCACAATCATCAACAAATTTTAAAATCATAGATTTGGATTTATTAGATTTTGGTAAATCAAATTCATAGGACTGAAGAGTTCTTGCAAGTTCATCTACAAGGATAAAATCCACATCTTTACTTTTAGTTATGGCAATCACTTTAAGTCTAAAATCATCAATCAATGATCTAAGAATTTTCCTAACAATTTTAGGTTGATCATATATTTCACCCAAATTAAAAGCAGAATTGACAATATCATTTAACTTAGCATAGAATTCATCAAAAGATTCATCATCAAACATTTTAATACTTTCAAATCTAAATGTCAACTACTGCAGTTTATTGATTTTTACTACCTCAGTGCCTTCATGCACAGTTTGCAAGATGTTCCAAGCAGTGTGAACAATCTCCACATTTAAGATCCTCTTAAATTCTTCTATAGAAACAGCATTGAATATCACATTCATATTCTTACTATTAAAGCTTACTGCTTCCTTTGGGGCAGCAATCCATTCACTAACAGCAGTGGTTGGTCTTTCCCAACCATTCTCAACAAACAGCCACACTTTCTCATCAATGGATTTCAACGAGACTTTCATCCTAACCTTCTAGTAAGCATAGTTATTTCCATCAAAGTGTGGAGGGATCATAAGAGAGTGAACGTGTTCCATGACAGCAGGGGTCAAGGATCAACTCTAGGTTAAGAAACCTAAAAACAAGGGCTAACCCGCTCTAATACCACTTGTTTGTTCGTTTAAACCCCTTAAACCAGATTGTTTAACCTAATGTATTAACCAAGTGATTACTTAGATTAATTATTCAGATCTAGGGTAAACTCAAATATATCATACCATGCAAAACAGCGAAAAATTAAATAACACCATGATATGATGACCTAAGAAAACTGATTAAACTAACCGTTTCAAGGTAAAAACCTAAGAAGGGTTTGACCTAACTATCCTCAAGGTAAAGTAAATCCACTATAAGAGAATTAAAGTTTTTACAATCAGATTTAACCATAAATCTATTGCTACCTAAGTAGTAACTTACTAACACGACCACGTGCAATCTCTTCTCGGATTTATAGCAACACAAGCTGCCTTACTTGTGACTTTGAGATCCCACTCAAAGGTTTCAAATCACTATCAATAATGATCTTGCTGTAGCAACTATGTTCTACCAACGCTTGATTGTAGTTCTTGCTCCGGTAGATTCTTGTGTAGTTGGAAGATACAAAACCTCTCAGATCTCACAAAGAGTAACACACATCTTCCAAAAAGTCTTCGAAACGTGGATAGGGTTTCCCTTTTATATGTGGAGAAGTTTAGATGAAACCCTAAACATTTTCGAGGGCTTGGGCTTGTTTAAAATTCTACACAAAAAAAAAGTTGTGCTTGCGATTCTCAATCGATTGAGCCCAATTCTTGATCGGTCGAGCAAGGCAGAATTACAGACCCTTTTTCTGAACTCAACTAGACTTGAACCTTGAAACACCCACATTTAAGCATTGCCTAAAACCTAGACTAGACATGTTTTGTTCTCGATTTGCCAACACAATACAAATGTGATTCTAAATATTCAAATCTAAATCTTTAGAACCTAACACCCACAACCTCTATGTTTTCTAATATATGCCATTCATACCATTTTTCTTTTTCTTTTTTCTATGGTTTTGATTTGGAAGGCTAGTTTTGCTTTTGATTCACCACCAATCTCCTCTTTCATAGGTACCTTCTTTTCTCTTTCTTTCTTTCTTTGGAACACTAGCCATTTAGGTTTTTCTCTTCTTCTCTTTGGGTTTTTAGTTTTGGTAGATATATAGATTCCAATTGCTTCTTACTTTTCCCACTCCTACTTAGAGTTTTGATTTTTGGATTAGTTTATTATTATGATTAATCAATGGGAAATCCTTACCAAACAATCCGTTTACATAGGTTGTTGAAATTAAACATCTGTAAGCATCCTTCTATGTCAAAAATACAAGATTGGTAAACCCAAAATGTAAGCTCCTCGGGCATGTTGCTAAGCATTTTTCAACTACTTTTAATTCAGAGCAGGCCCATAATTTCATTGTTAGGCTGCAAAAAATGTCATTAGGACTAGGCTACGCAACATCTGTTTATGTTATTCCTGTATCTCTCTAGCTGATGTTACAAAGAAGTTGAGATTGGACTCTACAAAACTCTGTTGTTGATGTTGAAAGTATTGTGTCAAAGGCAAACCAAAATGGCAAAATGGGATCACCGCTAATATTGGAGTAAGAAAAATGAGATATTTGGTACCGGTTAATACCAATATACCGTTTTGAAATTACCACTAATTGTATATATTTATATATACAATTATTTATTTATATATTAACAAGTCAAACTTCATACAATTTAATGAAAATATTTAAAATTATAAACTCATATCTCATTTAATAAATATTTTTTTTTTCTTTTCTTTGTCATTTTCAAAATTGCACAACAATAGCAGTTAGTGTGTACAGTTCATAGTTGAACTTAGGGGAAAAAATGAAAATGGAAAAAAGAAAAAGTGAGTTAAGTTTGATTTGATGTTCACATGGGTCACTGACTCAGACACACAAAACAATAAAAGTAAAAAATAAAATAAAATTGTTTAATTAACCTTGTGTCAATAGACTCAGCACATAAAATACGAAAAGACAAGTAAAAAGAATTTGAAAAGGTAAATGAAATAGAACAGAAGAAAGAGGCATTTGGTATGGCCGTATGGGGCAGAAGAAGGGAGCTCGGAGAAATGGGATCAACTTCAACAACGTACTCGCAGTGGCAATGTGAGGGAAATAAATCAAAATATTACTGATATTTGATCTGTAAGCGAATTTTTCTTTTCTTTTATTCAGATTTGAAAGTCTTAATATTTCTCTTCCGAACCGGTATAAGTTTTTCGGCCAAAATATGATACTTGCTCCGGTAGGGCCGGTATAACCTAATATGACCTATATTTGAACCAACACGAAACAAATGTGTTTCTATACAAGTTTAGGTTTCGATAAGAAAAATACCAGCCATACCGGCTGATACAATACGAAATCGACTCCCTTTGTATTGCTAAATGAAAATTTTTCTGAGGTTGTACATACTTTTTTTTTTTTCATACCCTGGTGGTTCAACCACAGTTCAAAATAGTTTCCTACTTTTTTAGCATAGAATGGTTCTTAGGGTTAAAAAAACATATTTGTGAGAGGTTCTCGGTTAACTGGTTCGAACTGTACAATCCGGTCTGGGTTTGAAAATCATGCCTTCATGAAAAATAATACTTTTAATTAGGGTTTTGTTGTTTTCTTGATATTTTATCCATTTTAACTTTGATTTTGGCCCATGAACTATTGTTTTGAAGGTAATTTCATGATCTTTAAGATGGTAATAAATTTTTGTCAATCAAAAGGTCTTATCAAAACTTCAACTTTTTTACTAATCCTGGCTAGGGTTGTCAACATTGGTCAAACTTAGCCAAAGATAGAAAGTTTAGGATTTTGAGCTCTTGAATCATTAGAATGATTCATCCAAGGCCCCATTGAACAAAACAAAAAAAACAAAAAAAACCTTTTCCATGTAATACCACATTTTCTTTCACTTTTTAGTGCCTAAATTGACATTTTGGCACATTAATTGAAGGCGGAAAAAATATGGTATCAAAAATTATCACCAATAGAGTACCCTTTATCCAACCATGGGTGGAGCAATCATGAGATTTTTTCTTGCACAACCATAGGAGTCACCAAGACACACTTAGTAGAACCTTTACTCAAACATGGGTGGAGCTGATATAGGAGTCTTTCTCATTCTACTTGGTGGGATCAACCAAAAAAAATTGTCCTCAAACTATCGACTTTGGATACTAGTTTATAGGGAGAAAACACCTTGGAAAATATAACATATAAGGTCACCACTAAACCAATAATTTTAAGCCAATAAATTTTGGTCCAATTATACTATATTAAGCATCCCTTCTCATTAGTATCCAATGCGATATTTCACTACAAAACTAACAACACTATTCACACATGAAATTCCAACAGAATTTATTGTAACAGTGAATTTTGGAACTACAAAGACTAAAGTGAAGGTTCAAATAAACATCGAGTAACCTTTTATATTTTTGGATAAAATTCTAAACTGAACTTCTAAATTTTAACTTTTGTCATTTTAGTCCTTTAAGTTTCAATTTTGTCATGTCAGTCCACCAAATTTTAGATTTTATCAATTCAATCTTCCGTTAGGCTAACTATTGCCGTTTGCTAACCAAAACAACGCCATTTTGGGTTTTTTTATTAATTAAAAATTTAAAAAAAATTATTTAAAATAAAATTAAAAAATTTTATTAAAAAAAAAAAACCATAATCATTCCCCTGCCCCTGAAAACAAAGACTTGCAAGGAAAGTATACTTATCATGTTTCAAAGGATAAGATTGAGAAAGTCATTTGAGTCAGTTATGTATGTGCCTTTAAAGATGAATGACTACAATTTTAAGAATAGCAGTGTTTACATGTTATATGCTCATTCGCCTGCGAATCGAAGAGAAAGACAAGTTATAAGCAAAAGGAGATTGGGCTTACTGTGGTTTTATATGTGCTTATAAATGGCACACATAAACATTAAAGCGACCTGAATACGAACTGTGATTGCTGTAGATGGCCAAAGCAGTAGTTGGAGAGCTACCGCCTGAAGCAATGGAGTTGAGCGGAGTCGCTTGCCTTTCTCCCTCTCGGTTTCAACCTCTCTTGGTCTCACCCTCTCTCCCGATCTCTCCCTCTCCTCATCCTGATTTCTCGGTTTCTCTCTCTCCCTTTCCCCCTTCTTAATCTCTCACTCTCTCTTTCCCCCTCTTTCTTTTTCCCTCAGTCAGTCCCTCAACCCCCTAATTTTTTATTTTAGAAATCAGTGAGGCTAGGATATGGTGAGGGTAGTTTTTTTTTTTTTTTGTAATATAAGTTTTTTAATTCTGAATTAATAAAGAAAAAAGAGTCCAAAACGGCGTCATATTGGTTAGTAAACGGCAATAGTTAACGAAAGCTTAATGGAGGACTAAATTGACAAACCTGAAACTTAGAGGACTAAATGACAAAAGTGAAATTTAGAGGATTGAAATGACAAAAGTTGAAAACTAGTAGGTCAGTTTTGGATGTTAGCCTATATTTTTGTAGCACTTTTCATTTCAAGTCTTGCACAACTTATTAGAGAGAGAGAGAGAGAGAGATCATCTCTATTCTCCATTGACTCATAAATACCTTGGAAACTAGGAAGACTCTTGAGTATGAACTTTTATAAATAAGAGATACTAGTGATGAAGAAAGAGTGGAAGTTCTTCCAGAACTTCATTCATATGCTCATCCTCATTAAATTGAAGGAAAAATTATATTTTCTTCTTCTTGGGTGCTCCAATTGCTTATGCATTTTTCATCAAATTTCACATCCCAACTGATTTCTAGTGCTTGAATTTCACAACTCCTCACTATGGTTATCTAACTTGGACCTTTCTTGATCCAGTACAGGCACATATGCAATGCTATTAAACAAACGTAAGTGAGAAATTGTAGTATTCTTTCAGCTCCAAGCTTGCTATGTGGGGTTCTTCCTCGTACAATCCTTAGGTGAGATAATAATTGGACAAATAAACTGCAAGAGAGTAGGTTCATCCCAAACTTCTTTGGACATTCTCATGCTTTACCACTATCTACCATACATGTTGGGATTTGATTAACACCTTCATTCAAATATTTCAATTAATAATAAAAAAATTTGGTAACCCATGAAAATTAAAATGGCACCATCTAGTTGGAAAATGTCATTCTCACCATAAATCTACTAGATGACTAGATCTGATACCGTGTTTTTAAAGTTGGTGGGCCTTTACATAATCACATTCTCAGACACTAATACACCACATATAATGGAAAAGACACACTCTTAAAGCACAACAACAAAGATAGAATGAATTCAGAAGAGGATGAGATTTCTTAGTTTCAAATGTAATCTTAACTTCCACTATATTAAATTACATAATTTCAAAATTTTACTACTCCATAGAGACTCATTATTTTCATCAATGAATCAGAGAGTTTCAAATCACATAGGGCTTGTACGTACATTTGGTGTGACATGAAGAAAAGAAGAAAATAATTTTCCTCTTCTTATTTTTTTCCCTTTCTCATTAATTTTGAAATAATAATTTAAATGATCATGGACATTGGAGGCTTCTACCAGGACCACCAAAATAAAAGAAGTCTTCATGCTTTAAGAGATTATAGCAATTGGGTGCCGTAACGGATCTGCGACTGTTCCTGGGACCCCGAAGAACTTGTTGAGCGTCCATAACTTTGAGATTTTGGAAGAAACTAGCCCTATTGGTCGCTTCTTCAGCGAAATGGCCACTGCCCATTTGTGTTGTGGTGTGCTGCCCACCTATCTGTGTGTTTGTCACCTCTCCTCCCCATGAAACATAAGTAGCGCTACCAGCCATGATCGAGAAAAGGGAGGCTGGCCAATATCCCAATAGATACCTATGCGAAAGGTACAACCACCAGTCTCCACCCCCAAGATCGTCCTACCTCATTGTACATGGCATACAAATCAGTTTGTAATATTCTGAATTATAAATGAAGATATAAAGACTAACGAAAGAGAAACAAAAAATGAATCTTTTATGCAGAACAACATGGACACTTAAATTCACTGTCTTGAAAAAAAAAAAGTCAGGTAAAAATAAATTGTGTATAGAAAAAAAAATTGAAACTTTAAATTTAACAAGTTGTATATAAAAATAAATAAACCAAGAATAAATAATTTCAAACACACACTGTTACAACTAAAACCAAAAGAATTTCAAACATACAATGTTACAACTAAAACCAAAAGAATTTTCAAACATATCTGTAACATTTGTTACTTTGAATTTTTCTAGATAAAAAAAAATTACATATGATATGATCATATATGTATATCCAAAAATTAGAAGTATTTGATGATGTAATTAAATTGAAATATTGTACTACCTTCCAGATAAAGAAGTTGAGTGAATGCTGTTCACCACCATACACGGAATAAGGCGTGACGCTTGCCCCCACCACAATCCGATTGTCGACTTGAACAAAGCCAGGGCACTCTAGATTGTAGCAACCGGTTCTTCCATATCCATCACTCTGCAGCAATGATAAAAATAAATGTAAAAAAAAAAAAAAAAAAATAGACACTTTTCAAAAAAGAAACAATATTTTGAACGAAGTCAGAGAACAACATATTGTAGCAACATGTGTTTTGATATGAATCACTTTGCAGCCATGATTAAAAAAAAAGAGAGAGAGACTTGTCAAAAAAGAAACAATATAAACATGACTAGTTCTAGCAAGGAAGCCAAATATTAAAGCACGTACAGTCCAAAATATGAAGATATGAGTCTCGTAATCTTCATACATATCATGGTAGACCTGTTTCTCCACAAATAATTTGGAAAAAAAAATTATTAGTAATTCAATGTTTTGCATGTGCTTAAAAGAAAAGGTGATAGATGAAATTATATATACCATGATGCCAGCTTCAATTGTATCAATGACGTTACGATTATCAACACCTGCGATCCAGAATTGAGCCAAGCTGAACTCGTCTTGTGCCATGACTGCGGGGTTCCACACGTTGATTTCTGCATTCAATCCATAATACCTATCTCCTTCCTCCGAAATCTGACAATACTAGAAACTCAACCCAAAAAAAAACAAAGGTCGTGAATGTCAATTTGAGTCTTTCATTATAGGAAATACCATGAGCTCCAACCTATTAATTATATTGGTTAAAAATTAAGTTATACCTCATGGATACTTGTATCGGTCTCATCATGGATGGTACTGAGTTTTTTCTTACCATAATATGCCCTTAATAAATCTTTTTCTTTAGTTCTTCTTATGGGAATGGTTCCTTCTGGGCAGCTTCCATTCAAATGCCATGGCTGAGTAATTTCAGGCTTGGAGTTTGAGGAGATGTCGTTGCTCTCATCAAATGAAAACCCTTCTGGATAAGAACTGGGTCTCATCTATCGCATTCGGCATAGATACCAACGCAAACCCGGCCCATGCCACAATACAATAAGTATTAAATTATTTGTGATACCAAATGAAATTTAGTTAATTAAACTAGTCACCTTAATTGTGTGATTTTTTAACAAAGGATGATCAAAAGCTGGCTGGTTGTAGATATCTACACAATCGATTATATCTCCATCCGGGCTCTGTATCAGATACATTTTCTCATCACACACACATAGATATTAGTCTATATTCTTAGTGTTGTAATAAAATTACACTGTTATTGAACATTGGGGTCATGGAAACACCACAACCCACAAAAGTGAATGATTCTTTTAAGACCAAAGCTAAAAATACTATATAGAACACAAACATGTTATATGAAGTGATTAATAACCTCGATGGTTTTAAGAGCAGGCTTGTTAAGGCGTTTCAATTGCTTCCGAACCTCCGGTTTTGGTTTCTTACTAAAGACGGTGTTAGTGTCCCTAATTCCAATTCCAACTGATGACATTGGTGCAAGAAAGAACAAGCACAAGGCCATCTTTACTACCCTTGACCACATCCTCCCACCTCCACAAGGCGGTGCCATGAGTAACTAGCTAATACTCCAATCAATTGGCAGTAATATCTAGCTTTGGCCGTTCCCTTTGCAATACTTAAACATGCATTTGTTCATCCTCTTTATACTGTTCCACATGCTATTTATCAATGTATATTAACGATCACCCTATTTTTGGCCATGCCTAAATGAGACTTTGATTTTCTGTTTTACTTAAATTTTGTTAGCTCATGAGTACAAACTTCCTGTTAAATTTCCTATTAACTATCGTCATTGATCAAAATTCAGATATATATATAGACACACACTACTAGTGAACTCATATCAAAACTTTAAAAAAAATTATCAATTTTTGTGAAAAATTATGGTGTGAAATCGTACTCCTGGTTGCTAATTTTTTGTATACCCTACAGCATGTGTCATACTCAGTGACTAGATTTTTTAAGATTCGATATCATGGTAATTCACTAGTTTGACACATAATATTTAGCCTTAGGAATATTATAATTTTAATATATTGGATTTGAAAATCAACGTGTTAACATTCAAACTCAATATGAATGTTTCTAAAAAAAGCACAAAGAACAATAATTATAATAATTTATTTAATATGACGTTGATGTGAGTGCAATACTATTCATTGTCACGTTAATTTCTAAGATTTTGGTAGTAAATTTTTTTGCAATGGCGTATTAATGATTTTGCTGTCAACTAGGACTACGACAAACTAGATCATTCTGGCATACAAAGGATAAGACAATCGAAGTTTATCTGATATTAAGTCAGATGGTCTTACATTCAATCCATGAGGTGATAAAATACCTTAACAAGGGGAATGCTGACTCATATTACTCTACAATTGTCCTAATCAATCTGTCTGACTATATATGGTAAGTTCATCTTTTAGTAAACCTAGGGTTATCATAAACTTTGGATTCCTTAAAAATAGAGGTATTTTCCTTACCTGTTAATTTTGGTAAAATGGAGCTAATACTCGAATCAATTGGCAGTAATATCTAGCTTTGGCGGTTCCCTTTGCAATACTTAAACATGCATTTGTTCATCCTCTTTATACTGTTCCACATGCTATTTATCAATGTATATTAACGATCACCCTATTTTTGGCCATGCCTAAATATGAGACTTTGATTTATCTGTTTTACTTAAATTTTGTTAGCTTATGAGTACAAACTTCCTGTTAAATTTCCTATTAACTATCGTCATTGATCAAAATTCAGATATATATATATATATATATAGACACACACTACTAGTGAACTCATATCAAAACTTTAAAAAAAATTATCAATTTTTGTGAAAAATTATGGTGTGAAATCGTACTCCTGGTTGTTAATTTTTTGTATACCCTACAGCATGTCATACTCAGTGACTAGATTTTTTAAGATTCGATATCATGGTAATTCACTAGTTTGACACATATAATATTTAGCCTTAGGAATATTATAATTTTAATATATTGGATTTGAAAATCAACGTGTTAACATTCAAACTCAATATGAATGTTTCTAAAAAAAAACATAAAGAACAATAATGATAATAATTTATTTAATATGACGTTGATGTGAGTGCAATACTATTCACTGTCACGTTAATTTCTAAGATTTTGGTAGTAAATTTTTCTGCAATGGCGTATTAATGATTTTGCTGTCAACTAGGACTAGGACAAACTAGATCATTCTGGCATACAAATGATAAGACAATCGAAGTTTATCTGATATTAAGTCAGATGGTCTTACATTCAATCCATGAGGTGATAAAATACCTTAACAAGGGGAATGCTAACTCATATTACTCTACTATTGTCCTAATCAATCTGTCTGAGTACTATATATGGTAAGTTCATCTTTTAGTAAACCTAGGGTTATCATAAACTTTGGATTCCTTAAAAATAGCGGTATTTTCCTTAATTGCTAATTTTGGTAAAATGGAGTTGATTTATGATACCTCTGTGTCGGATGGGGAAAATTATTAGGTACTCCCAGAGTACCATAAATGTGTACTCCCTCCTCTCACATGAATGGTAGACCCCACCATGAATTTAATTAATAGGACTCTCCGTCGGCCAGTAGAAGTAACTTTCAGCGAGTTTGTGTTAACTAGCAAATGCAAGAGTGTTAGACTTATGATCAAGTGATTAAATTTACCATTTCCTAAAATTTTAAACTTTTGGGACAATCGGTAATTTAATATAGTATTAAAGCAGGAGATCCTGAGTTCGATCCTTGGTTTTACTCTACCTCCCATTTAAAATGTTAAATTCTCACTTGTTGCGCCCCCACTTATAAAGGGAAAGTTTAGGCCCACAAGTGAGGGGGAGTGTTAGACTTATGGTTAAGTAATTAAAATTCAATATTTCTTAACCGCTTAAGTTTTTAAGACAATCCGTAATTTATCAAAGAGAATTTCAAAAATAAATGTCAGAGTTGCACTAACAAGGTTTAGGTGATTTGGACATGTAAAAGAACAAATTAAGCCCATAGTTTGTTCTTCATTGCAAATATGTTCAGTGGATATTTGCTTGTGAAAAACTTTCAAGGTTGTGAGTGAAAATCTCAAAGATTTGAACCCTAGATCAATCTAATTATTTAATTTAAGATTAATTTGAGTATCATGATGATTGTACATATAGTTCAGGCAGTATCTCTAACACTTTTCTAAAAGGAGGCCTTAAATTGTGTATTACTACTAATAAGTTACGTCCAAAATACTAGTGCATGTTTTAGCAAACCATGGTTTGCTAAAATATGCACTAGTATTTTATACATTTCTCCATCAAATCCTTGTAAAATCTACCTCAATATAACATGCAATACGATTTAATTTATACATTTCTTGTAAGGGGAGTACGCTTTCCGGTCATGGTGCCCAAATCAAATTTCCCATTTAAAAAATAATAAATAAAATAATCTTGTTAATTATAATAAATATTAAATAGGGGTGTTCAAGAGAAAAATTTTCTCTCCCTCAACGGGGGAATTCAAGAGATCGAGTGTGCGTTCCATTTTTCCAAGGTGTTCATAGCTTTCTAATAAACAAAAATATAGCACACATTTTAACAAATCCCCTTTCCCTTTTAAGACAAAAAAAGAGTAGGAAACAAAAAAATTACAGCAGTACACATGCTTATTTCTTTTATTGACCAAAAAAAAAAAAAAAAACACAAACACAAACACAAACACATATGTACGGCAACGAACAATTGCTATAGTTATCTCTTTGGACAAATAAAAATTTCAAGTTTTCAACATTCATGTTTCCTTACAATATCCACAACTCATTTTTGAGTTAGATGAACCATACAGGATATACCATGTGTAAATTGCTAATGCTTAATTTACAAACCATGTCTAGCTTAAAACATTCTCAAAAAAAAAAAAAAATGTCTAGCTTAAACAGTTAACCCCGTTGTGGAACTTCATCTAACACCAAACATGCATACACAGATCTCACATTATAACTTGATCCAAAACCTTTCAAATATATAACATTTTTTCCGTTTTTAATAGTACTAAGAAATAAGAATACTACAAATTTTAGTGTAAAAATAAAAAAGTAATTAAGAAATTATTTGTTGGTAAATCAACAATCAAATTTATTACCACATCACTTTGTAGTTGTATTGTTTCAGAACAAAGGGCTCTTGATGAAAGTGTCAGAGGAAAAATATTAAGGATTTTGTTTTTTTTTTTTTTTTGAAAGAAGTTAATAAGGAATGTTAAATGATGAATTATGTTATGACTTGGGTGCTAGATAAATTATTTGAATTTAGATAAGTGATAGAATAAGGCTTCCTAGATAGATTGGCATTGTTAATAAATCCAGTATAAGTTCTTAAAGTTTTACACCCTTTTTGACCCATTGATTTCTCTCTTTTCTTTTTTACTTTCAGATTTCTACATTGCTGTCTATCTCTTTTAATGCACTCACTCTTAGACATTGGAATGAGATCAAGCGAATGTATTAGGCTATTTATGTAGGATAATTGACATATGATTATTTTATCCAAATTGATTAAATCCACAGTTGGTTGAATATGCATGTATAAGTTATCTTTCTAATCCACACAAAGACTTAGTCTTAAAAGATGAAGTTCTCCCATTCACAACTACTTTGAAGGCTATATTAATTAGCTAGAATTATCTGATCCTATTTGTAAAGTGATAGGCCAAAAATGTATTAACCCCTTGTGATGGATTAGTTGATTAATTAGCTAAGTTTAATTAATTAATCAATTTAACATACAATGTACATGACAGCACAAACAAATCACCAACTAAATAAATATGCAGCAGAAAATAAATTAACACGGTGATTTGTTTACAAATGGGAAAAACCTCCGAGACAAAAACCCCACCGAATGATTTTAAGGTCACCACTCCCAAAAATCTACTATTATCAAAACAAGCGGTTACAAGTAAAGAAATCTCAATACTTTATATCAACCTACAGTTGAACCCTTACCCCAATACACAATTGGACTTGTTCTATTGTGACAATCTCTCGTTGTATTGCACAGCTCCTAGTATGTGACTAACTAATAGATGCACGGATCCTAGTACGCGACTTGATAACCAACTTGAGAAGGATGTTGGTTGCAAAGTTCTTCAATTCATCACACGATGAAGATCACGAAGTTGCTTGATCACAAAACCCTACGGTGTACAAACACAGTAGCTTCTTCAAGATGAACTGGGCAACTAGGTTTCCGATCACACTTTTCTTCACACCTGTGGAATTGTGCTCTTGTGCAACTATGCACGGCCCTTAAAATAATCCTTATATATGTTTAAGGTTGTGAGAAAAGAAAGCTCAAACATACATTCACGGATTGGATGAAAATCAGCTCTGAAAAACTGAACTTCATAAATCTTGACAGATATCCTATCCATCGAGCAGTTGTCAAGCCTCGGGCTGAAACAGCTTTTTTAAACCTCGATAAATATTAGCTGTCGAACTTTAATGAACAGCACTTCTTTACTTGATTCTTGGACAAACTTACATGACTTTAACACTTGAACTTGAAACCTTGTTTCTTGAAACATTAAAGACATCCTAGATCTACCCAATTACAAATAAAGTGCGTTTTGTCAAAGGATTAGCCAATACATAAAATGTTGACATATGTTCCTAACATAAATCACATATGTCCTAACATAAAGGCTCAATATATAGTTGCAATATGTATTCTGAACTCGGTTATTAGAAGTAGCGAGAGATATATATCATCAAATGAAAATAATGTGGATGACCACTTAAGAATCAAGTTCTATATATTTCATATTGTGGATGACCAATTAAAAATCAAGCTCTATATATTGTGAATTGTCCAACTTTGACCTATAAGCGAATATCAAAGGAATTAAAAGTTGGCAGTTTGAAACTGCACAAAAACAAACAAACATTAAATTGTGACATGCTGCAATCTTTCTCCCACAAGGCAACATAAAGTTTGAGGTCATCAAGAGATGCCTGCTCCTTAGTTTTCTTGTACTTACCACCCTATTTCTTGCATGGAACTTGTTTCTCACCTGCAAGAGGCATCGCCTTTTTCTCCAAATTAATTATTAAATTGTTTCATGATAGGCCAAAAACGTATTGACCCCTTGTGATGGATTAATTAATTAATTAGCCAAGTTTAATTAATTAATCAATTTAACATGCAAAAGCATGGTAGCACAAACAAATCACCAATAAACTAAAGTGCAACGAAAAATAAATTGACACGGTGATTTGTTTACAAATGGAGAAAACCTCCAAGGCAAAAACCTCACCGGGTGATTTTAAGGTCACCACTCCCGAGAATCCACTATTATCAAAACAAGCAATTACAAGTAAAGGAATCACAGTATCTTATACCAACCTACAGTTGAACTCTTACTCCAATACCCAATTGGACTTGTTCTGTAGTGACAATCTCTCCTTTTGATGGACGGCTCCCAGTACGTGACTAACCAATTGTGCAGATCCTAGTACGCGACTTCAATCACCAACTTGAGAAAGATGTTGGCTGTAAAGTTCTTCAATTCATCCACACGATGAAGATCAAGAAGATGCTTGGTTACAAAATCCTATGGTGCACAAACACAGCAGCTTCTTCACAATAGAGATGTGAAGGAAAAATTCAAAAAAAAAATTAGAAGCACTTGGGAACACTTTTAATCTTCACTCCAATTCCACTTTACGCCCAAGATGTGTGGTCTCTCAATCAGTTTTCAAGGGGAGAATGAAAGTGTGTCACATACTCACTTACACACCGTTTCTTATATCACTAATAAAAATTCTGTATGTTTTTCCCTTTATAACTAACTGATTATTTAATTGGGCTGGTCTTTCCAATTGGGCTTTAGTATGTGGCTTGGAGTGGGACCAAAAGGGACCAATAAGACACTAGCTCCAATGGGCCTTGGGCTTTTCCGTCAACTCTTGACAAGTCCAAAGTTACCATTAATTATATTTAATACCACTATATAAATATAATTGCGCTCTAGGATTTATTAATAAATTATATCCCAAGGCTTTATTGTACATGCAACCCCTTCATAAAATATTCGTAGTAACACAAAGTCATAAACGTAGACTATCACCTTGTAAATTACTACATCTTATCCTTGAGTACCCGGTTTAATCCTTTAAAGTTATTCATTATATATTTATGAAATCCAATTTCATAAATATATACTTTAGTAATTTCTTACCAAAGTGGTTAGGCCTAACACTCTGAATAACCAAACCCATTAAACTTATTTCAAGGGAATATTTTATATCTCCGTTAAGAGATTATGAATTCCATCTTAAGAATATATGTTCCATTAACACTAAATGTGACTGCCCGACATACTGAGGTTTTAACCGTTACTTTAGATCTCACTCCTGATATATCAAAGCAACCTACACCTCATGATTAGGTCCATTATTCTCTCAGGATTAAGAGTTCATGCAAATAGAAGTCGTGAGATTTATTATTCATTTGACAATCGTTAGGAGAATAATAAATCTCACAGTGGTCCAGTTCAATATGTCTTAACTCTTAAAACATATCAACATATCAACTAGAAGTCTCCACTTCCATGATCAAGACAAATCATCTTAGTTGATACATTATAGTCTTCGCAGATGAAATGCCCAATTTCATCACCGACTACGAACTATAAACTCTGAGTTTACAAAGAATTTGTGATTTATATCTTCTGTGACTAAATCACATAAATCACATACTATGCATCTCATGAACTATATGATAATGTCCAAATATTCATGTTACCATTATTTTAGATAATAATAAAATAACTTTATCAATCACAATATTAAGTCATACACTATGTCATACATAATGTCAAACATAATATCATACACAGCATCATACAATAGGATTTAAGGGTACAAATCCTAACAATTTCCCACTTGCCCTAAAGACTATTGTGCACTAATCTAACTCTCATTCCCTCCAGATGTGACTAGAAAGTCCTTTGAGGCAAGGCTTTGGTAAAAGGATCTGCTAAATTATTTGCACTTTCAATCTTTGCTACCACAACATTTCCACGAGCAACAATGTCTCGAATAATGTGGTACTTCCTCTCAATGTGCTTTCCTTTCTTGTGATTTCTTGGATCTTTGGATTGTGCAACCGCTCCACTATTGTCACAAAAACAATGTGATGGAAACTTGCTCCATTCTCATAACACCAAGATCAGAAAGGAATTTTTTGAGCCAAATAACTTCCTTTGCTGCTTCACAAGCAACAACGTACTCAGCTTCCATGGTGGAGTCTACAATACTAGATTGCTTAACACTCCTCCAACTTATGGCTCCACCTTCCAGGGTGAAAACACGTCCTGAAGTGGATTTTTTGAAATCTAGATCTGACTGAAAGTCTGAATCTGTATAGCCAATGGGAATCAAATCCTCACAACGGTAAACAAGCATATAATCTTTTGTTCTCCTAAGATACTTGAGAATATGCTTTACAACTTGCCAATGTTTTGGTCATGGATTTGATTGATATCGGCTGACCATGCCATCTGAATAACAAATATCTGGTCTACTACAAAGCATAGCATACATGAGACTTTCCACTGCAGAAGCATAAGGAACTTGTCTCATCATATTTTCTTCCTCTTGAGTCTTAGGCCTTTGGTCATCAGACAAAGGAACTCCATGTCTAAAAGGAAGCAATCATTTCTTGAAGTTTTTCATGCTAAACCATTCTAGGACCTCATCTATATATCCAGCTTATGATAAGCCTAACATCTTATTCTTACGATCTCGCCAAAGCTTGATCCCTAGAATAAAGTTAGCCTCACCCAAGTCCTTCATATCAAATTGGCTTGACAACCAAACTTTAACCGATGACATTACCCCTACATCATTCCCAATGAGTAGAATATCATCAACATAAAGCACTAAGAACATTATTACTTTGTCTCGATGTCTTTTGTACACACATGGTTCATCAAGATTTTGTTCAAAACCAAATAACTTGATTACTTGATCAAATCTGATGTTCCATGACCTAGATACTTGCTTAAGTCCATAAATAGGCCTATTCAACTTGCATACCATATGCTCTTGGTTCTTTGCTATGAAACCTTTTGGTTGCAACATGTATATTTCTTCTTCAAGATTGCCATTAAGAAATGCAGTCTTGACATCCATTTGCCAAATCTCATAATCATAATGAGCAGCAATGGATAAGAGAATTCTGATAGATTTAAGCATGGCCACTGGCGAAAAAGTTTCATCATAATCAATACCTTCTTTTTGTGTATACCCTTTCGCCACTAGCCTTGCTTTAAAGGTTTCAACATTTCCATCTATCCCTCTCTTCCTCTTGTAAACCCATTTGCAACCAATAGGTTTAATGCCGTTAGGCGCCTTGACAAGATCTCATACATGATTGGAATCCATAGAATCCAATTCAGATTTCATAGCTTGGACCCAATGATGTGCGTCTATATCATTCATTGCTTCATCATAAGTGTAAGGATCCGATTCAGCCTCTTCTAAGATAGCCTCATAAGTTTCTCCCAAACCTATGAATCTTATAGAAGGCCGAACAATTCTCCCACTATGACGAGGCACCTATGTACTAGACATCTCATGAGTAATATCTTGTGGTGTATCTAATACAGTCACATCATCCCTAGTTTCATCCATTGGTTGTTCAACTATAGGTTCATTCATTTCAGCCAAGACAACTCTACTTCTAGGAGTAAAATTATTCATATAGTCATTTTTCAAGAATTTGGCATTTGTGCTAACAAACACTTTATTATCCTTATGACCATAGAATAAACCTCCAACTATTCCTTTTGGATACCCTACAAAAAATACCACTTCTGTTTTAGACTGTAACTTGTCAGATTTTTCTTTCAACACATATCCTGGACAACCCCAAATGTGGAGATGTCTCACACTAGGCTTATGCTCATTCCACAACTCTACAGGTGTTTTAGGAATAGGCTTCGAAGGTACTAAATTCAGAAGATACATTGCAATATTTAAGGCATATCCCCAAAAAAGAAATTGGTAGAGTCGAATAACTCAACATGAACCTAACCATATCTAAAAGAGTCATATTCCTTCTTTCTGCTACACCATTTTGTTGTGGAGTTCCAGGTGCAGTCAACTGGGATATAATCCCATTTTCAGTCAAGTAATCCTTGAAGTCACCAAGAAGGTATTCGCCACCTCGATCAGATCGAATGACCTTTATGTGTTTACCCAATTGATTCTCAACTTCAGTCCAAAACTCTTTGAACTTTTCAAAAGCTTCGGACTTCCATTTCATTAGGTACATATAACCAAATCTAGAGTAATCATCAGTGAAAGTAATGAAATACTCATAGTCACCTCTTGCTTGCATTGACATGGGACCACATACATCTGAATGTACTAGTTCTAGCAAATCTTGGGCTCTTCTACCCTTTGCATTAAAAGGTCATTTGGTCATCTTACCTTTCAAACAAGATTCGCAAACTGGAAAACCATCAAAGTCCATGGGCTGTAAAAGTCCATCTTTGATTAGTCTTTGAATCCTACTTGAATTAATATAACCTAAACGCAAGTGCCATAGATATGCATCACTAGTAGAATGAAATTTTCTCTTTAATGATTTCACATGAGAGCTACTCTCTAATTCATTATTGTATAATTCATGCTTGTCAGGAGTTAAAATATAAAGATCATCCACAATATTGCCAGAACAGATAAACATTTTATCCTTCTTTATTATAACATTGTCTTTCAAGATAACACAATATCCATATTTACCTAAGTAAGTTGCAAAAATCAAATTCCTACGAACATTAGGTACATACAAACAGTCTTCCAATATTAAAACTCTAGACTTAAAACATAAATTAAACACTCCAACACCTTCAACCGAAATCTTGCTCCCATCAGCCAAAGTAAGAAATAGTTCTCCCTCATTCAACTTTCTGGTCTCTTGGAACCCCTGCAAAGAATTGCAAATATGATTAGTACAACCTGAATCCACACACCAGGAATCTATTGGATTCTGTACCAAACATATTTCAAGAAGAAATGAACTTTTCATACCCTTATTCTTGGCAGCCTTGAATATTAGACAATTCCTCTTCCAATGTCCTTTCTCACCACAATGGAAACACTTTCCCTTGGCTTTCTTTCCTTTGTTGGCAACCCCTAAGGCAATTTGTTTACCATCTTTCTTAGTGAAGTCCTTCTTCTTCTTCTTCTTCTTACCCTTGCCTTTCGACTTAGGTTGAGAAGTAAAAGCTTCACCCACATTGGCTTCAACACTAGAAGTACCAAGGATGCCTTCCGCCGCCACTAACTCATTCATTAATTCAGACAAAGAATAAATATTTTTGCTCATATTATAATTTATTCTGAATTTCTTAAATGATTCTGGTAGTGACTGGAG
Organism: Castanea sativa; assembly: GCF_040712315.1. Lineage (NCBI taxonomy): Eukaryota > Viridiplantae > Streptophyta > Magnoliopsida > Fagales > Fagaceae > Castanea > Castanea sativa. Next base: position 62,704,395 of record NC_134023.1, on the reverse strand, counting down.
TATCATATCCACTTGAGATTCTCCATCAATGTCGGCACCTAAAACATCTAATGTGTTCAGATTAGCAATCATCCTAAGACAATGCTCCCTCACTGAACTTCTTGCAGCCATTTTGGTATTATAAATTTGCCTTATGAAATCTTGCCTTGCAGAACAGCCTTGCTCACCAAACATCTCCTTCAGACTATGCATTATGTCCGAAGCAAGTTCTACATCCTGCATTTGATGCTGTAAAACATTTGAAATAAATGCTAGAATGTAGCACTTGGCTATTTCATTAGATTTCTGCCAACGATTATATCGTTGTTTTTCCTCAAGAGGAGCATCTAATGAAGGAAAGCTAGGACATGGTTGACTAAGCACATATTTGTGCTCTTCAGCAGTAAGAACAATGTCCAAATTTCTTTTCCAGTTAACATAGTTGGATCCAATCAATTTGTTTTGGTTAAGAATAGAAACAAGTGGGCTAAATGATGCCATGATAAAATCTAAAAATAATAAACATGAATATAATAAGTAAACTGGACATTATCAATTTAGCATATAAGCATATAATATGGAACCTTAATAAAACCATAAAATAATATATGCAACGACAACCCAATCTCATATTCAATATCCCTCAGCATAGAGTGAACATAAAATACTATGATTGATTGAGAGCTATTCTCATTATTAGTGCTATCATGATAACTCTTATCAAACACTAATAATATGCCGTTTTATATTTAGCCTCTAAGTGATAATTGTAAGAACTCAGCATAGAGGATACTATAATACTTAGTTTAGTGTATACCATTGTCTAGAATCATGTGTAACCACATTTCATCCCTTTAACAGACTTATTTTGTAGTATTATGATAAAACACCCTCCGCATGGAATGCAAAGCTCGAAGCTAAGACAAGGTGTTTATCAAACCACTATAAACTAGGAAATTCAATCTTGTAGGACCATGAAATAAATACTCTCCGCATGAAATGATAAGCTCGAGGGAAAGACAAAGTATATATTTCACACTACTATGAACCAACAATGGAGGCCGTGAGATCCAACCCTTGTATCTCTCTCCCACTAGATATTTTAAATTAAAGGTTTTTAAGATGAAGAACCATAATAATGCTAGACACTTTGAAAACATAATCCTAATCTCATTAGGAATAACTTTCATAATCGTAGCATTAATATATATAAATATATATCCATGTATCTCCATATAAATTGCAACATATGAAACACACTTTAATATATGCATCCAAGACATCAAAATGCATATAACACATGCTACGTTAATCATTCATATATTAATATATATATATATATATATATATATATATATATATATATATATATATATATATATATATATATATATATATATATATATATAACAACTCATGAAGAAGCCTTGAAGGCATATAAACCCATATAAAATTATATAATATAACATATACGGATGGAATGAATTCAAAGCAATTAACATGGCAATAGGCCTTGTCTCATGCAAACGATTGCAATATATAAGATACGTGCATGATGGCCATGCGTGCAATTAAAATTCAAGCCATGCAAGCATTGAAGTCAAACCATAATCCAAAAGGTGCAAAAAGAATCCAAGCGCAATTATGCCATTGACAGTTACATAGATTCCACTTGCCACAACTTGGTCAAGACATGGCATTCTTGCATTAATATCCAATCCGTTAACTTCCATTAATATAACAATCAATACATCAAGGCAATTTGTCAATGCATTAACACCCAATCGTATGCTTCCATTGATGGATCTCTTGGTTGATATACACTAACAGTGCCTTTCCATCATGACAGTTATTTCAATAGTCACACGGATATATTTATATACAAGTAATGCAATTCTCTTCATTATATCCATATGATGCAGAAAATTGAAAGATGTAGGTAACTGGTTTCTTAAATTCTAAAATTCAATCACACATTATACAATTATGAGATGAAAACCTGGCTCTGATACCAATTGAAGGAAAAATTCAAAATAAAGATTAGAAGCACTTGGGAACACTTTTAATCTTCACTCCAATTCCACTTTACACCCAAGATGTGTGGTCTCTCAATCAGTTTTCAAGGGGAGAATGAAAGTGTGTCACACACTCACATACACACCGTTTCTTATATCACTAATAAAAATTATGTATGTTTCTCCCTTTATAACTAACTGATTATCTAATTAGGCTGGCCTATTGGGTCTTTCCAATTAGGCTGGCCTATTGGATCTTTCCAATTAGGCTTTAGTGTGTGGCTTGGAGTGGGACCAAAAGGAACTAATAAGACACTAGCTCCAATGGGCCTTGGGCTTTTCCGTCAACTTTTGACAAGTCCAAAGTTACCATTAATTATATTTAATACCACTATATAAATATAATTGCACTCTAAGCTTTATTAATAACTTATATCCCAAGACGTTATTGTACATGCAACCCCTTCATAAAATATTCGTAATAACATAAAGTCATAAAAGTAGACTGCCACCTTGTAAATTACTACATCTTATCCTTGAGTACCCGGTTTAATCCTTTAAAGTTATTCATTATATATTTATGAAATCCAATTTCATAAATATATACTTTAGTAATTTCTTACCAAAGTGGTTAGGCCTAACACTCTGAATAACCAAACCCATTAAACTTATCTCAAGGGAATATTTTATATCTCCGTTAAGAGATTATGAATTCCATCTTAAGAATATATGTTCCATCAACACTAAATGTGGCTGCCCAACATACTGAGGTTTTGACCGTTACTTTAGATCTCACTCTTGATAAATCAAAGTAACCTACACCTCATGATCAGGTCCATTATTCTCTCAGGATTAAGAGTTCATGCAAATAGAAGTCGTGAGATTTATTATTCATTTGACAGTCATTAGGAGAATAACAAATCTCACAGCGGTCCAGTTCAATATGTCTTAACTCTTAAAATATATCAACATATCAACTATAAGTCTCCACTTCTATGATCAAGACAAATCATCTTAGTTGATACATTATAGTCTTCGCAAATAAAATGCCCAATTTCATCACCGACTACGAACTATAAATTCTGAGTTTACAAAGAACTTGTGATTTATATCTTCTGTGACTAAATCACATAAATCACATACTATGCATCTCATGGACTATATGATAATGTCAAAATATTCATGTTACCATTATTTTAGATAATAATAAAATAACTTTATCAATCACAATATTAAATCATAAATCATGTCATACATAATGTCAAACATAATATCATACATAGCATCATACAATAGGATTTAAGGGCACAAATCCTAACAAGATGAACTAGGGCAAACTTTGTCTCTAGTCACAAATTGTTTGAACAGACTTTGCTCAATGCTTGTGCAACTTGTGCTCTCAGCTGTGTAACCAGATATGGCCCTAAAAATAATCCTTTTATATGTCTATGGTTATGAGAAAATAAGGCCCAGAGACATATCCACGGATTGGAATCAAAACAAATCTGAAATTCTATTTTTCTTAAACCTCGACAGATAGCATCCGTCGAGATGCTGTCAAGCAGCTGTCGAGCCACGGGGCTGAAACAACTTCTTAAGCTCGATAGATACTAGCTGTCGAGCTTTAATAATAGGCACTTCTTCAGCTTGTTTCTTGGATAGACTTGCATGGCTTGAACACTTGATCTTGAAACCTTGTTTCTTAAAGTATTAAAAACATCTTAAATCTACCCAAATACAAGTAAAATGCGTTTTGTCAAAGGATTAGCCAATTACATAAAATAATGACATATGTTCCTAACAAGTGAAACACATATGTCCTAACATTTCACACGCGTGCGCGTGCACACACACACACACACACACACACACACACACACACACACACACACACACACACACACATATATATATATATATGTTGGGTTATAGATTGACCCCAATTAATTGATTCAATTACCTAAATTAATTAATTAGGTCAAATTACATGCAAAATCGTGGAAGTACAAACAAATCACCAAATAATCTAGAGTGCAACGGAAAGTATATTAACACAATAATTTGTTGACTAATGGGAAAAACCTCTCATAAGACAAAAACCCCATCAGGTTATTTTCAAGTCACCACTCCCAAGAATCACTAATCAAAATTAAAATATTACAAGTACAAGGAATCTTACTCCAATTTAGTTTATCTCAAAATACTAACCTATGGTTGAATCCTTATGCCAATGCCCAATTGGTCTTGATTTTCTAGAAACCTCTTCCCTTTGCACGGATTCCAGTACATGACTAACTCCTGACAACTTGAAGCTCGTTGCTGGATGCAAAGTTCTTCAATACGCTTGTAGAGAATGAAGCACTCGGTCACAAAACCCTAAGACATATAAGAACATAGTAGCTTCATTTGTTGCTTGGTGTAGTCTTCATGTATTCAATAAAACCACTTGATAAAGTCCTAAGACATAATTAATGAGATTCTAGAAACCACTTAGAACTACCCAAATATAAGTAAAGTGTGTTTTGTCAAAGGATATGATAACACATGAAAAATATGACCCTAACAATCTCTCCCTTTAGCAATCTGTGACAAAACCACAAGAGTACAATGATATCCTAGAATACATTCTACACATGATTTACACACAAAAAATAAGTCTACTCTAATACTTGAACTCTTGAAAAATTTTCTTAGAAGAGAGATCAAATGATATATCGAGATGTTTGAGTGAGAAATGAACCGGGTTAACCCTCGAATATATACAGAACCTATGTTCTTGATAGATCGAGATGATATCAGAAAGGTATCGAAAATTAAAACTCAATGTTTCGAGGAGGTGTCAACAGCAAAAACTTCTTCAATGTATTGAGGAGGTATTGAGCAAATGGAGAGTTGAGAAAATTGGCTCAATGGATCAAGGTAGTAGTGAGAGGTATTGAGAAAAACCCAAAAAAGTTCGATAGAAGTGGAAGGTATCGACAAGTGTCGAGAGGTATAGAAACTTCTATTAAGCATTAATCGACAAGCATAAAAATATGAATTTTCAAGAGGGAAAAAACATGAAGACTATGAAAATAAGATAAAAACAATAAATCAAGGCTTTAAAAGCATGGTAATCACTCAAAAACGTCAAACTCTAGATGCAAAGCAATCTAAATCCCAAAACACTAACAATCTAACAGATTTTATTTTCAAAACACACTACAACAAAATGTAACTACAGTGACGAATTTTAGTGAGGAAAATTTTTTCGTTGCAAAAAAGTACCATATAGCGACGAAATTTATATTTCGTCGCTATTTATAAAAAAAATTGGTATCCTTTAGCAACGAAAAATTGATTTCGTCGCTATAGGGGATGCTGAATTAGAGGCGCGAAGCAAAATGCCAGGCGCGAAACCAAAATGGATCTACAGCGACGACTTTTTTCATCGCTAAAAGTTCTAGTTTTAGAGACGAAAAAATTTCGTCGCTGAAGGTGCTGTAATTATGCTTTTAGTGAAGAAACATGTTTTGTCACTGTAGGAAACAATTAGCAACGAAAATATTTCGTCGCTGAAAAGAAATACACATCATTTGTGTGGAGCATCTGCGACGAACTCAGATTCGTCACTAAAGGCAATGATTAGTGACGAAACTAAATTCGTCACTATAGATACATTTAGCGACGAAACATAGATTTTGTCGCTATAGAGGGTGCAAAATTAGGGGCGCCAATTAAAAAGTGTAGGCGCGAACTAAATGGAGCTACATCGACGAAATTTGTTCGTCGCTAAAAGTTCTAGTTTTTGCGACGAAACAGTTTTGTCACTAAAGGTGCTGCTGTCATGCTTTTACTGACAAAACTGGTTTCATCGCTAAAGAAGACAAATAGTGATGAAAATGCTTCGTCGCTGAAAAGAAAAACAAATTATTTTGTGGAGCATCTTCGACGAACTCGGATTCGTCGCTAAAGGTAATGAATAGTGACGAAACTAAATTCGTCGCTATAGATGTCCTATATATAACACTTTACTCTCTCTTTTTTTCCCTCACTCATTCGGCAGTACCCATTCCCACTCCCTCACACTGATACCCATACCAACTCCAAATCAAACCAATACCCAGACCAATACTTACCGGCGACGCTCCAGCACCGGCGAGCTTAGGCGACGCTTCGCGAAGCTCAGGCAACGCTTCGCGGCGCTCACGAGATGCTTCACGGCGCTCACAAGACGCTTCGCGCAACTCAGGCGACACTTCGCGACGCTCAAGCGACGCATCGCTTCGCGGCACACGGCGCTCCGGCAACGCTTCGCGTCAACGATGCTTCTTCTCCCATTTCACTTTTTTCATTCTCACTGCTCCCAGATCATTCTCTTCAGGTATATTTATGAACAAAATTGTCAATTTCATCTGGGTTTATTCTCTGTTTGGCTACTAAGATTTTCTTTTTTTGGAATTAAATCTGTGTGCTCCTTTCATGAGGTTGTTTCTGACTTTCTTCTCACATTTTGATTTGGGGTTTTTGTTTTCTTGTTCTTGCTGTTATTTGCTGCTTGAATAATTATCTGGGTATATCTAAATTCTATAATTCTAATTGTGTAATGGGCCTGTTGAGACGTGGGGTTGCTTGTGATTTTGCTTTGATTGATTTTTTGTATATTGATTGGGTATTGAAATTAATATCCAAGATGTTTATATTCTTGTCCAAGTTTGGTTTGATAATGGAATTATAACGGGGTATGTTTCAATTTTAACTCTTTAATTCTTATGGTGAACTGGTTCATATGAATGTGGTTCTGGACCATCATCTTTCACAATTGGTGTGCAATGATTGTCTAGTTTTCAATTTCTATTTGTCCCTCGAAGATCTTCAATAGATTTTGGTTGTCTATAATTTTAAGAGGGTGGCCTAGTAGTCTAAAGATTCTTTTGGTTCCATTTATTTATGGCTACTGATTTCCAATGTGATTATGTACTTGTAAAATATATTTGATATCTACATTATATATTATATGCGTCATAATGACTTTTAAATATGCAATAACAATTTTTCATGATTTCTTTGCACAATTGCAATCTCTTGTAACTACTTTGATGCTCTGGTTGCATTTGGACATGGAATTCGGGGTGGTTAAAGTGGACCACATTTTAGCACCTTAATAGGTTCTATTAAGTTACAATTACAACACTGTATTTGTTAAATATTGTGCCACTATTGGGGAGCTTTTGTTTTATAATCATCAAGATTGTGAAGGCATTGTTTAGAGTTGATAGATTTAAGAGACACTCATAATGTTCCTGACCTATGTTTTCCTCTTCTCTTCTAAGCTATGTAAGTTCTATCGCATTTGTCGGGATTATATTCGTTTGGGCTTTTACAGCATCAGGTGGTTTGGTCTTCTAGTGATTTGTCACTCTTGCCCTTTGGCAAAAACTAGTGATTTGTCACTCTGGGCAGGTGTCTTCGCTTCTTCTTTTTATTATGATAGGATCATTTTCAAGATTGAAGTATTTATAAATTTAACTTTTCTTTTGCAGGCTAAATACACATTGTTTGCAATAACTTTGGATTTTTTCTGAAAGTTGTAAGCTTAGCTTGAGCAAAGTAATTAAATTTTAGTTAAAAATTTATAAAACTCTATACTTATGATGTTGGAAATTGGATTTGTGGTGGTATGTTGTGTTGGAGCAAGCAGGTGGCTTGCATTGTGTTATAAGGTGGTTTAAATAGATATTGGGAGTGTTTTTTCAATTCTTGGAAATGAGAATGAGTATTGTTAATTAGATGTGATGAATATTACTTTATTAGATTTCAACACTTGTAAACTCTATACTTGTGATGTTGGAAATTGGATTTGTGGTGGGTTTTTGTGTTGGAGCAAGCGGGTGGTTTGCATGATGTTATAAGGTGATTTAAATTCATATTGGGAGTGTTTTTAGTTTCTTGCAAGTGTGAATGGAATTTGTTGATTAGATGTGATGAATAGTACTTTAATTGATTTCAATACTTGTAAACACTCTATACTTGTGATGTTTGTGATTGGGTAGTTGTGCTGGAGCAAGCGGGTGGCTTGCATGGTGTTATAAGGTGGTTTAAATTCATATTTGGAGTGTTTTTTCAATTCTTGCAAATGTGAATGAGTATTGTTAATTAGATGTGATGAATATTACTTTATTAGATGTCAATACTTGTAAACTCTATACTTGTGATGTTGGAAATTGGATTTGTGGTGGGTTTTTGTGTTTGAGCAAGCGGGTGGCTTGCATGGTGTTATAAAGTGGTTTAAATTCATATTGAGAGTGTTTTTTCAATTCTTGCAAATGTGAATGAGTATTGTTAATTAGATGTGATGAATATTACTTTATTAGATTTCAATACTTGTAAACTCTATACTTGTGATGTTGGAAACTGGATTTGTGGTGGGTTTTTGTGTTGGAGCAAGCAGGCGGCTTGCATGGTGTTATAAGGTGGTTTAAATTCATATTAGGATTGTTTTTTCAATTCTTGGAAATATGAATGAGTATTGTTAATTAAATGTGATGAATATTACTTTATTAGATTTCAATACTTGTAAACTCTATACTTGTGATGTTGGAAAATTGGATTTGTGGTGGGTTTTTGTGTTGGAGCAAGCAGGTGGCTTGCATGGTGTTATAAGGTGGTTTAAATTCATATTGGGAGTGTTTTTTCAATTCTTGCAAATGTGAATGAGTATTGTTAATTAGATGTGATGAATACTACTTTATTAGATTTCAATACTTGTAAACTCTATACTTGTGATGTTGGAAATTGGATTTGTGGTGGGTTTTTGTGTTGGAGCAAGCGGGTGGCTTGCATGGTGTTATAAGGTGGTTTAAACTAATATTGGGAGTGTTTTTAGTTTCTTGCAAATGTGAATGAAATTTGTTGATTAGATGTGATGAATAGTACTTTAATTGATTTCAATACTTGTAAATACTCTATACTTTTGATGTTTGTGATTGGTTTTGTGGTAGGTTGTTGTGTTGGAGTAAGCGGGTGGCTTGCATGGTGTTATAAGGTGGATTATACTAATATTAGGAGTGTTTAAGTATTAATATAGACTTATGCATTCATGAATGAGATGGAACTTTATCTAAGTAGCTTATAGACTTAGATGCTAGAATACATTATGCATGAGTTGTCCTTATTTTACTAAAGTAGCGTTCACTTTGCAATTGTAGTCGAACATGGATAAAAGTTGGATGACAATTGGTAAGACACCTAATGACAGATTAAGTCATCCATATATTGAAGGGGTCAATGCATTTATTACTTTTGCAAGAGTGGTTGTGGACTGTAGTGTTAATATTCCATGCCCGTGTATTCACTGTGTGAATTGCTATCGACAATCTCTTCAAACTGTGCGTATACATTTGCTTCATCGTGGGATTATGCAATCTTACATTAATTGGTATAATCATGGAGAACCTTGTGTATTAAATGAGGACATTCATGATAATGAAATGTCGGATGGTGATCATATGGATGGTATCGATGCCTTGGTAGGTGACCGAATTAGAGGGGAACCAAGAAATGCAATCGAAGATGAGGAAGTGTGTAATTTTGACAAACTTGAGGAAGATGCAAAGCGTGAGTTGTATCCAGGTTGCACTGATTATAGTATCTTGAAGTTTGTTATTGGGATGTTGAATGTAAAGGTAATGACCGACTTGAGTAATAAGGGACTTGATATGATGCTAGAATTGCTGACAAAGGTTTTACCGAAAGGTAACTTGGTTCCAAGGTCAACTTATGAAGCAAAGAAGATATTACGTGACTTGGGCATGTTATACGAGCATATAGATGCATGCAAAAATGATTGTGCACTATTTTGGATGGAAAATAAAAACCTTGATAAATGTCCGGTGTGTGAGGCGCCTAGGTACAAGGATACACGTGCCCAAGGTAAAAAGATTCCTCATAAGGTATTGCGCTACTTCCCGTTGACACCGAGACTGAGGAGATTGTACATGTCAGGCCAAAGAGCTAAGTACATGAGATGGTATATAGACAAACGTGTGGACGATGGGATAATGAGGCATTCAGCTGATAGTGAGGAGTGGAAGGAGTTTGATTTGCAATATCCTGATTTCGCCCTCGAACCTCGCAATGTAAGGTTGGGGTTGGCTACAGATAGATTTAACCCTTTTGGGAATATGAACTACAACTATAGTATGTGGCCTGTCATACTTTTTCCCTATAACCTACCGCCTTGGTTGGTTATGAAGGAGCCATATTTTATGTTGTCATTGTTTATTCCTGGTCCTCATCAACCGGGAAATGAGATTGATATTTACTTGAAACCATTGGTTGACAAGTTGAAGGAGTTATGGGAAGACGGTGTAGAAACTTATGATGCTTATAGAAAAGAGCATTTTCAGATGCGTGCAACTTTGTTGTGGACAATACATGACTATCCTGGATTTGGTAACGTGTCTGGGTGGAGGACAAAGGGTTATCATTCTTGTTACACCTGCAACGATGAACCATATTCAGAAGGTTTGGAAAGTAAAATTGGATTCATTAACCATCGAGTTTATTTGCCTATGGAATATCGTTGGAGACATAGTCGGTTACATAATGGTTTATCAGAGAAACGGAAGAGATCTTTAGAGTTACAAGTGGAAAAGATACAAGAACAGCTAGATAGAATGCCAAATATAATTTTAGGAAAACATCCAAGTAACAAGAAGAGACAACTCATTGGGGAGCCAAATTAGTCAAAGGAAAGTATTTTGTACAAGCTTCCATACTGGAAAAATAAGAAGCTTAAGCACAACATTGATGTCATGCATGTGGAGAAGAACATTAGTAAGATTACTTATGGTACTTTGTTGGGCATTGAGGGGAAAAACAAGGACACTGACAAGGCATGGATAGACTTGCAAAATATGAACTTTAGGCACACGTTGCATTTGAAACAACGTCCTGATGGATCATATGACAAGCCTCGGGCTTCCTTTTCATTAAGCCCAAATGAAAGGGATGGTTTCTATGACTTTTTGAAATCAGTCAAGTTTCCAGATGGCTATGCAGCCAACATATCAAGGTCAGTGAATGCAAAAAATGGTAGATTATCTGGTTTGAAAAGCCATGATTGTCATATGCTACTACAACGAATTCTTCTGATTGGATTGCAAGGATTTGCACATAAAGACATTAGTCTTGTATTGTTTGAGTTAGGCAGCTTCTTCCAAGACTTATGCCCAAGGACCCTAAAAAGAAGTGAATTGGAGAAACTAGAAGAACGTATAGTTCTTATACTATGCAAGCTTGAGAGGTTCTTTCCTCCAGTATTCTTTGATGTTATGGTCCACCTTGCTGTTCACTTGCCTCGAGAAGCAATTCTAGGAGGCCCAGTACAATATCGGTGGATGTACCCAATTGAAAGGTAATTAGATCACTTAATACATCCATCAATTACATCTTTCCCATGTGGTATAAAATTACATAATGTGCGTATTTTTTCCTCGTAGGTACCTTGGAAAATTGAAAAGATACGTTTCCAACCGAGCTCGACCAGAAGGTTCGATTACAGAGGCTTACATTCTCAAAGAATGTATTAACAATTGGTCTTTGTATATTGATGGGATCGAAACTGTGCATAATCGAAAAGAAAGAAATGAAGATTTTGGTGAATCTAGCGAAGGATTGATAGTTTTTTCACAGACTGCCAGACCTACAAGTGGTAGGCGGAATGATGGCAACTTGTCTCGTGCATTGCTTGATACTGCTCATTGGTACTTGTTGTACAATAGTCCTAAGTTAGAGCCTTATTTAAAGTATGTGATTTCATATGCATGTGTTGTTTGATTAAGTTTCGAATATTATCTGCAATGCTTAGCTAAAAATAAATCACCTTATTTTTAATAGTGAACACAAAAGCACATTGCATAATCCTACTGGTGAAGCCATAACTCAAATCCAACGACAAGAGTTTCCCAAGTGGTTCAAAGAACATGTAAGACATTTGAAACTTAATCACACACTAATAAAAATTAAACATTTAAATAGTTTTGTCATTGCTTATTACTAATTAATATCACTTGCTGTATGTCATTATTGATGAATAGATTGAAAGTTAGCGAGTCACCAGAAGCAACTAAACAGTTATGGTCATTAGCAAATGGTCTTAAGCCACATGTAAAGGAGTACACAGTTTGTATGGTTAATGGTGTAAAGTTTCATACAAGGGACCTAGACAATCGTCGTGTAACCCAAAACAGTGGTGTATGTACCAAAAGGGACCATGAGGGAAAAATGTACGACTTCTATAGTTATGTGTGCAAAATTTGGGAATTGGAGTATGTGTTTCGCCATAAAGTTGTTTTGTTCCAGTGTGAATGGTACAATACTAGTACCAATGGTCGAAGGAGAACGATAAGAACCGATGCACACTACACAAGCATTGATGTTACAAGTCGGTGGTATGAAAATATCCCTTTTATACTTCCTAGTCAAGCGAGACAAGTTTTCTACCTTCAAGATACCAAATTGGGTGAACCTTGGAAAATTGGGCAATCCATCCAACATAGGGGAGTGTCTGATGTCCCGGAAGTCAGGGGTGGAGAATCCAATGATAATACAGAAGATAGTGACGCATTTCAACAAGAAGCGATTGTTGATGTTGTCTCTGTCAATGTTGAGGACAATATTATTGAGTATTGTATGGGTGATGTTGAAACTGAGGTTGTTCTTGAAGGTGGAACTTCAGGAGATGCTAATCAAAATGAAGTGCATGATATACCTGATGTTGATCTTGATATGGATTATGATATGTAGAGTTCATAATAATTGTCTTAAATGCAGTGTGTTTGTCTTAAAGTTTTATGCTTGTCTAAGTACCAACTGTTTTAAAGTTTTGTACTTATCTTGAACTTGATATGGATATTGATGTGGTCATTTTTTGTGTTGAGGTTTTAGCAATTGTGTTCAAATTTAGCACTTGTGAATTGTTTGATATGGATAATGGTGTGGACTATGATATGTAAAGTTAGTAGTAATTGTTATTGAGATGTTTTATACTTATCTTGAACTTGATATGGATATTGATGTGGTCATTTTTTGTGTTGAGTTAGTAGCAATTGTATTCAAATTTTGCACTTGTGAATTGCATGATATGGATAATGGTGTAGACTATGATGTTAAGTTAGTAGCAATTATACTTATCTTTCATGTCAATACATTGTTTCAAAAAATGCCCAAAAAGGCCAAATACGCTCATAATATACCAAGGTATGAGATGGCAAGAATGGATAGAATGAGGCAAAACCAAGAGAGAATTGATGCTTTGGGATTGAAGCACATCTCAACTTCTCTAAATGATTCTGCTCAGTCCAATTGTGCAAAAGGGAAAAGAAGTAGAGCTAGTGTTATGGTAGATGATGATTATGTATCACCTATTGGTGACGATGACAATGATGATGAGTCATCTAATTCTATAATTCATAAGGTACAATAGATGTTCCATAGGGTACAATAGATGATAATAACTTTGTTGTTCCATTATTTGTAATGACTTTGTTGTTCCATTATATGTATGTTTGTTAGTTACAGATGGCACCAGGATGGCTTACACGCTCGCGAGGTGAGGCATCTATTCTGGTGGTCCAATCTACAGTTCAATCTACGGAAATACCTCTTGAGGCAAATCCTCTTGCCCAAAGTTCTTCTAGTGCAGGGGGCGTAGGCTACCAACGCATTAACTAGCACGACTGGTAATTACATAGAGATTATACTTCAATTAATTTACTATTGAGATTATACTACACTTAATTTAACATTGATAATGTTTAAATAGGATCGGCTAGTAGAATTACCCGTGGAACAACACGAGGTATAGCAGTACAGGCACTTGTTGAAAAAAGTGGAAAGCTGCCAGTACGTATAGCTCAGAGTATGATGCTCCTGTTGGGAAGAATGCGTGCAAGCTTGTCAATCAAATTGGCGCACAAGTGCGAAGTAATTTGTCTAATTACAATGTGAAAAATTGGAAAAGTGTTGATGTTGCTACTAGAGATGTGGTACTTCAAAATATAGCGGTAAATTTACATTGATAACGTCTAACTCGTCTTTGTTTTCACTAAGCATATTAAATTCATATAATAATATTTTTATAATACATATACACTTCATTTTACTAGATTAGTTTGAGCTATAAGGAGATTCCAACTTCGTAACGAAAGCATTAAATACAAAATGTGAAAGATTATTGAGTTGCAACTTCAACAAGTTGCATCAAACTTATAAAAAGCTTGTAAAATCTCATGGTGCTGACTATGCAAGAAGCCACCCGCCAAAGAATGCCACACTTGAGCAGTGGACTGGACTCATTGATGGGAAATGGACTAATAAGGATTGGCTGGTACATTATTTATGTGTATATTTTTATTATCCAATGTTTACTATATTATGTTGTCAAATGATTAACTTAATACTTAGATGAAGTAAATGTATACTGTTTTATTCATGATTTAATAAGTATGGTGAATGTTCTTTATTAGGAAAAATAAAAAAAGAACTCTGAAAATAGGAAAAAAACTTCAGGCAAACATAGATGCAGGACAAAGGCACTTGCTATTAGGGTGGATGAGGAGGTGCATGTTTTTTTTTATTTTCTTAAACCTCAACATATTACATGTTGTGATTAATTAACTATATTTATCTAACCCTCGAATGTTAATTAATCAGACAAATAATAATGGCGGTCAAGTTCCTGAATTATCAAAAATCTTCAAAGATGTTCATTTCAATCCAAATACAAATATGTGGATACACCATGAGGATGAAGTGACATATGTATGTGTATCATTCCATCCCTATCATGTTTGTAAAGCTATAACATATGTTGTATTAATGTTGTGATTGTTCATTTCTTTCTCTCTTTCAAATGATAGGAAACTATTCTCAAAGTGCAAGAGGATCATTGTCAAGAACCTAATGCAATTCCCCTTACACAAGAAGAGATCTCAAACTTGGTTTTTAAGAAGAAGTCCAATATTGTAAAAGGACTTGGCATTGTTAGAAATATTTCTTATAACATAGTTAATGTTTTTATTTTACAATTTTAATGTAGTATTGTTTTTATATTTATGCAGATTTCTTATTGGTGGCTTTTAGGGGATTTATTTTTGGCATTACTTGAAGACATATGAGGACATCTTTCATTAGTTCTAATTATATTATGCTACACATTTTGTATTGTTATAAAACATCTTGAGTTATTGTATGTGTTGCAAACAATTATTGTATGGAAGGAGTTTGAATTTGATACTTCTTTTATTTTTTACTTGTGGAATGTATAGATCTTTTTTTATAAATGTGTTGTTTAAATAAATGTGTTATTCAAATTTGAGGTTTTAATAATGTAATGACAGGTTACAGGTTAATATCAAAGCTATGCAAAAAATAAAAACAGAAAAAAAAAAAGTTTTAGCGACGAATTTTTTCGTCACAAATATGGCAACAAAAAATTGTTTTAGTGACAAAATATTTCGTCGCTAAATGTAGCAAAATTTTGTAAGAAATGGTTTTAGTGACGAAAATTTTCGTCACTATATGTGCATGGATTTTCTTAAAAATAGTTTTAGTGACGAATTTTTTCGACGCTATATGTATCCTAAAATAGTTTTAGTGACGAAATTGTTCGTCACTAAATATGATTTAATAAACTGAAGTGTTTTTAGTGACGAAATATTTTTGTCACTGAATAGTGTTTTTAGCGAGGAAAACATTTAGCGACGAAACGTTTCGTTGCTAAAAGTTTTTTTTTTTTAAACAAATCGGACTTTTAGTGACGAAAATTTTCGTCGCTAAAGGTTCTTAGTGACGAAAAATTGAACTTTTAGTGACGAATTTCTTCCTCACTAGAAATACATTTTGTTGTAGTGACAAGTCAAGACAATTTAGCAAGCTTCTACTAACACGTGTATTCCTTCTGATGGCCAAATCACATTGTACATGTACAATTGTATCAAGAGTAGCAAAGAATTGCATGTTGTGTGTGAAACTTTTGCAAGTAAGCATAAGTGTCTCAAAATGAAAAAATAACAATATAAGAGAATCATAAAAACTCACACACAATCATAACCGTTTGGTGGAGACTACTGTTAGGACATATGTGAATCATGTTAAGAACATATGTCATTTAGAATTGGTTAATCTTTTGACAAAATGCACTTTACTTGTAATTGGGTAGATGTAGGATGTTTAAGTCTTTAAAGCTCTGTTTGTTTTGCTGGAAAACTTTCTATAAAGATAGTTTTCCACATTTTTCAGTGTTTGGTAGCACAAAAAAAAATGGTCAACGGAAAACTATCTTTAGTCAATAGAAAATCCTAATAAAAATAAAGCTTGTTTTTTATAGGTTGATTTCCACAAAAAAAAATTGGAAAACAATCTCTCTCTCACAGTACGCCCTCTCACTCTTTCTCTCTTCCCTTTTCTTTTTCTTTCCTCACACCCTCACTGTCACTAACTCTGGTCTCTCCTCTTCCATAGATCTCTCTCCCTCACTCTCTCTCCATATTTCTCTTCCCCTTTATAACACAGTTCTCTGAGTAAATTTTTTTCTCTTATTGCTCAATAATTATTTCATTCCTCTCTGCCAACTTGCAAAAGAGAACATATTGGCAGCAGTAATTATTTCATTCCTCTCTACCAAAATCCCAATTCTTTACTTTGAATTTCAAACTTGATTTTATTTTTTTCTCTAAGAAATTTTTGGTTCGATGGATTCCAGGTAGAAGTTTTTTTTTGCACATAAAAGTGCTAAAAAAATAAATATATAAAATATAAAAAAGAAGAATGAATGAATGAAGTAAAAGATGAAAATTTTAAATACAGTGCCTATATGGCTCTAAATTGCTTTTACATAGGATAATCTTTTTCGTTGATAGACAAATTATGCAAATACTATGTAGTGATGATATATTATGTAGATACATTATATGAATACATAATTTTGAGTAATATTAAAGACTTGTGGTTGACCAAAGTAGATAATTAGTATACCGGCAAAAAAAGTAGACAATTAAAAGTTATTGTTATTTGTACTTATTAAAGATGTATTCCCTTGTAAATTTTATGTATATAGACAAATGGTTTATATATATATATATATATATATATATATATATATATCTGTGTGTGTGTGTGTGTGGACATTTCTATCCATATATATGAGCAAGATGAGTGGTAGAGATCATGAAAATTTGACAACTAATTTTGATTGTATCTATTGTCAAAGTTTTAGTATGAAAACCAAATTCATTCTTGGTTTTTTTATATTATTTATATTGATTACATTAGTTGGTTTACATAATACACATGTTTTAAATTACACAAGAAATATAAAAAATAAAAATAAAAATTTGCATACCAAACACCAAAAAACATTTTCAAGCTCATTTTTAAGGTTGTTACCAAACACTGGAAAATGATATAGTTTTCCAAAAAATTCTCTTTGGAAAAGGAATCATTTTCCAGAAAACGTTGATGCTGAAACAAAGCGTAAGAAACATGTTGTTCAAGTCAAGAGTTAAAGCCATGCAAATCTGTTCAAGAAACAAGTGAAGAAGTGTTGTATTTTAAAGCTCGACAGCTAGCTCAACAGACTGCATCTATTGAGGTTTAAAAGGCAATTGTAGTCCAATGCTCGACAGCTGCTCGACAGATAACCTATCTGTCGAGATTTACAAAAATTAGTTTTTCAGATCTGATTTTACGCATATCCATGTGTATGTATTTAGGCTTTCTTTTCTCACAACCCTAGACATATATAAGGATTATTTTAAGGGCCGTCTCACTTGATACAAAGGTGATTGCACTTGTTGTTGCAAGCATATTGTGACCGGAAACAATTTGCCCTAGTTCATCTTTCTTTTGAAAAACTGTTGCGTTTGTATGCCATAGGTTTTTGTAACCAAGGAGCTTCATGATCTTCATCGTGTTGATGAACTGAAGAATTTCGCAGCCAACATCCTTCTCAAGTTGGTGGTTAGTCACGTACTTTGATCCGTGTATCGATTGTTTAGTCATGTACTGGGAGTCGTGCATTGAAAAGGAGAGATTGTCACTACAGAACAAGTCCAATTGTGTATTACGGTAATGGTTCAACTGTAAGTTGGTATGAGGTACTGGGATTCCTTTACTTGTAACCGCTTGTTGTGATAATTGTGGATTCTCGGGAGTGGTAACCTTAAAATCACCTTATGGGGTTTTTGCCTTGATGGTTTTCCCCATTCATAAATAAATCACCGTGTCAACTTTATTTTCCACTGCATTTAACTTAGTTGGTGATTTGTTTGTAATACCACGTGTATTGCATGTTAATTGACTTAATTAGTTCACTTGGCTAATTAATTGGTTAATTATCACAAGGGGTCAATACATTCTTGGCCTATCAACTATCATCTTTAAGGTACATCCTATAACTCCCACATCTCCTAGAAACACGCTTGCAATCATGTTTTAAAGCATTTTAATTCTTTTTTCTTTTTCTTTTTGTTTATTTTTCTTTTAAGCACAATAAAGAATATCATGCATGGGTATATAAGATAGAGAAAAGAATATACCATTTTTTTTTTATTATTCAAACACCCTTTTCTTTATATGCAAGTGCCACACCACAGGTTTTATGAATTGTACACTGGTGTTGATGATTGACGAGTTTTAGTGGTGAGATGGTTATTTATGCATTTATCTTAGGATTTTTTTAGTCCTTCCCATCAAAATTAGTGATATAGATATGAGTAAGAATGATAACCTATATATACAAATCACACAATGAACCACAAAGCTCACAATGCTCAGTTGTGCATGAATATGTTCATCCAAGCTACAAATGATACAAAGTTATGAAACCTTGTTTCAATGGCCATTCAAGGTATAAATTAGTATACACAAACACACACTGTTTTTTTTTTCATTTTTTCTTTTTTTTTTTCATAAAAGCAATAAACAAACAAAACAACCTAATGCAATAAAAAGCTAGACTGACTCACTATACAAAAATAAACACACAAACATAGGCAAGAAAAGATTAATGAAGAATCACTGGGAGGGATCTTTTTCCTTCCACACAGGGGGTTTGGAAGGAGGAGGAGTTTCTTCTTCTAGGGAGACATTTGGAAGATGGTGAGAAAGGAGTAGACCCTTGAAAATTAGATAGAAGTAAAACAACTTCGAGAAGTTCTCCTAGAGGAGCCAAAGAGTTTTGAAGTTGGTTCTGCTCTCCATAAGTTGTTCTGTTGGCTAGCAAGCCATTTGTAACAATTAAGGTAAGTGTGTCTAGCAACTCCATAGTGATGACAAAAGTGAATCTTCTTTGATTGATTCTTCTTGTTGGTGGAGTAAGGAGGTTGAGAATTCTACTTTCCTTCTTTTTTAACAGTTTTAGGGGTGCACCTAAGATGGATTTCTTCTTATCATTTTTAACCTCACTTTCTAATTCCATTTTAGAAGCATCTTTTTCAATTTTAATATCATCACAAGGAAGTACAAAAATGATAATAATATGGCAAGCAGAATTAGAATTTACACAACTAGAGAAAGAAGTGACATACCATAGTCCAGTCTTAACATATGAAGACTTTTGAATGCTCAACATCTCATCTAGTTTTGCACTTGATGTACGTTCCAATTGTGCTTTCACTTGGTAGAGTTTAGCATCAAACTTCTTGGTCTTCTCAACAAGAAAGCTATTCTCAAACCTTAGGGCTCAAAGGGTTCAATTCCCTTCATCAAATTTGGTTGAAAGATTCTCTCTTTCTATCTCCACCTTACTTAACTTCTTTATAGTCATTATTTCATATTTTCTGAATTTTTGTAAAACTTAGAATAGGCAATTTGGATGTCATCATTTTCATCCAACTTCTCAAAATTAGATTCATCTAATTCTTCATCCTCACTTACTACCTCTTCAGTGTCATTTGCGAGTTCAGCAATGACTATGAAAGCCATGAACTTTTCTTCTTGGTCACTTTCATCTGAATCACTCTCTGGTTTGGTATCACTCAAGGTTGTAGCTAGGGTTTTGCTCTTCCCTATTAACTTGAGATATGTTGGACACTCTTGCTTCATGTGACCATAGCCTTGACAACCAAAACACTTCAAGATAGATGGAATATTGGTGTTTTAACCACCTTCCTTATTTTCCTTCTTTGGATTTTCTAGAGATTTCTTTGAAGTGAATCCAAATTTTCTACGGCCTTTTTCATTCATCTTCAAATTGGAATTCTTAATGTATATCTTGAACTGCCTCATGATGTATGGCTTGAACTTAGTCCGTTCAGCCCTAGAAAATTCTTCATCTTCATCATCTTTGACCGTCAAAGTCATATTCTTGCTTTTCCCACCTTTCCCAATTTTGGCTAGACCTACCCCGTAAATTTGAAGATTCCCAACCAATTCAGTCAATGGGATCTTGTCAATATCCTTAGACTCTTCTATAGCAATAGTTTTGGTATGAAACCTTTCCGGAAGAGAAAGAAGTGTTTTCCTTCCAATCTTAGGCTTAGGGATTTTCCCTCCTAAATTGAAGGCAGAATTCACAATATCCTTAAATTTTGCATAATCCAAATTATACTATATTAAGCACCCCAGAGAGAGAGAGAGAGAGAGAGATCATCCATATTCTCCATTGACTCATAGATATCCTTGAAAATTAGAAAGACTCTTGAGGATGAACTTTCATAAATAAGATATGCTAGTGATGAAGGGGGAGTTGAAGCTCTTCTAGAAGTTTATTCATCTGCTCATCCTCATCAAACAGTGGGAAATAATAATATTTTTCTTTCTTTTTGGGTGCACCAACTCCATATGCATTGTTCATCAAATTCCACATCCCAACTGGTTTCTAGTACTTGAATTTCACAACTTATAGCCCTTAGAGCTTGGATCATACCAATAAACACATACTACTCACTGTCATTATTTAACTTAGACCTTTCTTGATCTAATACATGCATATATGCAATGCTCCTAAACGAATGTAAGTAAGAAATTGTCTGATTCTTTTAGCTCCAAGCTTGCTATGTGGGGTTCTTCCTCGTACAATCCTAATGTGAGACAACAATTGGACAAATAGACTACATGAGCAACTAAACTTCTTTGAACATTCTCATGCTCTTTAACATTCTTTTGGTCATCTTACCAATATCTACCATACATGTTGGGATTTGAGTAACACCTTCATTCAGAATATTAAAAAAAAAAAAATTGGTAACCCTTGAAAATTAGAGGACACCATCTAGTTGGATAATGTCATTCTCACAATGAATCTACCAGCTCTGATATCATGTTTTTGAAGTTGTTGGGCCTTTACATAATCACATTCCCAAGCACTGATACACCACATATAATGGAAGAGACATACACTCTCAAAGCACACCAATGAAGATTGAACGAATGGAAAAGAGGATGAGAACTCTTGGTTTGGAATGGTGGAAAGTGTGAATATATATACTATACTAGGCAATCTTAACTTCCACTATATTAAATTGCATCATTTCAAAAGTTTACTACTCCATAGAATAACTCTTTCTTTTCATTAATGAATCAAAGAGTTTCAAATCACATATGGCTTGTGGGTACATTTGGTGTGACATGAAGAGAACAAGAAAATAATTCTCCTCTTCTTATATTTCCCCCTTCTCCTTAATTTTGAAATGATAATCTAAATGATCATAGACAATAGAGGCTTCTACTAGGACCACCAAAATAAAAGAAGTCTTCCCTATATAAGAGATTATAGCATAACTCATATGGCTTGTAAAATAACTCATGTCAAAATTTTACTACTCCATAGAATAACTCATTATTTTCATTAATGAATCGGAGAGTTTCAAATCACATATGGCTTGTGGGTACATTTGGTATGACATGAAGAGAAAAAGAAAATAATTTTCCTCTTCTTATTTTTCCCTCTTTCTCCTTAATTTTGAAATAATAATCTAAATGATCATGGACAATTGAGGCTTCTACCAGGACCACCAAAATAAAAGAAGTTTTCCCTATTTAAGAGATTATAGCAATTGGATTTCATAACAACTCTATGATTGTCCCTAGGATTCCTAAGAACTTTTTGACCATTGTGATGAAATATGCATATATGCAGCAGAAAAATAACAAATCTACTTCATTCATAAATATTAACATGCACTATGTAAGTTTCAGAATTTTAGAACAAGAGAGTGTACCTTGAAGCGGTGAATTTCAAAACCGAAGATCAGAAGCACTTGGGAACACTTTCAATCTTCACTCCAATTCCACTAACGCCCAAGATGTCTGGTCTCTCAATCAGTTTTCAAAAGGAGAATGGCAAAGTGTTTAACACCTATATACACACCACTTCACAATGATGTTCTTACAATTCTCTACAGAAAATTTTGTATGTTTCTCCCTTTGTATCTAACTGATTGTCTAATTGGGCTAGCCTTTTGGGCCTTTCCAATTGGGCTTAAGTGTGTGGCTTGGAGTGAGACCAAAATGGACCAATAAGACACTAGCTCCAATGAGCCTTGGACTTTTCTGTCAACTCTTGACAAGTCCAAAGTTACCATTAACTATATTTAATATCACCATATAAATATAGTTGCACTCTTGGCCTTATTTATAAATTATATCCCAAAACTTTATTGTACGTGCAACCCCTTCATAAAATACTCGTAGTAACACAAAGTCATAAATGTAGACTACCACTTTGTAAATTACTACATCTTATCCTTGAATACCCAGTTTAATCCTTTAAGTTATTCATCATATATTTATGAAATCTAATTTCATAAATATATACTCTAGTAACTATTTACTAAAGTAGTTAGGTTTAGCATTCTGAATAACAAACCCATTAAACTTATCTCAAGGGAACATTTTGTATCTCCGTTAAGAGACTATGAATTCCATCTTGAGAATATATGTTCCATCAACATCAAATGTGGTTGCCCAACATACGGAGGTTTTGACCATAACTCTAGATCTCACTCCTGATATATCAAAGCAACCTACACGTTATGATCAGGTCCATTATTCTCTCAGGATTAAGAGTTCATGTAAATATAAGTCATGAGTTTATTATTCATTTGACAGTCGTTAGAAGAATAATAAATCTCACAGCGATCCAATTCAATATATCTTAACTCTTAAGACATATTAACATAGCAACTAGAAATCTCCATTTCCATGATCAAAACAAATCATCTTAGTTGATATGTTATAGTCTTCGCTGATGAAATGCCCAATTTCATCACCGACTACGAACTAAAATTCTAAGTTTACAAAGAACTTGTGATTTATATCTTCTATGACTAACTCACATAAATCACATATTATGCATCTCATGGACTATATGATAATGTCTCAATATTCATGCTACCATTATTTTAGATAATAATAAAACAACTTTATTAAACACAACATTAAGTCATACATAATAACATACATAGCATCATACAATAGGATTTAAGGGCACTAATCCTAACACATTGATAACTTTAAGATTTCTAAAGAAACTTGCCATGTTGGTACCTTCTTCAACGAAATGTCCACTACTCATTTGTGTTGTGGTGTGCTGCCCACCTATCTGTTTGTTTACCACCTCTCCTCCCCATTGAACCTTTGAAGCACTATTAGACAGGACCGAGAATAGGAAGATGGCCAATATCCCAAAAGAAAATAATACACAAGTTGCAACCACCAGTTTCCCCCAACATTGTCCTACCTCATTATTCATGCCAAGCAAATCAATTTGTAATATTTTGAATGATAAATGAATGTATATTGACTAATGACAGAGAAAAAAAATTACTCTTTTTGTGCAGAACAACATGGACACAAATTCACCATCTTAAAAATAAGTTAGGTAATAGGATTCACTATCTTATATTCACCATCTTGGTTTGCTAAGGACATATTTTATGTAATTGGCTAATCCTTTAACAAAATGCACTTTACTTGTAATTGGGTAGATCTAGAATGGGTTTAGTACTTCAAGAAACAAGTGTTCAAGTCAAGTATTAAAGCCATGAAAATTGGACCAAGAAAAAAGTAAAGAAAAGCTATTCATTAAAGCTTGACAGATAGCTCGACAGAAATAGTATCTATCGAGATTTAAGAATGAAGCTCAATAGAAGTTGAATCTATCGAGATCTACGAAATCAGAATTTTCAGATCTGATTTTCGGCTCATGCTGATATGTATGTATAGGGTTTCTTTTCTCACAAACCTAGACATATATAAGACTTATTTTAAAGGTCGTTACACATGGAGAACATATGCAGAAAGTGACCTAGTGCCTTATTCTCTCTAAAAGAAGTTACTGCGTCTTTTGCGCCTTAGGGTTTTGTAACCAAATGCTTTTTGATCTTCATTATAGATGAAGTGAAGAACTTTGCAGCCAACAACATCTTCTTCAAGTTGCTGGAGTTAGTCACGTAGTGGGATCCGTGCATTATTGGTGGCGTTCATATACTAGAAAGTTCAGAGGTTCTGAAGCGATAGAAGGTTTCTGCTGTAAGTTCATCTACGGGGTTTGTAGAGTCTAGGGACAAAAGTTTTGTACTAGATCTGAAACTTTTCTTTACTATAGTGAATTGCTTTTCAGGAAGGTTTCTCCCCAAGTTTTTTACTATGAAACTAGTTTATTTCATTGGTTTTCCTGAGTCATCATATCTTGTCTTATTTACTTTTCTGTGTGCATGATATTAATGTTTGTTTGTTTCAACAAAGTTTATTCATAATAAATCTAATTAACAACTTGGATTTAAAACTTGTTAATTCTCTATCGACCGGTGTCTAAATTTCCCAACATGGTTTATAAAAATACATAAACCAAGAAAAGAGAATTTTAAACATACACTGTTATGACTAAAACCAAAAGAATTTCAAACATATCTCATATCTGTAACATTTGTTACTATGAATTTTTTTCTTAAGAAAAAAAATTTCATATGATTGATCATATATGTGTTTCCAAAAATTAGAAGTATTTGATAAAGTAATTAAATTGAAATATTGCACTATTTTCCAAACAAAGAAGTTGATTATATGTTGTTCACCACCATATTCGGAATAAGGAATGACACTTGCACCCATCGCAAACCGGTTGTCGACTTGAACAAAGCTAGGACACATCAGATTGTTGCAACCAAGGGAGTCAATACCGTACCGGAGGCTGTACCAGTTTGACCAGGAGTACAATATATTTCAAATACCGGTCAATACCGATGTACCATTTTGGGTTTACCGCTATATATATATATATATATAAATAGTGTTTAAAGCCCATATATATACATATAAATTCATAGATTAAACTAATTTGTAATCTTAAACCCAAGCCCAAGTCCAAATTTATACATCTACATCTATAAAAAAAGAATTAAAAATCAAGTTAAATTTATAATACTAAGCTTACCTTTCACGTGAACTAGCTGAGGGAAAATAAAACAACTAACATTGAGAGACATTTGAGAGGACTTTTGACATTTTTAAAGGCTGGAAAATAATTTAAAAAGTGAAAAAATCTAACATAAAAAAGTTGCTTTTAACTTTATGCATAAACTTTGAAAGCTGTCAACTTTATTGGTTGTTTAAAGAGGCTGAAAGTAAATCCATTGGCTGGCTTCAGTTGGACGCACCAAGAAAGAGGAAAGAGAGAGTTAATCAGAGAGAAAGAGAATGCTAGAGGAAAGAGAGAAAGAGAACGCCGGAGAAAAGAGAAAGTAAATTTGAAAGAGAGAAAGAGAACGCCAGTTTTGCAAGTGAAGATCATGCGAGTGACGCTGGTGAGTGGAGAGATGAGAGAGTCAGAATGTTTTTTTTTTCCTTCTTCTTTTTCTTGTTTCGGTCCGGTATGCATTTACCGGCCGAAATGCGGTATTTTTTCCGTTATGGCCGGAACGATACGGTATGGCTGGTATTTAAACCGGAACAAAACATCCATGTTTCTGTACCGGCAGAGCTATCAGAACAGTAAATATCGACTGTACCGGCTGGTACGGTATGAAATCAACTTCCTTGGTAGCAACTGGTGCTTACATATGCATCAATCTACAGCCGTGATAATATATATATATATATATATATATATGTATATAATAAATAAAAAGACTCCTTTTCAAAAAAGAAACAATATTTTGAAAAGATCCAGTGGCTCCAGGATTAATTATCAGGGTGTTCCTCGGTGGGCTTGCTCTGTTACAATTTTTTTTTTCAGATTCTCTGTTACAATTTTTTCTTTTTTAGATTTAAGTTCGAATTTTTTTTAGCTTTTTCTTTTTGCGTGAAAGCAATGTTATGAATACCGTTTTGGACCATGTTTCGGTTTGTTTAGTGGAACGGAATATTTCAATACAGATCTATTTCGACGTACCGTTTCAGGGTGTTTCGGGGTTTTTAAAAAAATTAAAAATAATATATATTTATATTTTCTTATACAACATAAAATTATTGATCTAAATAAATAAACCTCAAATAAAACAAATCATTTAGTTTTTCTTTTTTGACACTCAAATCATTTAGTTATTACATAACAATTACTGTTTTAGAATATTAAAACATAAATATGTAATTAAATAATGAAAAACAACAACAAAAAATAGTACAATAAGAGTGTATATATGTATATCATATTGGGAAGAGGCAAGACTCAATAAATAAGTTTGAAAGAATATTTTGTTAGCTTTTTGAGTTTTGTCACGTGGGTGGGGTTAGCAATCTAAAAGTCTAAAAAACAAACTAAAGAAAAAACTTGACAAAGCAAAAACTAGAGTAAAAAAAGAAAGAAGAGGTAGACTAGCAGAACGTCTGAGACGAAGCAAAGAAGACGAAAAGGAAGAAGAAGAAAGGGTGACCTTTGCAATAGCTGGATTTAGGCATTCAACGCAAGTAATGACATGTTGTGCTGACAAGTTTGTCAGTTTAAGAGTTTTTCTTTTTTTCTTCTAAAAACTGGTACCAGCCAAAATGTAACAAATAATCTACCAAAATTTAATTTTATTGGCATAAAAAATTTTTGAGAGTGTTCCTAATTTTTTTTGAGGGTGTTCCTAATTTTTTTTAAAGGTAGAAAAATAAATTTTTTTTATTATATATATATATATATATATATATATATATAAAATAAAAAAAAATAAAATTTAGGTCAGGGTGGTCCTGGGACCACCCTGACCTATATGTGGTGCCGCCAGTGAAAAGATCACAACAGATTGTAGCAACTTGTGTTTTGATATCAATCACTCTGCAGTCATGATTAAAAAAAAAAAGACTTTTCAAAAAAGAAACAATATAAACATTGCTAGTGCTGGCAGGGAAGTCAAATATGTAAACACATACAGTCCAGTACGTGAAGGGTCTAGAGTCATAATCTCCATAAAGACCTATTTCTCCAAACAAATATATTTGTAAAAAAATGGATATTATTAGTAATTCAATTTTTTGCATGCACCTAAAAGAAAAGGTGATGTTGAAATTATATATACCATCATGCCAGCTTCAATGTTATCTAGGTTTGCACCTGTTGGGAAATTTAGACCCCGGTTGATAGAATTAACAAGTTTTAAACCCAAGTTGTTAATTAGATTGATTATGAATAAACCTTGTTAAAACACATAAACATCAATATCATGTCAATATCATGTGTAGTGGAAAAGTAAATAAAACAAGATATGATGACCCAAGAAAACCAATAAAACAAACTAGTTTCACATTAAAAAACCTGGGGGGGGGGAAACCTTCTTGAAAAGCAATTCACTATAGTAAAGAAAAGTTTCAGATCTAGTACAAAACTTTTGTCCCTAGACTCTACAATCCCCGTAGATGAACTTACAGCAGAAACCTTCTACTGCTTCAGAACCTCTAAACTCTTCAATATATGAACGCCACACTTTTGATGCACGAATCCCAATACGTGACTAAGTTCTTTTCACGAATCCCAGTACATGACTCACTCACCAACTTGAGGAAGAAGAATGTTGGCTGCAAAGTTTTTCACTTCGTCAGCACTTGGTTACAAAACCCTAAGACACAAAGACGCAGTAGCTTCTTTCAGAGAGAATAAGGCATCGGTCACCTTTCAAAGAGAATAAGGCATCAGTCACCTTTTGCATATGTTCTCCTTGTATTCTCATATGTGACGGCCTTTAAAATAAGCCTTATATATACCTATGGTTGTGAGAAAAGAAACCCTATACATACATGTCAGCGCGGGCCGAAAATTAGATCTAAAAATTCTGATTTCGTAATTCTTGATAGATAGCTATCTGTCAATAGCTGTCAAGACCTCGATAGATAGTTATTTGTCGAGAGCTATCAAGACTCATTAAATCTCGATAAATAGCTATCTGTTGACAGCTGTCGAGCTATCTATCTAGCTTTAATGAACAACTTCTCTTCACTTGTTTCTTGGTCCAATCTTCATGGCTTTAATACTAGACTTGAACAACATGTTTCTTGAAGTACTAAACTCATCCTAGATCTACCCAATTACAAGTAAAGTGTGTTTTGTCAAAGGATTAGCCAATTACATAAAATATGTCCTTAATAGCATCTTTACTATCAAAACCTCTAATCCAGAATTGAGACAAGCTGAACTCGTTTGGCGCCTGGGTTTGGGGTTTCCACACGTTTATTTTTGCATTCATTCCATAATACCTATCTCCTTCTTCACTAAGTATTCCATACTAGAAACTCAACCAGGAAAATAAGGTTGTGAATGTCGATTTGAGTTCTTCATTATAGTAGATACCATTGAGCTCAAATCTATTAATTATATGGTTAAAAATTAATTTTACCTCATAGATACTTTGAACGATATCATTAGGGGTGGTATGGTGTTTTTTCCTTCCATAATTTGTTGCAGGGCTTGCCCTTAATAAATCTTCTTCTTTAGTTCTTCTTATGGGAATGGTTCCATCCGGGCACCTTCCATTCAAATGCCATAGCTGAGTAATTTGGGCTTGGAGTTTGAAGAGATGTTGTTGCTCACATCGAATGAAAGCCCTTTTGGGTAAAAATTGTTGGATATATTTCAACAATTTACTTTGTGATTAAGCAAAAGGGAATAACATATAAATCTAATAATAAGCAATAACACAAAAAGGATGTGATAGGAAAAACTAATAAATAGATACTGCTTATATAAAAAGAAATCTACAATATAATTAAAAACTCACAAACCAAATGCGTGAAGAATGAATGATTCAAATCAAGCTATGTGTTTGACACAATCTCCTTAAAGCAGATTTTGCCCCTCACACAATTACTGTAGTGCTTTGAAACTCATGAACATCTGCCTCCTAGGATAAAATGATCTACAGCACCAAAAAAAAAGAAAAAAAGCACACAAGTTCATGCTCTACAAACTACTCAATGTCTCTTTCTCTCTCTTTGACACAAAATGAAATGCACAAAATATTCTCTCTAGGAGATTTTTCTGGAAAAAAAAAAATCTATGAATGAAGGACTATGAAAAATTATACGTTACTGAACAGGCTTTCTATTTTAGTAATAACTGTTGTGCATAGACTAACTGATTCAAAAATTAAAATAATAAAATATTATTATCTAGACAAGTAGGCCCAGTCCACATATGCCAAAAGCCCAACCCAATGCCCAACTAATGAGCATATAAACTCATGTATTATCTCTTTCCTTTCCTATGTGGAACTCAAGATTTTTATCACTTTTAATAACATCTTCAAGTAAAAATAGAAAATATCAATTTCTTATTCACTCTATTGCTATTGTCCAACAAAAGCTTGGTCTCATCTATGGCATTTGGCATATATACCAACGCAAACCCAACCCAACCCATACCAAATGTACAATAAGTATCAAATTATTCGCGATACCAAATGAAATATAGTTAATTAAACTAGTCACTTGAAATATGCCACCAAGAGGTCCCTCACCTGCTCGGAATCTGCCACCCTCTCCTACTTCAAATCCAGGGTGGTCACACCCATAATATATGTTCCTTGTAATAGAAATCTTAAATGACCAGAAAAGCCTTATGTATACTTCGTGTTAAGTACAAAAATATGCTTTTAAAAATTAGGAAAATTATTTAAAGTGATACTACGCACTCTAGGAAACATCCCAAAATTGAGTAGGGATGTTTATTCTAACTTTTAAATCGAAACTTATAATATGAAAAATTTTACTATAATTAGTAAATTCAATAAATAGAGGCCTAAACGAAGGACTTTGGTTGAGACGTTGTAAAAGTCATTACCATGGTTCTATGAATGTTAAATATCCTTACGCCGATTCTTTTGAGAATACCAAGTTTCATGTGATTTGTTACCAATTTTGAGGATTTCTACTAATGTCTTTTTACCTTTTTTATTTCTTGAAATCGACTTAAGACATCTCTAAGGTCATGGAAAACCTGAGTTGTCCATTTTCATCAGTCATGAAAGCGTGAATATGGTGGTAAAATCCATATTTAGTTGACCATTAACGGTTTGATAATGAAAGCATCAACGTAGTGGCAAATTCCATTCATATTCTCAAGTATATGCGTTCACCCCAGTTTGGCAGGTATCAAAATGTACAAACCAAACTTTTTACTATTATCAGGGAAGGTCAATATGCCTGTTCTTAAAAAGAAAAAATAATAACAAAAAACAGAATTTCATCGGAATGACATACAAGTACACAACAAATCCAGTCTCTGAAAATGGACCCATTATGGCTAGATATATCAACTACAACAACTTGCTAGCAACAAAAAAAAAAATGTAAAGACACAAGCCTTGGTGTAGATATGAAAATATACATTTTTGTTACATTATGTTATTTTCTTGAGGATTATAATCTTGATGAATGATGAACATCAAGAACAGAATTTTGAGATCCAGAGAAACAGATAAATGTCTCACGAAATTACTTACTAAATTATAGATCCACTCTTAAATAGTAAAAAAATCTGAAACAATAATATACTAGAAGCGCACTAGATATTTTGGTCATCCATGCCTCGTGAACTTTTCAGTTGAAAGTAGCCAGTTTTTGCAACACTGAAGTAATCAGCATTGATCCATCTTTTGCGACTTCTTATTTTGGAATGAAAGATTCTTTACAGAAACAGCGACAGCATAAAATATCGAGGCTGCAAAGTAGGCAAAGAAGCCAAAAAAAAAATGAAGTAATAATGAAGTGGACAAATTAAGAAGAAAAGAAATTTGTGTTACTGATTTATTTCATTATTTATTTTACTTTTTTGTAGTGTCTTGAACTATTGGTTTTATTAGAAAAATTCGTGTTGATGATGAAAAAAAAAAAAGAGTAACCTTTTTTGGTGAATATTAAATTGAGATGATGATGATATAGTTCAATAAATAATAATCTTACCATTTCTCAGTTAAAGTTCTCTCATGTTCGCGGCCAAGGTTAACACTTTGCTTCGGCTCCCCTTTATTTTCTGTGACTTGACTTTCTGTTGGTTGTTTTTTGGTGGCATAATTTAGTACAAGAATACCAGGAAATCTTGTCTAGAACATAATATAATCAACTTAGTACTACATGAAAATGTGAATGTGTGTGTGTGTGTGTGTGTGAGAGAGAGAGAGAGAGAGAGACAAGGATGGACAAGACCTGATGACTGTGGCTGGTGCTTGTCACTTGCATCTTGCTGCTCTTTCTGCTGCTCCATTTTAAAGCAAAAGCAACACTAAAGCTTGTCAAAGATGTATTTCCACACAACTGAGTTTCTTCTTGACACTTTAGAGTGTATAAAATATATATGCATTCAAGTGGGTGAAGGAATTTCACTGTGGAGGGCTTGCTTTCCCTTTTGGCTATTGTTTCACAGCTAGCTAGCATTTTATTCTCTTTTTTCATCACGTTCTAGAATCAGAATCTAATGTTAATCTCAATTAGATTGGACATAATGCATATAAAATACATCTACAGAAAACAATATGGGGAATTATATTCTAGCCCTTATCATTTTGTCTAGCTATCAAACCCCTCAAAATTAATTAAGAGCACTTTCGTACATTTATGAATAATTGATAATTCTATGTTCACCTTTCTTCTTTTTCTTTCTTTTACTTTTACTACCAACAAGTTTGAGAGAGATATTTCATTTCTAATAAATTTGGATTTAGAATACATACCCTCAAGGCTCAACTCAAATGTCTTTTTCCATTTTTAAGTGCACCAAAATGGATCGAAGTGGACTGAAGTAGACCAAATGGACCAAATTAGAGTGAATGGACTGCTAACTGATATAGCTCAATAGGAGCATAACAATAATAAATGTTATATTTATGCTTTTAAATATTAAATAATATATATTTAATATTTTGCGTGCTAAAATATCCTCACACAAATTCTTAAACTCTCTAAAATACCTTTATCTTTTAGTTAGATAATTTTAAATTTAAAAACACAAACTAGTTGAAATAATAATTTACTATTTTTTAAAAGTTCCTAAGTTTTAGGCTTCCAAACTTTTATCAACTCTCACACAGAGAAAAGTCCTAAAAATTAAAACACTATCTCTATCTCACTTTTAAACATTATTTCACTAAATCCAAAATAATAAATAATAATAAAAAGTCTCATTGCACACGCAAAGCATGTATGATGAGGCTAGTGTGTGTATATGTGTGTGTGTGTGTGTGTGTGTGTGTGTGTGTGTGTATTGAAAGCTCAAATAGTGTAAAAAACTATAGTTTGTTTAGACCTCCAATTTTAAAAACAATGCTTAATTGCTTTTACTCTAACTTATCTAAGTGCATAACAAGAGTAAATGATACACAATAACCGAAACAACTCTCTAAGCCATAACCACAAGCAAACAACAATAAATATAAAGCTTAAAGAGTAAGGGAAGAGAGATGCAAATACAAGATAACACTGAGATGTGTTATCAAAAAGGAAATCAAAGTACTCAACAAAAAACCTCTCCGCGGCCCTTCAAGCCAAAATCAATCCACTAGTGAATAAAGCTGAAGTACATAAATATCAAAAAGACCCTCCAAGCCTAATCTACCTGTACAATACACCATTAAGGCATGGAAGAATGTATAAGTGGTTGGATCTAAACCTTACATGTGGAACAGCTGTGAGAAAGGGGAGAGGAAGCATTGGTTAAGAGATTTTGTCTTAGTTAGTGCTAAAGGCGTGACTGCCTTATGAAGGAAATGAGATTTGCACCTAACATGGTACTCAAGTATTCACCAAAAAGGGAGATAGTGACTTTCTAAGGTCAGTGGCTATAAGGATAGCACTTATTGGTTGAATGCATGATGGGCCACCTCAAAGACACATATATCAATCACAGTACTCCTAATGCCCCTCTCAATGTCCAAGACTTGTCTCCTAAGTAGTGGCAAAGTCACCTACCTACGGGCCCCAATGCCACGTTGGCACAGTTCTTATCCTTTAGGCAACAGATAATATCACAGCTGTGAAGAGGTCTAAAATAGAATATGATGACTTGACACATGTCTTTGTACTCAGCCAAATTCCTCGGAGTATAAGAGGAACATGCAATTGTGCTATTAAGGCAAGAACCCAAGAAGATATTTTGAGAAGAGAGTAGAGAGTTGGTAGGAAAGAAAGACAACCTGATTGTAAGAAATTGGTCTCTTTTTACACATAATACAAGCAGAACATAGCAAGAATGTTACTTTCTTGCTCAAATCGTGGTTTTTTATCCCTTTTTTAGGGTTTTACACATACATCCTGTGTTTCTTTAGTAATCAGTTTCTTCTTATTTAAATGTGTGTCTTTTTC
Source organism: Castanea sativa (assembly GCF_040712315.1). NCBI lineage: Eukaryota > Viridiplantae > Streptophyta > Magnoliopsida > Fagales > Fagaceae > Castanea > Castanea sativa. Next base: position 62,670,649 of record NC_134023.1, on the reverse strand, counting down.
ATGTCCTACCATCACTTTCTTTTTCTTATTTGAATGTCATGTCAAAGCTAGCATCTTTTCAAGCTTTTTCATGTAGATGTACTATTAGATAACTTATTTCACTTCTCTATATAAGCTCAAATGTAACTTGCACATACACTACCCAATACTTGAACCCTCCAAATTCCAGCTACCAATGAGCTTCACCAAGCTATTTCTTCACTAGTTCTCTAGATCCCGCAATTAGCTCCAAATTGCATCCACCATTCAACGGCTTCTTCCAATGCTTCTCACACTACCAAATCTTCTCTCAACACTCAGAATGGGTGAGATAAGCATTTGAGCTTAGGACCTCTTAAGGATTTGTAATTGAAGAGGTAGGAATAGAATAAAACTTAAGAGAAATTGTGTAGATGATTGTGGGTTTATTATCTCTCACTCTCAAGTGTATTTCTAAGGTTTTCTCTCTCAAAAGCTCCTTACAATTTCGTGGGTAATGTGGGCTTATATAGTGTTGATAAAGAAATGAGAAAAACACATTTCAAAAAGGTTCAAGCAATGAGTTACGTGGGTCACTTGCAACTTGGCCTGAGTCGCGAAGGGACTTACAAAATACAGCCTGGCAGAAACTATTCAAATTTCAGCATGTGCTTCTCACGTAGTCTTTCGCGAGTTGTCCACTGGCAAACCAGTCACGAACTTCACTTTTTTCCATGATTTTAAAAACCAAACCGGAGGCAAAACTGAATTTGCCACCGGTTCCTAGTTTCACCAATTTTAGGCCTTTTTCTCAAACCGAACTAGCCTCCAGTTCCCAGTTCCCAATTCAACTGGTCAGACCAGCCGGTCTGGTCTAGTTTTTAAAACATAGCTTTTACACAAATTTTCACCAAACTCTCACACTCAACCCTTGCATTAAATCCCACAAAAATACAGGGAAATGATTGAACAAAATACAAACAAATTTGACACGGAATTAAAGTCAACAAAACATAGTTGTAAATCACAACTCCACATTTATTTTCTATTTTCAATGTCAGTGGTAAAGACGATGTATTATTAACACAAATAATGTGCAAACATAAGAATAATGTATCATTCTTGGAATATTATCAGTGCATGTAATCTTACACTTTACAATCTTTTCTTATATTTTGAAACTAGAACAAATTCAAACACAAACCACACCCAATCTAATAGCATAAGACTATATTAACACAATATGTTTTACAATTATTGAATCGTTATGTTTTTATTAATTTTTATTGGGACCCACCACTTAATTGTTCTAAATATTGTAAAGAAAGTTGTGCTATTATTATTATTATTATTATTATTATTATTATTATTATTATTAAGTTAACTTGCTTGTATTAGTATTGTTGCTTACTAGCTTATGAGCACAGCTTTTTTTTTTTTTTTTGAGAATCTTATTAGCACAACTTGAGATGATATGTTTCTCAAACAAAAAAAAAATTGAGATGAGATGACTTGAAAATAAAATGAAATAACTTCTTAACAATGACAATACAATTATTTATTATCATTAAAGGCCTTAATAATCCGCTAAAACAAGTCCTTTATAACGAGAATCTAGATTTGCCAGTTTCTAAGTTTCTGTGTAATTCTGAATTCTGATTCTTTTTCTTAGATATGAGATCAGAAGAGTGGCATGAAACAAGAAGTTCTTCCACTTTAAAAAAGATACATGCAAGGGAAGGAACCTTGGAATGGAATGTGAAACTCCACTTTAAAATTATCAAAATAGAAACATGAAACTCCAACCTACCCTATCGTTTATTCTGTTCTCTCTCATGATCAACTTGCTGACCTATTCATTGCTGACCTATTCACTGAGTCACAACCCTTGGTTGTACTACTTGTACTTTTGTTTATTCTATTCTCTATCATGCTCTAGTTAATGGAAAATTTTTACACTAATCATTGTTGCACATATTGAGCTATACACAATAATTGAAAACACAATTTCAGTTACAATTGTGAAATAGTATTTTCAGTTATGTCCCATACACGCAGTATGTAACTATCAGCATTCTATATATTATATAGATCTTCTCATACATAAATATGCATTTTTTTAATTTGTTATAAATACCACATAAATGCCCCTCCTCTTTCCCAAGACTCGAACTAGGTCCCCATGTTCCCCATGCGTTGTTGAGTTAGCGGAAGCTCTAAAACTAGATTGTTGAACAAAAGACTGAACAATAAACTTTTATTTAAAACTTGACTCTTTGAATTACAACACTTTACAAGCACTAATGCTTGATACCCATACACTAACACAAGTGCACTATAAATACGGCACTTACTCACCAAATACACTTGCACACACCTCACTTCTAGACACCTACACACACTAGCTCTTGACTCTATTTCACTCTACACACTTGCTACCTATGGCACACACTTCACCACCTCATACAACTTCACACATCTCTCACTTGGTGCTTTATGACACACTTCCCTTCACACCATTCCATCTATTTATACTAGATGTATGTCAGTTAGGAAACCGACTTGAAGCTTCTAGCATCTCCCTTTTTATTGGCATTAAATTAATTCCATTCTCCTACCTTCTAGACACCTTATAAATTTGTGGCTGAAATTCACTAGTGTAAGGAAGCTTTTAGAGAAATGTCTTGGAGAGAATTCCAGAAAGAGAGCAAGAGAGAAATGTTTGGAATTAGAGAGAAATTTCTAGAGAGAGATTGTGTGAGAAGTTCTAGAAGTTTCTAGAGAATTCCGGAGAGAAGCAAGTTGAGTGAAACTCTAGAAATTTCTAGAAACAAGAGAGTTAGTGTTGATTTCTAACATGCGTACCATCCAGCACAATAATATATTATTTGCATAATGTGAGACAAAAAATAGCATAAGCCATATCATGACTGTGGTTTTATAAATTCCCTTGAGGACACCAAAGTTCAGACAATTTTACTACTAGTAGCTTCAAGTATTCCCATTAATGTCTTTCACCCTTCCTAACTTCTAACATTGCGACTAATTAATATGATCTATGAAGTCATGGAAAATTTGACCTGTCCAATTTATATCAGTCATGAAAGCATAAATTTAATTAGTGGTAAAATCCATATTGAGTTGGCTCTTGTCCCTTAACTGTTTTGATAATAAAAGCATCAATGTAGTGCCAAATTCATATTCTTTCCTCTATTTGAAAGAGCCAGGAAGTCAATTGAGGGGACAAAGTAATGGACAAAAGAAATTCATGATAATTCAAAATAATTGTTAGGTTCTAAAAGTTTAGAACAATTGGCAAACCGTAAGCGCAAACTTGGTTAGGTATAGATCTTAGAGTCTATAGAGCTTATTAGACAATGCTCAAGATAGTACAAGTCAGAACACAAGAACATACAAACTGCAGAAAAAAGAATTCAAATTCAGTGAAATTCGACCGATCAAAAATTAGATCTAACCGATCGAAAATTGCAAACATAAAATTTCTACAGAATTTTATTTCAACCCAAACTCTGCTTAAACGTTTTGGGTTTCAAGTGAAACACTTCTAGTATATAAAAGAAAACTCTAACTACATTTTCAGAGCTTTTTGAGAGACTTTGGAGGTGCTCTTGTGAGATCCAAAAATCATTCTCATATCATTAGATCTGGTAGATCTGAAGCTGCTGCAACAAGTTCAACAACTGCTGATGAACTAAACCTTCAAGGGTGGTCTTGGAGTCACAAACTGGAGAGTTTGTGTTGCTAAATATTTGAGTAGAATCACAAAGTCATAAGCAAGGTGGCTTGTGTTGGTGTAAATCCAAGGAGAGAATGAGTCTGTGGATTCAGAACTTGCACGTGGTCGTGTCAGTAAGTTACTACTGGAGGTAGTAATAGATTTAGAGTTAACTATGATTGTAAAAACTCCAACTCTCTTATTGTGGATTTGTTTTACTTTAAGGATGGCTAGGTCAAATCATCTTCAAGTTTTTATCTCGAAATTGGTTTTCCTGGGTCATCATATCATGTGTTATTTACTTTTCCGCATCTTTGCATAATATGATATATTTGTGTTTAACCTAGATCTGAATAATTAATCTAAGTAATTACTTGGTTAATATATTAGGTTAAACAATCTGGTTTAAGGGATCTAAACGAACACACAATAATATTCATTTAGTATTAACAAATTCTACCAACAAATAAAAAGAAACTAAATGATTGTTTCTTATACATTACATTTTTTTTTTTTTTTTGTTGCTCAGATTAATTATGGTTACTAGCTGAAAAATTGTGTCCAAAAAACTTGGAGAAAGGAATATATCAGAGCATATCTTTATAGCGTGATTAGCCATGAGGGGTCCCTTAGAATATTTGAGTGCACTGTAGTCGGTTGCCTCATCCTGCCCTAACACCAACATATATATATAGGCTATGAATTATGAAACCAACATAAAGAAAAAGAAAAAAAAAAAAAAAGTTATTACATCTCAATCAGTCTTAGATTGTTTCGATTTTCAAAACAAAAAACTGATCTGAATTCAAACGAAAATTTTGGGTCGTTCAATTTTCTCGAGTATTTCTAATACAATATAAAAAGTCACAATTTTTTCTATAATTATTTGATAGACTATAATTAACTATCTATTATTTTCACATAAACTAATTATTTTTTCTCCATTCAGACTGTCACATAGACAATTGTGTCAAAAATTATGTGTTTTATTTCGTGGTTTTAGAATTTTTGTTTTCTCTCCTTTAACATGTGGGATTATAGAGGTCTATTTTCCAAGGTGTTCACAGCCTTCCTTTTTTTTTTTTTTTTTTTTTGAATACAGCCTTACTTTAGTTAGTCATTCATTTTTGAAACTTAGGAGCCGTTCGGTAGAATAATTTAACAAAATGTTTTCAATTTTTAAACAACATTACATGCATTTCCACACACTTTTTCACCCACACATATTTCCAAAAAATACAAACAATATTACTAAAATAACGTTATCAAACGGCCCATTAGAGCATTCACAGTGGGCCTTTCAAATGCCAAATGTAAGATACATTTGGCATTCAGGCCCACAATATGCCCAGCAACGGAAGGGTCCAAATGCCAAAGACCAAAATTTTTTTGGCATAGTGCTACAGTACCATCTTATTTGTGAGATGGTATTGTAGCTGAATGGTATAAAAAATAATAATTTTTTAATTCTCTCTCTCCCCTTTTTAACCCGAAATTTCTCTCTCCTCTCTCATTATTTCTCTTTCTTTTCTCTCTCTTCCCTCTCTCTTTCTCATCTGCTTTCTCTTCTCTTCAGATCCAAACACCATCCTCCTCCCAAATCCAAATTCACACATCAATGATCAAACCTAAACAAAACCACATCAGAGACACCATCAAGCATCATCCCTCTCCTCTCACGTGTTTTGTGTTCTGGGTTTGGGAGTTTCGAGTTTTGGGTTTTTTTTTTTTCTGTTGTGTCTGCTGCCTATAGAAGAGATGGGTATGGCTGAGATTGGTTCATTTTTTCTAGTGGGTTGCGATCCTCTCTCGTGTTTTGTGTTCTGGGTTTTGGAGTTCCGAGTTTTGGGTTCTGTGATTTTTTTTTTTTTTCCTGTTGTGACTGATGCCTATAGAAGAGGTGGGTATGGCTGAGATTGGTTCATTTTTTCTGGTGGGTTGCAATCCGAGTCGTGTTTTGGGTTTTCTGGTGGACGGTGTGATAGGTTTCCGACGTGGTTTGCCAGTGTAAATCTGGGATTTGCTTACCGTGGGTTTGGGTTTTGCTTGCAGTGGGTCTGCTCACCGTGGGTCTTTTTTTTTTTTCTTTGGTGGTGGGTTTGTGTGGGCCACGGTGGATCATGGTGTGGTTAAGGTGTGGGTCACGGTGGTTGTGGGTTGTGTCGTTTTGGTGGTGCTGGGTGGCGGTGGGTTGCTATGTTTTTTTTTTTTTTTTGTGGTGTTGATGGTCTGGGTGTTTTTTTTTTTTTTTTTTGGTGTTGACGGTAGAATATGGGTTGCTGGTGGTTTCAGGTGTGTGTAGTGCAGGCAGTGATGGTGTTGTGGGATATATTATTTTATTGTGTAGAAATATTATTTTGATAAAAAGGTAAAATAATATAATTTTGGGATGTTGGGTGTATTGTAAAATGGTATTGTATAATTGATAAAGTAGCTTTTTAGAATGGTAAAATATGATAGAATTTAGAATCTAGCTGGATGCTCTTAGCCTTCCATGAGAAGTCTAAAAGCTTCAAGGTGAAACAACCTTTTGACCGGTGACTATCATAGTTCATAATAATGCTGCATATATATATTAAAAAAGTGATAAAATTTTAGAAAATTTTCACTAATTTTCATCTAAGTTTATTATTGATATTATTTTTTTATTTACTATTACTGCTCCATGCCATCATTCCTTTTTTCCGATTAGAGATATCAAGCCCCATCTTTAGCGTGCAAGCAAGAATATTACTTGTACAAGTTTATCAACCATAATTTAATATATTATTTGTCTAAGGTTTAGTTAGCCTTTATAAATAGGCTATATTGGGGACATTGTACTATATAGTGTTAAAATCAAAGATGTATTCATCTAAGGTTAAATTTTGTAGAAGTAAGTTGTCAGGTCGAACCAAATAACTCGTGTTTTCTCTCTTTCCTTTCATATGCTCTCTCTACAATATTTTCAATTTTCCTTTAATTTTAACACACTTTCCCTATGAATAATATAAACAACCTTTAGACAAACAAAAATTATGATACTAACTTATGGATAGAATTCACCCTTGAAAACCGACTTGGAAGAGTGTTGTGAGCACCTAATACTGCTTAATTAGGTGGTAGTATTTGGGCTCCCAATTTATTTTTATGCGAGCTATATCACGATCCTATCAATTGGGCTCTAAACTTCGCCTGGTTTGTCTTCTCCAAGCCTTAATTCAAAACACTCTCTCTAGTTTCCCTCAGTTCTCCAGTGTTTCCCTGTGTTTTTCTCTCTGTATCTCACTCTCCAAAGATTTTCCAACCCCCTTCTACTCACCCTCTTTCAATTTTATAGTCTCTTGTTAGTGAGGTCATCATTATTATGCTCCAACTTCTCACGTATTGTCACGCCCCAAACCCGAAAGGGGCCCAAAGCATGAGGAAAAAAAAATCTCAAAGGTATCTGTAGATTTTGTTCCTTTGGCAATTCAATCCAGATAAAATCATATCAAGTTACCAACATCAAGAGTTATCATAATAATTTCATTAAATATACTCTCAAAGTAAGTCAGAGCTCTATGCAATAAATACAATGACCATTGGTCACAAAAGAATGGAGGTCTGAATAAATAATTACATATCATCAACTTGTCCCATTAGTGGAACTAAAGGCATAACCACTATTAGATACAAAAGAATTGGGTCAAGCCTACTCTAAGTTATACATTATCAATTATCTCCATCACAAAAGTCAGCCTCCATCAGCAGTTAGTCTAACTACTACTAGCCACCAAAAAGTTGTCTCAAACGATAGTTGCCTATTCTGAAAAAGTTTGTAAAATAAAGGAAATGAGACAGAGCCCAGTAAGTAGCATAATTAATGGAACTAAAGGCATAACTACTATTAGATACAAAAGAATTGGGTCAAGCCTACTCTAAGTTATACATCATCAATTATCTCCATCACAAAAGTCAGCCTCCATCAGCAGTTAGTCTAACTATTGCTAGCCACCAAAAAGTTGTCTCAAACAATAGTTGCCTATTCTGAAAAAGTTTGTAAAATAAAGGAAATGAGACAAAGCCGAGTAAGTAGCATAATTAATGGGGGAGGGAGAAATGCAAGTTTCATGATAATGAACATTTTACAGACATGCTATTTGGGAATTTCCATTTGAATTCTGCAAAATAAATTTCCTTAACATCATGACAAGAATGATAGGCATATTGTAGCACAAAGCTTCCCAAAGTAACTATGAAACTACATATTATTCATTGTGAGCCATAAAATATCCAATACCATTTCAAATCCAAAAACCTCACCCTAGGCCACATGACAAGCTCGTCACACAGACGGGGTAATCACCAATATCATGGCACAATGACAAAACCACATCAAAATCTCACAAGTTAAAGTATTTGATATACACAGTTCACTTCCAAGTAGTTTCATAAAATATTTCAATAACCAAATAGTCACAATATTCTGAAAGTCCTCTAAACTATTTCTTATCATAAATATTTTGCAAGAATTTCCCAAATAATACAAGCTAAGATAAAGCATCTTTAGAATTTGCAAATAATGTAATAAATTCATAAAACCCAAGAATTATATCAAGATGCTTATCTCTTCCATACCAACAAATCATGTATTTCCCCATATGCAATATTAAACATATGCGCTTTTCATATATAATAGGGTCACAACACAGTACTTTTTAAGAAAACATAGTTTCACAAATAATTTTTCAAAATGTGTTTGACCCAAAAATAACGTTTATGCAACATGGTTATTTTACAAAAATATCCCATTAAAAAGCTACTTACCTTGCAACCCACAAAAAGCTTAGTTCCAAAACTCCAGAGGAGATTAGGTAGGACCTAAACAATACCAAACAAACCTATCACGATAAGCATATGGCTTGACATTTTATCTAGTTACGAATTTTAAATCGCTAGATAAGAAATTAATTAGGCAAGCCTAAGTACTTAACCTCACAAATAATGTATTTCACTTCCAAAGTTTATCAACAATTTCATTTACAAGGCTTAGACTTCAATTTATAATCATGTCATTCAAAGCCTCTTCTTTACCATAAGAGATCCCAATACTTTATGAATTTCTTCCTCAATATAGACGTCATTTTCAAGAGACCCACAAAACAACAACATATATAACAATACCCACCATTACAAACCCTAAATGTAAATCCTCCACTAGCTCCAAATACACAATAAAAATTAGATTCATCAACCATATCACATTAGAAAGCCAAAACTTCCAAATCTTCACCACTTAGCTAACCACCATTGCAAAAATCATAAACCCACTCATCAAATACATCCACCAAGACTAAAACCCATACATAAAAACACATAAATATCACTTCTAATAATCAAAAATCACATGGGTATTATTATTAAAGCTTAGATAAACATAACCTCAAGCAAAAGCATATAAACCCACCAAAAATATTAGAAATTTTTACCTCAAATAGTAGAGATGAGTGAGCCTTACCTTTTTCCTATGGAGCTTTTCAATGATCTTGCTGAAAAATGGTGGTGGAAGTGGTGAGGAGTGGTACCAGCGGGAGAGTAAGGGAGTGAAGAGAGGAGAGTTTGTGAGGAAAAAGAAAAGAAAAGAAACTTGTTAAAGACCCCTAGGTTGACCTGCCAAATAAGGAGGGATTTTTGTGAGTGTGTGGTGTGTGGTTGGGAAATGAGGGGTAGGTGGGTCACGTGGCTCCTAAAAAAAAAATCTGATCTCCTTTTTTTTTTTGGCTAGGCCATTACACATATTCCCACGTTCATCAAAATCCGAAGGGATCCTCACAACTTTAAAAGATTCCCTTGGAACTTGTTCCAGATGCCAAATAGTATTCAGTAGTGAATTTCCCCAATGACACTACTAGCCCTCAGTTACCGACCTCACTATGTGCGCGTCCTATCTCGACTTCCCTCGTTACTGGTCAATGTTTAAGCCGACCACTTAAGACTTCCTCGAGAAGTTGTCCCTTTGACCTGTCATCCCAATTTTAGGGTTGGACTCACTGTGATAAGGCTCGGAGTTAACTCCCTCCAAGCGTACCATACTTAGTTCCTCTAATGGGCCTTGGGCCCTATTTTGGGTTCTGATTAAGTGGGCTTGCACAGGCCTTTTGGGCCCAATCCCCCACAAGTGTAAATGAACTCTAGGTTAAATTGCACCTTCTTCACTTATAAATTTTAGGTAAAACCATAAAAGTTGAATTCATGAATTCAAAACTCATTGAATAAGTGTATAACTTACCCTTTCTCAAAAAAAAAAAAAAAGTGTATAACTTACCCATAAAAAAATTACATGTCACATTTATTCTTTTATTTTCAAAATCAGTGGTAATGAGGTAGTAACACATTTAATGTTCAAACATGAGAACAATGTATCATTCTTGGATTAACAATGTACGTAATTTTATATTTTGCACAACCTTTTCTTATATTTTGAAACCATGACTAATTCAAACACAAACCCCACCCAATCTAATAGACTTATTAGACTATTAGATTGCATTGATAGACTTATTATTAGGACCAAAGTAATCCTGTAAGTACTCAATATTTTTTACAATTGTTGAGTTGTCATATTGTTATTGATTCTTATTGGGACCTACCATTAAAATTATTTTATAGTTTATCATTTACAACTTGACACCTTAATGATTCTAAAAATTGTGACTTTAGACTTATTGTTTTTTTTTTTTTATAATGAGTAATGCTATTATAGTCACAAATTATTTTATAACATTTTTACAAACTATTGTTGGACTCAAGATAGGAAACGTCTCAAAACTGAAAAGAGTTATTCTAACTCATAAATCAAGTTATAATAAAATGAAAAAAAAAATCACTATAAATAGTAAATTCATTAAAACGGTGGCCTAAACAAAGGATTTGGTTGAAAAGCGGCATAGGTCATGAAAGCATTGCAACTTAAGTCAACAATTAATGATTCTACTATATGCTCAGAGGATTTCTAGTAATGTCCTTTTACCTTTCAAACTTCTTACATTGCAACTTAAGACAACAATGACAATCTCTGAGGTAATGGAAAATTTGAGCTGTTCATTTTATATCAGTAAAATCCATATTGAATTGGCTTTTGTCGTCTTACTGGTTTGACAATAATAGCATCAATGTTGTGATAAATTCATATTCTTTTAGTATGTTCACCTCTGTTTGGCAGGTGTGTGTGTGTATATATATATATCAGAATTTACCAACCAAACTTTTATAATTAGCAGGGATGGTTAATGTGCCTGTACTGTTTAAGAAACCACCAATTCTTAGATATGAAAATACTTGTTTTTGTTACATTATAATGTTATTAAACTCTAGGTCATTGTTATTATTTGATTCAAGACTAATTTGAATATGTTGATTGTAGTCCAAGTAGTCTCTCCCCACCTTTTTTAAGAGGCTGTCTTAGGTTCAATGCATGAGTCAAAGTGGCTCAATGATGGGAATGCTTTTACTTATTCTACTGTTTTCCTTTAATCAAGTTTTCTGACTATATATAGTAGGAGCATATTTTAGTAAACCTAGGATCATCATAAATTTTGGATTCCTTAAACATAGTGGCATTTTCCCTTAATTGTTACTTTTGCAAAGTGGAGTTGATTATGATCCTTTGTCTTTGTCGGCCAGTGTAAGTAACTTTCAGCGAGTATGTGTTAACTAGCAAATGCAAGAGAATTTCAAAAATAAGCTAACAAGTTTCAGGAGACTTGGACATCTAAAAGCACAAATTAAGCCCCAAATTCGTTCTTCATTGCAAACATGTTTAGGGGATATTTGCTTGTGAAAAACTTTCAAGCTTGTGAGTGGCAGAATCTCATAAGATTTGAACGTACCCTATATATATATACATATCAATCTAATTGTTTAGTGGAAATCCTACCTCTAAGCTGTGTATTTCTACCATTTGCCTTTAATAAGTACGTCAAAATACTGGGGGCATGTTTTAGAAAACCAGTTTCTCCATCAAATCCTTGTAAATTCTGCTCCATATATTATGCAATACGATTCAATTTATGCATTTCTTGAAAGGGGTTTGCACTTTACAGTCATGGTGCCCAAATCGAATGTCCCATTTATTTAATTTTTTTTTTTTAATCTTGTTATAATAAATGGGAATGTCCAAGAGACAATGTTTCTCTCCCTCAACAGGGGAATTCAAGAGAGTGTTCGTTCCATTTTTCTGGCTCCCTAGGAAACACCCTCCACAAGTGATGTCCTATCCTACTGAATCGTTGGAAAACTCTACGGTGGCAGTGTTGATCAATGAGACCACACGGCAATGGAATGAGGAGCTGATCGATGGAGTTTTTGCTTGTAATGAAGCCGCCTTGATCAAAAAAATCTCACTTGGACGTGTAGCTTCAGAGGACGTGGTGATATGGCCATGCACTCATGATGGTAGGTACACTTGTAAATCGGGGTATGGATTATTGAAATATGAAGCCGAGCTGCAATCCTCCCAACACCTCACAAAGCTGGATTCAACACTTTGGAATGGCATTTGGTTTTAGGAAGATGGGTGCAGATTCGGGTTAGGGCGAGGATGCAGTGTGACAACTCGACAATTTTTGAAAAAGTAAGGTACGGGATAGCAAGATACGTTTATTAATAAATTATTAAATATATTTTTAATTTTATTTTCTATATATTACTAAACATATTTTTTCATATAAAGGAAAACATATATCAATTTAAAAACAATAATAGATTAAAATAACCTTTGGGATCAATTTAATATTTATAACTAATATTTAGGGGGTAAATTTAGCAAATTATTATTATTTTTTAATGATAAGTAATTATTTAAATTGATACAATTACTCAATTTTTTGGCTATTATTAAGCTAAATGATATAAATTGTTGAATTTAATATAGTATTTAAAAAATCATAATAAAAATATTTAAATGTGGAGGTTTTATTATAAATAAACAAATGTGTTAGGTATTTATAAATAAGGCAGCTTCCAAGAACCTCCATTGCCAAGTCCCACCACTACCCACATGCATTGCTTTATTAATATCACATTCCAAGGCTCTATTTGAAAGTCTACATATCTGACACCTCCCTGTCTTCTTCTTCTTCTTCTTCATTTTTTTTTTCTTCTTCTTGCCTCACAAATCATTTGGTAACAGATCTTTCTTCTTCTCCTTCCCTTTTTTTTTTCCTCACAAATCTTTTGGTAGCAGATCTTTCCTTTTCCTTTTCTTATTCGTACAGAATCAGACCGAATTGGGGTTGTTTTTCGGCAGATTTTGGCGGATTTCAGCCGGTTTCAGCCCAAATCGGTGCGAACTGGGGGCCCAAAAAAAACAAAGAAAGGAAAAGAAGTGGCGAATCAGCACGTCGAGTGCGAATAGGCGCATTGAAACGAGTCGGGTGCGGGTGCGGCAGCCCTGGAGCCACACCCGTGCTTCCCAGATTTGGTCTCTCCCAAGTGCCAAACAAAGTGAAGAAGTTGATGTGGCGTGCCTGCCGAAACGCTTTGCCAACAAAAGTAAGCCTAGTGCGAAGGACAATCATTGATGACCATCTTTGTGACCGCTACCATGAAGAACATGAAACTCTATTTCATGCTCTCTAGCTGTGCAAGGAGGCCGACGTGGTCTAGGCTGATCTCGAGTTTATATATGGTCTTGTAGGAGGCATGTTCATTTCCTTAACTTCAAAGAACTATTATCTTAGATGATTGTGCAACAAAAGAGTGCTGAGCTCTTTGCTATGACTGCATGGTCGTTTTGGACTCAAAGAAATCAAGTCCAGCTAAACCAAGCAGCCAGTGTTGTCCACCATATTGCCCAACTGTCCAAGGATAAGCATCCCGAGTTCCTAGCCTGCCAGTCAACTTCAACAGCTTCATCAATTGAGAGACACGCACGAAGTAGAAGCAGAAATTTTTGGGAAGCTCCTCCGGCGGACATGGTGAAGATTAACTTAGACGGGGCTGTCTTCTCCGGTGAGAACAAGTCTGGTATCGGCGTGGTGATAAGTGACTGCTTGGGCTTGGTAATTGCTTCTTGCTCTAAGATAGTCCAACAAGCCTATAACAACTCTGAAATTGAAGCACTAGCTGCAACTACGGCTTTGTCTTTCACTGCTAACATTGGCATAAACAAAGCGATCTTCAAGGGCAACTTCTTGGTGGTTATGAAAGAACTAAATGAACATGATGCTCTGCTATCCTCTATAGGCCCTTGGATTAAAGATGCAAAGACCTACGCCAATAGTTTTTTTCAATTACTATACTCTCATACAAGGAGAGAATGTAATAGTTAAGCTCATAATCTAGCAAAATATGCGATTGATATTCTAAATTTTTGTTGTGGATAGAAGATGTTTCACCATATGTTATGACTTTTAATTTATAGGCTGATTTAGCCGGGCTAGTTGGGTGCATTTCACCTCTTTCCCCACAAACAAACAAAAAAAAAATTGTCCTTGAGTAGCCTAAAAGCTTTAAGGCCAACCCTTTTGACCGGCCGATGACTATTATGAGATTGCTTTGCTTTTCTTGACTAAAGATGGTGGTTGAAACTGCACAAAAACAACCAATTAAGCGTGGCCATCATACATACATACATACATACATATATATATATACACACACATATTGTGATATATATTCACGCGTCTCCGGCCCACATGGAACCATGACATTTGAGGCGATCAAGAGATGCATCCTCCTTAGTTTTCTTCTACTTACTGACCCTATTTCTTGCATGGAGCTTGTTTTTCACCGGTGAGAGTAGCGCCTTTTTCTTCCAAATTTTATATTGTTTGACATGTATATATCTAGAGGTTGTAGCCTGTAGTTTCACATTTATTTTGTTTATGTTTTCTGTGTGAACTATAGAAAGGGAGGTTGGTTTATTTTAGGAGGGGGGGAGGGGGGGTACCATATGACTCAAATTGTGAGAATTAATTAGCTCTCATTTTGGATGGATAGAGTTCTAAACATTCTTTGATGGTTCTCAAAATTTACAAATTAAGTTTTTTTATTGTTCTTGGTGTTTCAAATCAACGATTTTAATTAGACCTTAAAGTCTCAAAAACAAGTTCTATTAGTCCTTCTGCCTAATTTCATTAATTTCTATGTGGACGTTGCTAATATATTAATGGAGTAATAAGATGGCCTATTTTTAATGAGAGGACATCTAGGGGCCGTTTGGTAACGTTGTTCTAATAACGTTGTTTGTATTTTTTGGAAATACGTGTAGATAAAAAAGTATGTGAAAATACATGTAATGTTATTTAAAAACTGAAAACATGTGTTTAAACATATATGCCACTATTTTTTTCATTTCCAATTTTTATTTGAAAATAGGAGGAATAAACACACACACAAACAAACTACACAGTACACAATTGATGGACCCAACTGGCCAACCCCAGAGGTGGCTCTAAGTGTTGGTGAGGGTGGTCCTCACTTGAAAAAATATATATACCTTAAAAAGAGATTAATTTAATGAAAGTGACAAATTGTAGGTAATAAATTGTAAATTACATTTGAGTTAATTGTCAAGAAAATAAATAATCTGATGTGATGCCCCAAATTGTTCGGATTTGATTAGATTGTGTGCATGTGTTGTATTGCATGAGCGTGTATTAAATCCCACATCAAGCAAGCCTTAATGTCTACTCTCTCTCTTTTTCTTTTTCTTTTTCTTTTTTTAGATAGTTTTAACCTATAGCGTCGGCTCCTGATAATAGCCATTTTATTATCAAACCAAGACACCAATTAGTTTTTGATATAGGTGGGGTAGCGGGAATTGAACCCCAGATCTCTTATTCAACCATCAGAGATTTTACCAGTTGAGTTAATTAGAATCCACCTTTAATTTCTACTTGATTAATGCTTTTAGTATAAAACTTAGATAGTTGTACTTTTCAAGTACTAGCGTTACACCTACCCTAGCCTTTCCCATAAGGGGGAATATCAACGATGTTTCTTAATTAACAACAACAACAACAACAACAACAACAACAACAACAACAACAACAAAAAAAAAAAAAAAAAAAAAAAAAACTCCTTCACCCCCAAAAACAAAAATAAAAATAAACACTTTATTGGATAAAATTTAGTTACAAAATTGGTTGTAGCCTTTGTGGGGAGTAAAATGACTCAAGCGGGCATTTAGGCCTTTGGGTTCTAGCAAGGAAGGCCGATCTGTTCTTGAGCTAAGAATTTGTTAGTACTGCGAATCGGCCCATACGCCGAGGGTCCCAGGATACAGCCGAGGGTGAGTTTCTTCTCGGACAGACCCAAGAGAACTCGGAGATTCACTACGAAGGTCAAGGCAGAATTCTAGAAAGACTGTTGGTTAAAAGGGGGAAACCCTGAACCTTCTAGATACACCGGTGTTAGAAAAATATCAAGAGCAAAGGTTGCCACCTCCACATTAAAGACTCTGCACCTACCTCCCTGGCCGCATTAATGGGGAAGTGACCCCTGAACAGTAGAGCTAAAACTTCTGGTCACTATTCAAATGCACTAAGAAAAGAAATATCTAAGGGGGAGGGGGTTTGAGCAACACGTAGATAAAATATCAGGAAAAGAAGTATTTAAGGGGGGTGAAGGCCAAAGAAAAAGGTGCCAGTCTGTAACCAAGAAAGAAATTAAGAATTGTAATTTTTAAGAAAGAAAGAGAAATAATACAGAAGTGGTCCTCGGCTCACGTCCGAGGAGGTCCATCGGCAATTATCATTTATTATTTACAAGTGTTTGCACACTATATCCTGTTATTAAGTTCTCAGTACCTCTAATCTAGATTTCAAGCCAACGCTCTACAAATTTCATTGTTTAAGGCTCATTGGGCCTGAGCCCATAATTGTCTTTGGGTCCAAGTGTAATTGTGCACTTACAATTGGCGCCGTATGTGAGAAATCTAGTCTGGAAGGAGCTGGGATACTATGGCAGGCCTAGGTTCTCACCATGCAAAATCACAGGGATCACAACCGGAGGATCTTTTCAAGCGTCTTGAGCGTCGAATGGATCGAGAGGGAAGCGTCCATACAGAATACCCTAGGGCTAGCCATACTCATGGCGGGGGTAGCACCACCCACGAGGATGGTGCTAAAGCCATGCAGAAAGAGATTAATTGTTTGAAAAGAAAGCTGCGCCGCGCCAAACGTAAGCCTTCACCGTCCTCACCTAATCCTTCTTCAGTGGAGGTCCGGGGAGGTAGTTACAGCTCGAGGTCATACTCACCCCCCAGCGTAATGTCCTCTTGTGAGGAGGACCACCCGCCAGCTCGCAGACGTAAGAAACTTCCTTCCAGGGGCTTGGGGAACGATGCTATGAGTCGAGCGTTGCACCAACTCTCCAAATCTCCATTCTCACGGAGGATTGAGAAGGGGAGGCTCTCCAAGAGGTTCACCCAGCCCACCTTTACCATCTACAATGGCCGAACTGATCCGGTGGAGCACGTGAGTCACTTTAACCAGAGGATGGCGGTGCACTCTCATAACGAGACCCTGATGTGTAAAGTTTTCCCCTCTAGCTTGGGACCTGTTGCTATGAGGTGGTTCAACGGCCTTAAATCGGGGTCTGTAGGTTCGTTTGGGGAGCTTACTAGAGCATTCGCTTCACGGTTTATTACATGTTGTAGAGTGCCTCGGCCATTGAACTCGTTGTTATCCATGACCATGAGGGAAGGGGAGACGTTGAAAGCATACTCCGACCGGTACTGGGAGATGTTTAACAAGATAGATGGTGATTTTGATGAGGTGGCGCTCAATACCTTTAAGGTAGGTCTTCCTACTGATCACGATTTGAGGAAGTCCTTGACCAAAAAGCCCGTCCGCAGCGTACGTCGCCTCATGAATCGTATTGATGAATACAAAAGGGTAGAGGAAGACCAACAGCAAGGAAAGGGTAAGGAGAAGGTTATCCCGCAGGAGAGAAGGGATTTCAGATCGGACAGATACCATAACAACAAGCCAAGGAGAGATTACATCGGGCAGTCCAGCTCGGCAACACCTCAGGCCGTGAACACTGTGTTCCGAGAACCAGTACACCAATTACTGGAGAAAGTTCGTAAGGAACCCTTCTTCAGGTGGCCTAGTAAGATGGCAGGAGACCCCGCGAAGAGGAATCAAAACCTCTTTTATCAGTACCATCAGGACGTGGGCCACACTACCAAGAATTGTCGGACCCTTTGGAACCACTTGGAGCAGCTTGTCAGTGAAGGAAAACTGAAGCAGCACTTGTGTCAACCTAGTGGGCAGGGCAGTCAATCCGGCTCGAACAATCAGAAGAATAATCCATCTCGGCCGGCATTGGGAACAATTAACGTTATCTTCGCTGCACCTGGCAGGACCGGCTCAGGCCCCACTAGGGTGATGGTGGTTTCCCATTCCCAAGCCGAAGAGGCAGGCTGCAGGCCGAAGAGGCAGGCTGCAGGCCGAAGAGGTTGAAGGTGACTTTACCGGTCTTGGGATTTTCAGAGGAGGATAAGGTTGGTACCATTCAACCCCATGACGATGCTCTTGTGGTCACTCTCAGGATAGGGAATTATGATATGAAGAAGGTGTTAATTGATCAGGGCAGTGGTGTAGATATCATGTACCCTGATTTATTTAAGGGGCTAAGATTGAAGCTGGAAGATCTTACTCCTTATGACTCGCCACTCATAAGCTTTGAAGGAAGGGCCGTTGTGCTGAAGGGACAGATTCGTTTGCCCGTTCAATCTGGCTCAGAAACGGTTGAGGTGAATTTCATTATGGTCGACGCGTACTCCCCATATACAGCCATCCTCGCCAGGCCATGGCTGCACGCTCTGGGAGCCGTCTCCTCTACCTTGCATGTTAAGGTTAAGTTCCCCTCTGGGGAATATGTTGAAGAGATCCTCGGCAGCCAATCGGTGGCCAGACAATGCATATCGGCCGCAGTGCTTCATCAGACAGAAGTCGAGTCATCGGCTTTACTCATCAAGGACTCATAGCAATTAACAGCTCCGGATGCCCCTGGAGCGGTGACAGGAGAGGAGACTCTTTGTGAGGAGTTAGAGAAGTTTTTGATAGCGGATGACCCAGAGAGGTTCTTCCAAGTTAGCATACGTTTGCCACACCAGGAGAAGATGGAGTTGTTGGAATTTCTGAAAGGCAATATTGATATTTTTGCGTGGGACCCTTATAAGGCTCCAGGCGTAGATCCGAACTTCATTTGTCATCATTTAAATGTCAACCCCGCCATTGTTCCGAGAAGGCAGCCATCTCGGCGTTCTTCCAAGGAACATTCCGAGGCTGTCAAGGAGGAGGTGCTCAAACTCAAGAGGGTTGGGGCTATTAAAGAAGTTTTCTACCCCGAATGGTTGGCGCATACGGTTGTGGTCAAAAAGAAGAATGGAACGTGGAGAGTATGTGTGGATTTCACAGATTTGAATAAGGCCTGCCCCAAGGATTCATTCTCAATGTCGCGTATTCATCAACTTGTGGATGCCACTATCGGACATCCTCATATGAGTTTTTTGGATGCCTTCCAGGGTTACCATCAGATTCCATTGGCATTGGAAAATCAAGAGAAGACTGCTTTCATTACTCCAACAGGGAACTACCACTATAAGGTCATGCCGTTTGGGTTGAAGAATGCTGGGGCTACCTACCAAAGGATGATGACCAGAATGTTCGAACAAAAGCTAGGGAAGACGATTGAGGTATATATGGATGATATGGTGGTGAAGAGTAAAACAATACCTTCACACGTGAAAGATCTGGCCGACACCTTCCAGGTGCTAAGAAAGTACAAGTTGCGCCTTAACGCCTCAAAGTGCTCTTTTGGCATGGGATCTGGAAAGTTCTTGGGATATATGATTACTCATAGAGGCATAGAGGTAAACCCAGCGCAGGTCAAGGCTATTCAGGATTTGCAGCCGCCTCAGAACCCAAAAGAAATCCAGAAATTGACCGGAATGATTGCCGCACTGAGCAGATTTATCTCTCGGTCAGCTGACCGGTGCCGTCCTTTCTTCCAATTATTGAATAAATGGAAAGGGTTTCAATGGACCGAGGACTGCGTGTTAGCCTTCCAACAGCTTAAGCAATATCTTTCTCGGCCACCCATTTTGTCTCGCCCCGAGGCGGACAAGGTCTTGTTTGCTTATCTGGCAGTGACCGTCCACGCGGTCAGCCTGGTCCTCATAAGGGATGAAAGCGGGGTGCAAAGACTGGTCTACTACGTTAGTAAGTCTTTGAATAAGGCTGAGGTGCGCTATCTACTCTTGGAGAAAACACTTTTGGCCATAGTTCATGCTACGCGAAAACTTCCTCATTATTTCCAGTCCCACACTGTGGTGGTTCTGACCCAATTGCCTCTCAAGGCGGTGTTACGCAGCACCGATTACTCTGGCAGGGTGGCAAAGTGGGGAACCATTTTGGGAGCCTTTGACGTTAAATACAGGCCTCGCACCTCGGTGAAGGGCCAGGTCCTTGCTGACTTGGTGGTAGAGTTTACCGAACCATTGCTAGAAAAACTCTAAAAGAAGCACACATGGATGAAAAATCAGTTGGTGTGATCACAGCCGCAGCACCTCCGACTTGGAAAGTGTATGTGGATGGGGCAGCTAATTAGAGAGGGTCTGGTGTTGGACTTATCCTGATATCCCCTGAGGGAATTGTCTTCGAAAAATCTTTGAGATTGGCGTTCTCGGCTACTAATAATGAGGCCGAGTACGAAGCAGTCTTGGTGGGCATGAGTATGGTATATAGGATGGGTGGAAAGGAAGTTTATGTGTTCTCGGATTCTCAATTAGTGGTCGGCCAGGTCACGGGGACCATGGAGGCTAGGGACCCAAGAATGCAAGAATACTTGGCCCAAGTCAAACGTCAGCAAGCTAAATTCGATTCCTTTGTCTTGTCTCACATCTCTAGGAGTGGAAACACCCATGCAGATTCTTTGGCCACGTTAGCAACGTCTTCGGCTCAGAGTTTGCCCAGGATTATCCTCATAGAGGATTTGCTAGAGCCAACTCTTATTGCTGCCAACGCAGCTCGCATCCATCTGATAAGGCCTGGACCCAGTTGGATTGACCCGGTCATATCTTTTCTTAAAAACGACATCCTTCCTAAGGACAAGTTTGAAACAGATAAGATACGTCGAAAGGCGCCACGTTTCTAGTTGTCCGAAGATCAGAAACTGTATAAACGATCCTTCTCGGGACCGTACTTGTTATGTGTACACCCGGAATCAACGGAAGCACTTTTGGAAGAACTGCATGAAGGGATTTATGGAAGCCACACTAGGGGAAGATCCTTAGCCCACAGAGCTCTGACTCAGAGCTATTGGTGGCCCAATATGCAGAGGGAGGCTCAGGATTATGCTCGAAAATGTGATCAATGCCAGAGGTTCGCCCCTAATATTTATCAACCTGAAGGGGTTCTCAACCCTCTCTCCAGTCCTTGGCCTTTTGTACAATGGGGGTTGGACATAGTGGGGTCATTTCCGAGGGCTGCAGGAAACAAAAGATGGCTTCTCGTGGGGACAGACTACTTCACTAAATGGGTTGAGGCCGAGCCCTTAGCAAATATCAAAGACGTTGATTCCAAGAAGTTTGTCTGGAAAAACATCGTCACTAGATTCGGTATACCACACACACTTATCTCAGACAATGGCGTTCAATTCAACAGCAAGGCTTTTAGGAAATATTGTGGTGATATGGGCATCATAAATAGATACTCCACCCCAGCTTATCCTCAGGGAAATGGGCAAGCCGAGGCCGTTAACAAGGTCATAGTCAATGGGCTCAAGAAAAGGTTGGACGATGCGAAAGGCAGATGGGTAGAAGAACTCCCACATGTTCTGTGGACGTATCGGACTACACCGCGCAGGTCCACAGGAGAAACGCCATTCTCTATGACTTATGGAGTCGAGGCGGTGATACCTCTAGAATCTGGTTTTCCCACCCTGAAGACGAGTTCTTTTAGCCCGGAGAATAACGATGGCCTCTTGGAGAAAGGTCTTGATTTAGTTGAGGAACGGCGTGAGGCAGCTATGGTCCAATGGCTTATTATCAACAGAAGCTTAAATGGGAATATGATGCCCACGTGAAGCTAAGGCCACTCGCACCTGGAGATCTTGTACTAAGAAAAGTTGTGGGTACTTCTAAGAACCCAGCTTGGGGTAAGCTAGGACCAAACTGGGAGGGCCCCTATTGCATTGTTTCAGTAGCAGGCATAAGGTCGTATCGGCTAGCTGACCTAGATGAAAGAATTGTACCACGCCCATGGAATGTAAATAACCTTCGAAGGTATTATTATTAATAAAATATGCTTTTGTTAGTTAACAGTTCAAAGTTATAAATACCTCAGGGGCTTGCAGTTACTATTCTTAAGTGTCAAACAGAAACTTGGTTAAGTATGGTCCTCGGACCACAAACCTTGTGGAAATTAATATCTTGTCATTTGTTAAACAGAACCTTAGTTATGCCGGGTCCTCGGACCTCCTACTTTGGGAAAATTAACATTTGAAGTTACTATTCTTAAGTGTCAAACAGAAACTTGGTTAAGTATGGTCCTCGGACCACAAACCTTGTGGAAATTGATATCTTGTCATTTGTTAAACAGAACCTTAGTTATGCTGAGTCCTCGGACCTCCTACTTTGGGGAAATTAACATTTGAAGTTACTATTCTTAAGTGTCAAACAGAAACTTGGTTAAGTATGGTCCTCGGACCACAAACCTTGTGGAAATTGATATCTTATCATTTGTTAAACAGAACCTTAGTTATGCCGGGTCCTCGGACCTCCTACTTTGGGGAAATTAACATTTGAAGTTACTATTCTTAAGTGTCAAACAGAAACTTGGTTAAGTACGGTCCTCGGACCACAAACCTTGTGAAAATTGATACCTTATCATTTGTTAAACAGAGCTTTGATATCTTATTATTTAGACATTGTTCTTATTCTTATCACATATTTTGTGGAAGTCAAATACTTTACCATCTCTTAAATTGAATCTTAAGGTAAGCAGTTGTAAATATCGAAACAAAGACTCTGTAAGGTATGATCTTCGAACCTTACACTCTACTAAAATTGATATCTCGGATTACAAAGTTTAACTATTATGTGGGCTTTCTAAGTAAGGCACTGCATACATCTAAGCTAAGTTAGTTTTTGCCAGATTCTTGAATGATATACTTTGCAAAGCAAGTGTGCATACGGCTGTTTAGAAGTTATAATTGTTTGACTGAGTGGAGTTAGACTTATTTATTCCATTCTTTCTTTAGCTACGTGCTAGTAAGAACTTTCATGACAAGCATAAACAGGATAAAGTCAAGTCAATACAACATGAATGAAAGTTGAATAAAAATTGTTCTTCATTAATTATAAGCATAATACATCACTATATAAAGAAACTGCAAGTACAAAAAAAAAATCCTATGCTAGGCCCTAAGCTTTGGGAGAGGGGTCTTGGAGGGAGCTGCTGCCAGCCTCTATGCTCTTCAGCTCCAACTCAAAGGCAGACAAGACTTGTTTCCCTTTGTCCGTTGGAGGAAGGATAGGCTCCACATTCTGGCTTTGCTCCTGCTCGGCAGCTTCACACCCGTCCTTCTCTTTGTGGAAACCTTCAGGTTCTGTAGGATCAGGAACGAGTTTTAGCACCACGGAAGGAGGGGCAGGAGAGGCAACAACAGGAAGGTCTTCTATCTCCTGTATGTCTAGGGGAAGCCAAACGTTCTCGGGCTTTCTCAGCTCGGAAGCTTGAGGAACCCCTGCTGGGTTCAAGGCCTCTCCCCAGACCTGTTGACAGTACTCTCGGCACAAGGCTGCAAAGGCTTCTGTCAACAACTCCTGCGTTGCAGTTACTCCCTCCTGATAGCTGGCCTGCTTAGTGGCCTCCAATGAGCGCTTGTGGGTGCGAGCCTCCTCCTTCATCCACGTAAGCTCCTTCTCCAAGTCAGAGCGTGCCCATTGGACTTGGGAGAGCTCGTCGTCCTTTTGGCGAAGAAGCTTACGCTGCCCCTCCACTTGGTTATCCATCGTCCTTAAGCTGGCCTCGGCACCATCTTTCTCTCTTTTTAGATCGGCCAGCTGCGATGTGATCTTCCCATTTTCTGCTAGGGCCTGGCGTAGGGACATTTCTATCTCTTGCCGTAGCTCTTGCTCCATTCCAGCTCGCTTCCGAGAATCCTCCACGAACTTCTCAGCCGCGAAAACTTCTTGGATGGCCTGCAAAAATGTCAGGGGGTTAAATGTGATAAAGTGTTTACAAATGAACCTAAAGTATAAGTGTGAGGTGGAACTTACCAGAGCTAAATCCCTTTTCAATGAAAGGAACAGCTGCGGCTGGCTCATCTTCTCCAAGGCTTCCATGTCCTTGGGCAGCAAAAGAGGACGCTCCAACGCCTCGGCCAGGTGGAGGGAATGGCCTTGTTGGAACAACCGGATGTTAGACTGGAGGGGAATTGGCGCTCCATCCAGTCTCAGTTCGGGAGACCACATAGCTGGTGCTCGGCACACCTCGGCCATGTCTCTGATCTCCCCGCTTTCAACTGAACAGGCGCGCCCTTTGCCCTTGTCCAGCTTTCGCTGCTGAGCCGGCGATGGTTGCTGTTTCAGCTTCTTTTGCTTCTCGCCACCAGCCCCCTCGACCTCCACCTTCCTTTTCTTCTTCGGATCGTCGGCAGGAGGCTTGGGGTCGGCAGGAGGAGGGGGTGGTGGCAAGGCAGGGGGAGCTTAGGATCCCCTCGTCCCCTTTCTGGCAACTTTCTCTCCTCTCGCGGTCAGGAGGTCCTTAAGCACGTCCATGTCCTCTTCAATAGAGCTGTCGTCTAGACGTGCTATCACTAGACCGGCTATCCCAGAGGTCTCGGCGGCTTCCTCTTCCTCGTCGAAAAGGACGACAAATGGGCTTCTACGAGGCCTTTGGGCGTCTTCAAGTTGAAACTTATCTATCTCCTCGTCCAACGTGTTCGACGAAGACACTTGCTCCTCTAGGACAACTGTTGCCTAAGAGTGCGTGGCAAGGGGGATTGCCGCAATGGTCTGTGTGTACAGTATAGTGTGGGGGTCGTCAGGAATGTCGTGGTCGGCTAAGAAGTGCGGTCTGGCCACTTGAATCCTTCTTCGCCTCCGGTCACCCGCAACGATGGCGTTCTCAATCTCCTGGAAGTCCGAGGAGATAGGGTCGTACCCTAATATCAAATGCGCCGCTCTCTGTTGCAAGTCTTCACTCACGAACACCTCTGAGCGTAGCACTCGATTCAAATCGGCAACGTTGCAATGGCTCAGGCGCAGGCGGACGTATTGTTTATCTGCAAAGAAAGACACCAAAACAGACAAACGTGGTCAAATTTGTAGGAAATGTAATAAGTTAAAATGCTTAGTAAATGTAAATGGACATTTTAAGATGTTTAGATGGAGCTATAGGGCGGGAAGTTAGATCCTAAGGAGTCACACCTGGATCTCCCCACTCGACTGGGCAGTGGGGGCCGTCGTGCCAGTTGCCTGAGGCGATGAGGTAGTCATCCTTCATGCCTTTATTGGACTTAGGCAAACAAGAAATCAACCTAACTACGCTAGAGCGGGATTTTATGTAATAGCCTACCCCTGTAAGTTTATGGCATTCGTAGATAAAGGCGACGTCATGCCAGGTAAGGTTCAGACCCATCTACTCGTTTAGAGCGTCAACGCTTCCTAAGACTTTAAAGACGTTGGGAGCACACTGGTCGGGGCACAACCGGTGGTTGCGGAGGTATTCCCTGGTCACACTTTTCATAGGGAGGGTCATCCCACCTTCTATGAAGGCAATCATGGGAATGATAACCTCTCCCGTTTTCCTAGACCCAGTCACGGCTTCCGCCGGACAGTATTTTAAACCTACGCCGCTGGGAATGTGGTATTTGGCTCTGAAACCTTCCATCCCAGCGGCGGTGTCAACTAAACACTTAAATCTACCCATCAGAAAGGAACGAAAGACTAAGTTTTAAGGGAAAGAATGGTTAAGATGGGAGCCGAGGACAGGATCCGAGGAGAATAGGTTAAAGAAAAAGAATAGGAACTTACAAGTTTGAAGTTGTGCGAGTTTCCACGGATTTCTGCAGAGAAAAGGTGATTACTGATGTTTTGATGGGATTAGCCCCTGAAGAATTAAATGAAGGCGCAGGTTCCCAAAGCGTCACGACGTGCAGAAAGCGGCCTCGAAATTGCATTCGTCCCACCCAAATTTTCAGGGGGTAACAAAGGTCGTTAGATGCTCATCTCACCGTTGAACGTGGGGGACAAGGTGTAACTTACGGTAATAAATGCGCGCGATTTTGAAAATAAAACCGCCAAATGGCATCCTCTGGAACACAAAGCGATCTCCACACGCGCAGTTATTTACAAAACGTGTGGGGTAAGTTCTCGTTGGATCAAAACCCTATTTTTCTCCTCGGATGCTGAAAAATAGAGTTTTGAGGGGCTATTGTGGGGAGTAAAAGGACCCAAGCGGGCATTTGGGCCTTTGGGCTCTAGCAAGGAGGGCCGATTTGTTCTTAAGCTAAGAATTTGTTAGTACTGCGAATCGGCCCATACGCCGAAGGTCCGAGGATACAGCCGAGAGTGAGTTTCTCCTCGGACAGACCCAAGAGAACTCGGAGATTCACTACGAAGGTCAAGGCAGAATTCTGGAAAGACTGTTGGTTAAAAGGGGGAAACCTTGAACCTTCTAGATACACCGGTGTTAGAAAAATATCAAGAGCAAAGGCTGCCACCTCCATATTAAAGACTCTGCACCTACCTCCCTGGCCGCATTAATGGGGAAGTGGCCCCTGAACAGTAGAGCTGAAACTTCTGGTCACTATTCAAAGGCACTAAGAAAAGAAATATCTAAGGGGGAGGGGGTTTGAGCAACACGTGGATAAAACATCAGGAAAAGAAGTATTTAAGGGGGTTGAAGGCCAAAGAAAAAGGGGCCAGTTTGTAACCAAGAAAGAAATTAAGAATTGTAATCTTTAAGAAAGAAAGAGAAATAATACAGAAGTGGTCATCGGCTCACGTCCGAGGAGGTCCATCAGCAATTATCATTTATTATTTACAAGTGTTTGCACACTATATCCTGTTATTAAGTTCTCAGTACCTCTAATCTAGATTTCAAGCCCACGCTCTACAAATTTCATTGTTTAAGGCTCATTGGACCTGAGCCCATAATTGTCTTTGGGTCCAGGTGCAATTGTGCACTTACAGCCTTAAGCTACGACCTTATTTAATAAAATAAAAATTAATATATATTTTGAAAATCTAACCGTTAAATTGCATGTTCTTTATGCTCTTAATACACATGTTAAATTTCGTGTCAATCAGATATTATTTACTATATGATTTATAAACATATATTTTATGCATAATTCTAAACTATAAAAACTTGCAATTAAACAGTTTATTGATGAAATAGTTATTAATCTTTAATTTTCTAGAAATTTTGTAAACATGAAAAATATAAGAAAAATATGTAATCCAATAATGAATTTGTCAAAATTCACCTCCAATAACAAATAAATATTGAGTAATGTTGTAACCTTAGGCTACAATTAATTTTTTTGGTAAACTTTGTCCCAATTTATTTACCTGAAAAAAAAAACAAAAACAAAAAAAAAACAACTAAACCATAATTAATTTATTGATTGACTCTTATGACTAATTAATATTTATTTATTTTGGTTGAGGATTTTATCAAATGAATATAATTAAAGTTTTTTAGGATACAGATATAACATGACATCATTTTATTAGACAAACTAAATACGTGTGACAAGCTTACGTGGTACTTAAACAAAAATAACATGACATCATTTTAGGGATAAAATCTAAATTCTGAAAGATAAGGATGGAAAATCCAAAAATTTCAAACTTTAAGAGCATTGTTTATACTTAAGCCTACCATAAATATTGTTTTTGTAATATGACTTGTTATGCTATAAATAGTATACGATCATGAGATGCCATGTCTTGGCCTACTTCAAAAAATTTATTGGTATCTTGGCCTGACGATGAGAGCAATATTATCATGGAACAGGCATTATAAATGGAAATTTTATGATTTCTATAATAAATAATAAATAAAAATAGACGCAATAAGGAATGATACTCATAAAACCATCATTAAATCATATTGGCGGGCACCTGAATCTTTGCTATGTGGAAGCTCATTTTATGTTATAGTACTTTAATCGTTCTTCTACAAGCATAACAAAATCTCACAAAATTTTAATTTTATACTATATGTCTATCCATTATAGATCAAAATTAAATTAAATAAAAAATATATATGATACCGAAAACCACCATAACTCAAAACAAGGATGTTATGAAAATGTTGTGAAATTTTGTTGTATACTTAGACTTTCAAATAGAGATGAGATTGAAAATAATAATGTTTACAAACAATTGTGTTACCAATCATCTAAAAAAATTTCTGCTTATTAAGTGGTTGAAATTCTTTAATTATATTTATTGCTACCTCAATTTGTAAGTTTCATATAGAAATTGTTTTCGTAGATTTAACATTTTCCTAAATATAATATAGAACAACGTGAAACATGAAAGTCCGCTACTCATGATTTAATTATTCCAAAGGCCTAAAAAGGTATCCACTACTAAGATGCTAAGAGAGATTGACAATGGAAAATGCAACTATAAGAAAAGTTATGAGAAACTTTTTCTAGAATAATTTTTATAATTTCAGTATATTATACTATAAAAAAAAAATCATTAGAAGAACATTAAATTTTTTTCCTAAAAAATAGTCAAAAAAACAAAATGATGAGATCATGATAATATCTTTTTAGATGATTTCACATGCCATGCATGCGTGGCGTAAAATTAAAGTAAATAATTAAATAAATCCAGCCCTTGAAATTGTAAAATCTCTTGGCTAAAATTTATAATAAGAAAAAAAAAATCATCAGAAGACACTATTACAGGCAGTAAGCAGCTGAATTTTGAGACCATAAGAAACAGATAAATGTCCCAAAAAACCTACTCAATCTTAGATCCACTTCGGCAAAGTGGATATATACTCTCAAATAATAGAATACTAGCTATAGCTTAATATATATGTCTCATTCATGCGCCTTCTGAACTTTCTGTTGAAAGTTGCAAGTTTGTGCAAACCCAAAGTTTATTTTAGCTTAACATCTCAGCAATCTTTACAGCAATCTTTACAGAGACAGCAACAGAATAAATAAAAGAGGCTGCAAAGTGGACAACAGAGAATAAAAAAAAAATTGAAGTAATAGCAAATTATGATATAAATGCCCTATGTTAACTGATAAGACTAAATAGGTATGGTACATACCCCAAAAAAATGTGTATAATAAAGATCTTCTATATAATCATACAGTGAAGTAAGAAATAGTTGTATATTGAAAGGTCTTATACAAGGAGTCCCTCGAAAAAGAGTTCAAATCTTCTATCTCACTTTTCCTGCTCCACTCTATACTCCATCAATAAAAATTTGCTACGTGTTCATTTAATTAATTAAATACTATCATTATTGACTTATTAATGCTACCGTTATTAATTAATAGTAGTATTTAATTAATTAGATGAATACGTGGCAAGTTTTTATTGGTGAAGTATAGAATGGAGCAGAAAAAGTGAAACAGAAGATTTGGACTCCTCGAAAAATTGTGTGTTAATTAAGGAAGAAAGAAATTAAAGAGAGAGTAACATTAGTTTTGGATGTTAAATTGAAATGATCATGATTCTATAGCTATGATGGTGGCTTGCCATTTCTTAATAAAACTTCTGTTGTGATCTTCACAACCAGTCTGTCCTTCACTTCCTGTTGGTGTTTTTAAGGCATAGTTCAGCAGTCCAAGCAATTCAGGAAATTATTTATTCAAAAATATAAAATATTTATACAGAAATAGAAATATAGAAAAAGAGAGAAAGATGGACAAGACCTTGTTGAGGGAATTGTAGCGGTCTTCTGGATTTTGGCTCCATTAGTCCTATCTTGAAAGAACCGGGGGTGCTATGCTTTAGCCAGAAGGGGATCAATACAAGTGCAAGAACCGGTTGGAAAGCTTTTGTTGTTATTTATAAATTTTCTTCCAGAGAACTTTATTCTGCTCTTCAGTTTTGATGTACCAGCAAGCACAAATGTAGGGGAGTGAGTACAAGTTACCCACTTTAAAAATATCCTTTATCACTAAAAGAATAAAATTTAAGCTTTATTTGTGAACTTACTTTGTTAATTAGGGTCAAAACTTTATTTTGATGGTTTGGTATTACTTATTTTTATGGTTTATTATTTTGCTTAAAAATAAATAAAATGAAGGTTTTTGTTAACTAAGAGCACATTCATGTTGGTGAGCTATATTTTTTAGTTTTTAACAACTCAAAAAACTACTTTATTTATTTTAACATCTCATTTTAAAATTCACTCAATTTTATTTCAGTAACCACTTCATTTAAATAATCTTCCCTTTTATTCTTTCTGAGCAATATTCATTAGTTTTTTCTCTTGCACAATTTTTAGCCTCCATTCACTTGGTTTTCTAGGCGTACCTGTACAGGTTTGTGTGTGCATTACCTTTATATATATATATATATATATATATATATATATATATATATATATATATATATATATATATATATATATACACACTTTTAGGTGAACTTGTACTGGTTTGCCTTTGAGAGAATGAGAAATGCATTCCGGGAAGAAATACGTATTTTTATATGTGAGTTCGGTTTTGTTTAGGTGGTTTTATATGTATTTTTCTGATCTGTTAACGGGAAGATATACGAAAAAAAAAAAAAAAAAAAAAAGAAGAAGGAAAGAAAACAATATTATAATTGATGATGCCATTAAAATAGTATATTTTGGTTTTACTCTTAAGCTACAGTGCGCTGCATAGATGGCAATTCACTGTAGCTTAAAAAGTTATATATTTTAGTAATAGCTTTACTAATGCAATCTCATTTTTGAGATGGTTGTTAAAAATAGTAATTTGACAATTTGGCACCACTAACACTAATGTTTGGACCAAAGAGCAGAGGTTTTAAGGTGTATTTAATATTTATTAAATGATGTTTTATACATTTATGTATATATTCAGAAAAAATACATAAAATCCAATTGTTGGCATTTTTTTTATTAAAGAGCCCAAATAAAGGAATAATTGACAAGTGCATTGCAATATTATTCCTTAACATTTACCCTTAAAAAATTATTTATAAATAAAATAAAATAATATACTTATAAAATTTTGAAGAAGACCTAATTGTGGGTGGTGTGTGTCACTTGCATGCTATTGCACCAGTCATTTTAGAGTAGTTTTGAAATCCAAGAAAATTAATTATATTAGGCTCCGAAGAGCATAGAGACTTTAGTACTAACTCATTCCTTTCACAATAATGATGATTCCATCGTGAACATAATTACCTGGACTTTTATATATAAGGCTTTTGACTAATGGGACACATTCTAACCCTATATATATAATTTGTTCAGTGATTTTTTTTTTTTTTTTTTGTGATCAGTTTTTATAAATAAATAATATATCAAAAATACTATGGTGTATTGAAGGAATTTCAGCAAGGAGGTAGCTGCTTTATTCTATGGTGTTGGCTAATGTTCACAGCTATAGCTTTATCTCATCTTTCCTCTAATTAGAGAATCAGAATCTAATATTGTTAAATTCTCAATCAGATTAGACATAACATACATAAAATACATCTTTAATTACATGATATTAAGAATCATATTCTAGCGATATCAGGGCTGCGCTACATGCTTCTCATGGGGTTCAAATATATATAATATTTTTTTTTACTATTTAACTTATCTTTAAAAATATTTTTCACATCCTAATCACATATCAACTTAGTTTAAAACTAAATAACACAAATCATTCAATCCTAAAACCAAACAACAACACATATCACAACCAATCCTTCAAAATTAATAGCAAAACTTGTTGAATATAGTTTTTTTACATAACTCATCTAGTCATCTGAACGTACGTTTACTGTCAAATATATATATATAGTTGTCACATTTTTTTTTAATTTCCAAATGGAGTGAAAAGATGAGGTATTAACTATAAACTCAAATAATGTGCAAATGTGAAAATAGCATATTATTCTTGGATTGCCGATATACTCTTGCTCTTACATCTTTCTTTTTTTCTTTTTTTCTTTTTTCTTTTCTTTTTTTTTTTCTTTTTTAAATTTTTTGGTGGAATAAGGATAAATTTTATTCAAAAGAAATAGAGGAGTGATCAAGAAAACCTGTCTAACAGCATACAAGGACCTAAAAAGAAGGCCAATAGACAAAATTATAGGCCAGCCCATTAAGGGAGTTGGGGGCAAGAGAAAGATTAATGTTCCATATATACTTCCATGCACAAATTGAAATTGGGGCAAGGTGTACTATTAAATTTTCCATGCACAACCTTTCCTTTTATTTTTTATTTACCCAAGCCATCCGATGTCATGATATATATTATCCGCTTTGGAAGTGACACAAAGCCTCATTCCTCACGTTTTTAAAATGTCATCTCTCTCCAATTAGAGTCCAAGGTCTTCCATATATAAGGCTAAGGACATCTCCAATCCCCCTTGACCTAGGCAACGAATAACTTAATCAAGATTTGGTTCCCTCTCACCTCATCTCACATAAGGGATCTTTTGACTTTTTGGGTCTCCACTATTAGTACTACTCAAACAACAAAATGAATGTTTGAATTTCTTTTTTTCTTTTTCTTTTTTATTAATAACACGTATTAGTTTTAAAGAAAATGTTATTTTGTTATATTTCAGTGGAGAGGACAATTTAGAAATTGTGTGCAAAACTTCCAAAAGTTAAAGGAAAAATATATTACACACTTGTGTAATAAACTCTCCCCAAAGCTAAAACCTGTAAGAAAGTTGCTTGTAGCTTATATGATCAGAACATGATACGCCATACAAATAAAATAAAATAACATCGATCTTATACGGCATCGTTATTATTAGCATTTTACACGTGCCATGCTAAGAAGCCATAGTTAAAATATATAATGTATCTTAATTTTAAAGAACCTAAACTTTTTTATTACTTTTACTTTTATAAACTTTTTAATTCAATTTTTTGTTTTGAAAATGTGGTCTTTTATGTGGGCACCACATTGTGTGATGCATTTTTATGATAAGAAAACCGTACAAAACCACACCACACTGCACCCATATATATTTATTTATTTTATATTAAATATATATTAATAAATTACTATTATATGAAGTAAGTGACCAACCTAGTGTTAGTACATTCTAGTTTCACGTCAAAACGACTTTGTTTCGGTTAAATACAAAATCAAATGTTCAAAATATCATTCACTTCTCCATCTCTCACTCTCACAAAATCAAAAGTTCAAAAGTTTAATATTATTTTGTTGTTTTGTATATACTATATATATTTGTGGTACTTTTAGTTTACTATCAATTTGTAATGGATTTCTTTTTTGTTTTGTATATATTTGTGTTACTTTCATAATTATTAATAGTAAATTAGACATTGTTCATGACATCCTGACAAATATATCATCCTAAAACTAACCAAACTGCATCTTATACACCGCATCGACCCGCACTACACCGCACATGTAACCTCAAAATAGGTATAGTATGGTTATGGTTCTGGTCAGACTGCAATGCAAAGTGCAGTATTTAAAATGGCTCAAAACCACACCAAACTACAATGTGAACACCCCTATTTGTAATGGTTCTATAGTTCTAATTCTTTTTTATGCATAGATGAGATTAAAAGAAATAATGGCGAGAGAGACAAATTCCAAATTTAGAAACAAGTAGTTGTTAACTTGTGCATAATGTACGGGAAATTTGTACAACAAAAAATATATATATATATATATATATATATATATATATATGTATATATATATATATATGTATGTATGTATGTATGTATGTATGTATGCATGCATGTGTAAATTGGGAGCTCAGAATAAAATGTGAAACTCCAATATACTCATTCATAAAACCATTATTCTTTCATAGTGGATGAGTGCCTAAGCAATTGAATCAAATTTTGCCATTTGGAAGCTTGGTTTTTTAAGTTCTGATAATTATTTGTGATGAGATTGAATATAATAACAATAAAATGACAGATAAAGGCATGAAACATGAAATTCCACTACTCTTGGTCTTAATTAAACCGAAAAAAGTTTGCAATACTCAAAAGATATTAGGAGAGAACGAGAAATGCAAAACGCAACTATAAGAAAAGTTATGAGAATAGTTTTAGAATAAACACTATAATATCATTAAATACTGTTTCAATACTAGTGGAACAATTTTATAAAGAAGAGAATGAAAAAAATAAAATGATGAGATCATGAGAATGTTTTTGGATGATTTCGTATGTCATGACGTAAACTTAAAATAAATAACTACTTATTAGGGCCTTCGTAATGAGTTCCCTATGGGCACATCTGTAGTTATATATAATTATATGTTGGATCTTACAGGATTTAAGCGTCCTATTACCTCTGCTATTCCCACCTATTGTGACAAGAAAAGTGTCATCTTCCACAAACGGGCCAAGTATATCATCGTCCTTAGGGCTCTATAGTCTATAGATTTTATTTTGTTTTCTCTCGTGATCAACTTGCTACTTATTCGCGGATTCAGTTAATTCAACTAGTAAAATTTCTTATGGTTAAATAAAAGATCTGGAGTTCAATCCCTAACTACATCAAAAATCA
The DNA here is from genome assembly GCF_040712315.1 of Castanea sativa. Taxonomy (NCBI): domain Eukaryota; kingdom Viridiplantae; phylum Streptophyta; class Magnoliopsida; order Fagales; family Fagaceae; genus Castanea; species Castanea sativa. The sequence continues at coordinate 62,636,247 of NC_134023.1, read as the reverse complement.
TTTGATGTCATGGTTCAATAATAAATAACTATCATCAAAAGTGGACGCTGCTTATTCACTGAATGACAACCAATTCCTTCCCTAACTCAGGCAGGCAAGTTATGAGGAGGCACCATCCAACTCAACTCACTTTGATGGTGTACTTTCTATTTTACTATAACTAGTAGTACCCCCACGTTGTACTGCTACTGGATGCTCTGGACTCTTTATAGATATTCTCCTACAGTATTATGTATTCTACAATATATAAAATCACATTCTCTCAGCTCCAACCAGTCAAGAAAGCACGGATATAGGAAGCATCAACGTGCTGATAAATTCATATCCTTTCAGTACGTACATTGGTTCACCTCAAGCGGGCAGGTGTCAAAATTTACACGCCAAATAAACTTTTACATTTAACAGAGAAGGTTAATGTGCCAGTTCTTTCAGAAAAGGGATGGCCCATTTCCTCAAACAACATACTGATTACTGAAAATCTAGTTCTCTGAAAATGGATCCAATATGGCTAGAGATATCAGCTACAACACTAGCAAAAAAAATAAAAACGCAACACTTTTAATTAAAAATACATATGTTAATTTCAGAAGGAATATAATTAACCTTGATGATGATCAAGAACAGAACTTTGAGAACAAAGAAACAGAGATAAATATCCCACAAAATTACTTACTAAATTATAAATACACTCGTGCAAAGTGAATACTCTCTTACACGATAAAATACTAGTAGCACCCTAGATATGGCTCATGCATGCCTTGTGAACTCTTCAGTTGAAAAACTTGAAAGTAGCAAGTTTATGCAACCCTGAAGTAATCAGCAGCCACCTTTGCGCGCGATTTCTTATTTTTCAACAACGGATTGTTTACGGAAACAGCCACAGTATAAAAGATGGCTGCAAATTGGACAGAGAAGAAACAAAAAAATGAAGTAATATACAGTAAAGTTACTAAAGTATATATAACATGATATACTGAAATAAATATTTTTATTAAGTACTGAAAGATCTTGTTCTTTTTTTTTCTTTTCTTCTTTTTTGTAGTATCTTGAATTATTGGATTTAATAAAAGAGTGTGTTCGTGATGTAAAAATAAAATAGTTTAATGGTGAATTAATCTTAAATTGAAAGAATTATGGTGATGTTGATGATGATGATGATGATGATGATGATATAATTTTAATAATAATAAGCTTACCATTTTTTAGTAAAAGTTTTGCCATGGCCATGTTCAAGCTTCACGTTTTGCCTCTCTTTCTTTTGTGTAACTTTACTTCCTGTTGGGTGTTTATTGGGGCATAATACAACTTTAGTCCAAGCAGTCCATGAAATCATTTATGCAAAGCATAAAATATTCAACTTAGTACTGCATGTGCATGAACATGTGTGTGTGTGTGTGTGTGTGTGTGTGAGTTAGTGAGTGAGGGAGAGAGGCAAGACCTGGTTTGTGCTTGTCACTTGCATCTTGCTGCTCTTTCTGCTGTGCCATTTTAAAGCAAAAGCAAACACTAATGCTTGTGAAAGATGTATTAAATCTTACACAACTGAGTTTCTTCTTGCCATTTGGAGTGTGTATATATATGCATTCAAATGGGTGAAGGAATTTCACTGTGGAGGAGCTAATGTTTCACAGCTAGCTAGATTTGTTCTCATCTTCTGACGTTCTAGAATCAGAATCTAAAGTTGGTCTCAATTAGATTAGACATAATGCATATAAAATACTTCTTTAGGAAACAATATGGGAATTATGTTATACCTCAAAACTATGTGCACAACTAATTGGTTAGAGATATGTATAATTGATAATTCTATGTTCATTTTTCTTATTTTCTTTTATTGTCAATTGTTACAGATTCTGTTAGTTCAACTAATACCTCCTTTATAAGTTTTAAGTAGAGGGTAAAGTCATGGGTCCAAGATCCATTGACAAAAAAAAAAAAAAAATTAGAGTCATCACATTTATTTTCTATTTTCAAAACCAGTGATAAAGATGAGGTATTAACACAAATAAGGATAGTGCCACTGAAATCATAAGGTTATAATAATAAAATGGTTAACTTTTAATTGCTTGAATAGTAGCTCATGAGCACAACATGAGATACCTTAAAAAAAATTATAAGATAACTTCTTAACAAAGATAGCATAATTAGAATAGTATTGAAGGCCTTAAGAGAATCCAGATACGCCAGTTTCTAAGTTTGCTCTATAGTTCTGAAGCTTTTTAAACAAGAGATGAGATAACAAGAATGAATGGCATGAAACACAAGATTCCACTACTTAGAAGAAGATATGGAAGAGAGATTGGGACCTTGGAATGGAATGTGAAACTCCACTTCAAAATTATTAAAATAGGCACATGAAACCTCATGGTTTAGAATATATACTGCTTGCATTATCATCCGAAGAATATATTTTTACAAAAAGAAAACACTAAAATCTTGATGAGAATCTCATTAATTACTCCATAATACTTTTTCTAGCAAGTAATTACTACATAATACATGACATGACAAGCCAAACCGGGAAAAAATAAGAGGACAAGTAGGGTTTGATCCTTCTTGCCTTGACCATATAGTTGACTGATTGTTGAAATTGATTTCTTTTACATGAACCTATTGTTTTCCCACTTAATTTTGTGTAGGTTCCGAAGTTGGAATTTGATAATAATTCTCCATCAAGTCGTAACACAAACTTTTTTAGCTCCCTTTTAGAGTGAAACCAAACAGAAAAACAAGCTATTTCTCTAGAAATGTTTTATGCCTAAACAAACTATATCAACCTTATCTTCAATGTTTCCATCTATTTTTTGTGCTAGTACATTTATTGCAAATAAGAAACAAGTTTTAGGCCCCCAAGACCAGCAAAGCTCTCTCGATTAATGTAACTTTAAAATACAGGAGAACTAGAGCACTGAAACTAAACCTTTTAAACCATACTAGATGATGTCCCACGCAATGCGTGAATACTTTATAATTTTATTTTCAAATAATTTGTAACTAATTTTTATGACGCATATAAAATGTCTAATCTTGTGGTATAATATTTACACAATTAGCTTCAATTATCTTATTTATTAAAAAAGAGGAAAATAAAAAAGAAACATAAATTACTATGCATAACATAATCTATAGCCAAATGCTCTAAGAAATTATCCTTTGGCACCAAGACCAAGTCTTCTACTTGGAACTCTCATCGTGTATTTCTCCAGAATTTATAGAATACATACCAAGACCTAATACCCTAAAAATGTCCCACGCATAAGGGACATTTTTGCCACTATGAATTTTCAATCCAAGTGTTGCAAATATGTCTTCAGTTATAAAAGCATTGCCTATGTAGTAATCAAACACCATAGTTAAGGCCTAAAAGAAAATTCAAAAAAGGAGGCGGTGAATTTTCATTCATAGATCAACTTTATTGCAATCATGATCCAAGTTGGAGTACTAATAGATTCATAAAGAATTTCACATGGTCAAGAAAAGCAGCGGTAGTGATAAAATTTGATAGTAATTTTTTCAAAAATACTCAAAAGAATGTCATATGCTAAGTTGCAACTATTGGAATTGGTTCATAGTCTAGAACTATAATAATAATAATAATAATAATAATAATAATAATATAAAAATTAAAGAATCAGTAGTTACACTAACTTTTTAGGTTGCTTGACAAAACTTAAGAGGATAAAAAAATAATTGAAGTGAGATAGGCATGCCAAGAGGATAAAAAATTAATTTTATAACCTTCTGTGGATAGGCATGCCAACCCTCCATCTTGAGCAACACTTGATGCACAACTGATTGAAGTGAGATAGGTGCAAACAATGCAATCTTTGGGAATTTGTTTGAGTCTTTGGGGACCATGATCCAACCAAGGTAAAATAAATAATAAACAAAAAAGTTCAAAGATTGAAAGGATAAGAGCTAAGATTAATCATTTCAGTTTATAAAATATTTATGGCCCTTTTGGTAAAAGATTTCTAGTAACATTGTTTAAGTTTTGTGAAAATGTGTGGGTGAAAAAGTGTTTGAAAATACGTGTTATGGTGTTTAAACAACAGTTTTCATTGTTTAAACACCGTTACCAAACGGGGCCTTAAAGAGCGTAAGTATTAATGACAAAATTGATAATATGAATCTAGCAAGCTCTAACATACCTCAAACAAAAAATTATGATAATTTCTAAGGCAACTGTAAAACACATGAAAATTTTGAGTAGGGAAAAGAATAGGCAGTAAAAAATAGATAAAAGGCATAAAACATAAGGATTTTTTTTTTTTATGGTGAAGGGCTCCAGAAATTTGGCTAAGAGATGAAATTTTTTTACTTAAGACCAACTATAACATTATTTATGTTGGGTTCTACTTCTTGCAAAATAATGACCAACTGTTAATAACTTAATACACTACTTAACCTCACCTACAGTAGCGATACATAATAAGAAGCTTGACACTTAGCTTGGGGTTTTTTGGCAGTTATGGTGTGTAGTTATATATGATTTTGTAGTATTAGTTCTTACTCCATTGTCCTACGCCTCTGCATATGTTGTATTAAATACACTACCTTAGACTTCTAGTTATGTACCTACACTTATCTTACATGACTAATGTCATGGACCCAAGATCATTGCCAATTACCTAGAGCCTGGGACAACTCTACCTGCACAAAAAAAAATAATAATAAAAATTAAAAATAAAAAAATAACTTGAGCCTTTACTTTCTTCTTAACACTGAAGTATTTGTTCCTCAAATTTTATATGTCATGAGTAGATTATGTGTTTGGCTTTAATCCTTGATCTGTGGGATCCATTTGTATTTACAAAAATCTGGATATGGATTAACAGAAATTATGTTTCTTTGTTTCAAAAAAAAAAAAGTTTCTTTTTGATTTCTTTTTTAAAGAATTTAACTACACCATAAAAAATTTATAAAATAAAAAACCCAAACCGTTTTCTTAAAGAATTTAACTACACAATAAAAAATTTATGAAATAAAAAAACCCCAAATGCAAGTTCTCTTACTACCTTGACGGGTCAACCGTTTGGCTTGAGGTTGATCTTATGGGTCGGACCTATATTCCTGGAATCATTCCAAATATTAAAAGACCACATAGAAACCCAAAATTCAAAATCATTTAATTTTGAAAATTTGCAGCAAAAATTTTTAAGATGCTACAAGTAATAATCATTTTTTTTCTAAAAAAGGAGATGAGAAAGAGAAAGAGCATAACAATTTAGTTTTAGAGAAACAGAGTGAGAGATTTAGGGACCTGTTGAAATTGATGTCATGCCAAGCATGGAGAACATCTCCGTAGTGGAATTGTGGACCTTTGAAGTCATACACGAAATCCTTTAAGATTGAGATTCAACCACATAATTCTGGAAAGATTGGTTTTTTAGTTGTCTGACCAAATGTATGGGAAATAGAGGAGATTGAGACAGAAATGAGAAGGGTCAAAACTCAAAATTGCAAGAGGTAAAAATAATTGAGCTTGTGTAATTAAGGAGATGTTTGGATTTCATAAGACACATACTTGAAATGTTATTTTGAGTTTAAACGTTATTTTGTAATCAATTGAGAAACTTTAAACGTGATTTTGATCTTTTATTGTCAATTGAGAGAGAGGGGTAAGGAGTAATAACAGATAAGGTACAATAAATTTTAACCAAAAAAAAAAAACTAGATGGCTTAAATAAAAGAGCTAACCATAGAAAGCGTCACTTGGCAGAACCTCATGCGGGAGAGCATGAGGTCTTTGCTTATATATATATATATATATATATATATATATATATATATATATATTGATTGAACCCTGTAAGTCGGGTGCAAGGCCTCCCAACAGTCGACTCCCCTAGCATAACCATGCAATGTGGAATCAATGAGAAATCAATCAATTAGATAGAGTTCAAGATATCAAACACAACAGTTTCCCTGAGTGAAATGGCTAGCTTATAAAAAATATACATTGACATTTCAACAATTTCTATAGATAAGTCACAGATTTCCAGTTGTAACCAAGTTGCCAACTGAAGGCTTGACCACAAAATCTCTCTCGAACTTGTATACTAGACTACTAGTGCTTGGATGGCGATCGGGAAGAAACAACGGAACCAAAAACACATGAACCTCAGTAACAAGCCCACTTGCTCATTCTTTTTCCCTCCTGATTAATTCTTCCCTTACATTAGTGAATAAACAAGATTACAAAGCATCTGAACAGGAAGAAGAAGAGGCAATCACGCAAGGAGGTGTATCACACTTCAATGATAAGGCGGTCATCATTCATTCCAGGGGGTGACAACGGTGGAACAGCCGCTTCATAAAAGGCAGCAGATTCAATTTCCAAGACCCTCCTAGCAGTGGCCTGATGCTCTCTACTTCTACCAATCCTTCTTGAGGGCAGGGATTCAGAGGCAGCAGCTCTGGATGAGTTACTACTAACAATGGACGATAAAAATTTGTCCTTTGAAATAGCTGTTGGGGCAGATGCAATAACAGAGCTGAAGACACCAGACTCCCTTAATCCTTGTATTATGACCTGAAAAATATAGCAAGAGACAATTGAAAAAATGTATGTATATATATATATATATGGACAAATAAGAGAAACCAGCACAGCAAAATAGCAATAACAGTATAGAAATAGTAATAGTAATATAAATGGTTTAATAAAGAGGTGGATGCTGGAGCAGGGGGCCAGAGTGGGGAAAATCAGCAATGGTGTGCAGCAGTACTGGCATCAAATGGAAGAAAATTGATCTATTTCATTTATTAAGTAGGATCAATTTATATTTCAAAGAGTCAAAATATTTTTTACTATTAATTTTAAACAAATGACCCAGTTACTCCTTTTTTATAACTTGCTAGTAACAACAATGGGGAAGGGGGGATTTGAGCCTTGGTTGTCTCCGATTGAAACGCCCAAAGATGGCAATTGAGCTACAAGGCTCTTGGCTCAAATGACCTGATTTCTATTATTATATTTTGGACGACAAATTTCATCATCCAATTCAAATCATGGAACCAGTTGATTACTAATCATATCCAAATGCAACCCCCCCCCCCCCCCCCCTTCCCAACCAAAAAAAAAATTGTAGAATCATGCTTACCATTGGAGCATATATGCGAGTTAAAACGCCCTTCCTCAGTAGTTTCATTTTTACATCTTTGTCACCCCACACAATGTGTTCCCGGTACCTAGTAGAACAGAATGGCCAAAATATATATGAATTTATGAAAAGCAAGGAAAAAGTTATGCTCATGTCAAGAGTTCTTTTAGAGATCTCAGATTTGAATTTAAGGGATTGCAATGGGTTCAAAGTGAAAACAGATCATGAAGATGGGGCAAAGAAAATGAATTTCTCCATTTAAAAATTTACCAGTTCAGCATCTCCTCCTCTGTTGCAGTAGAAGCAATTATGAATGCCTGCAATGCATTATGTTCTCTCAGTATAATGAAGGTTTCATCAAAACGAAATGCAATCCAAAAAAAAAAAACAAAATCAAGTACTGGCAACAAGGATTCTTCTTACAAATCAACCCCTAATTTGGCATTGACCTGAGTTTCAAGAGATTAAAACAAGCCTACAGATTTCCAGGATGCAGGCCCCCAATTGTTAACATTCAAATGGCAAACACTCATCAAAACCAATAAAGATAAATGCCTTGTCCAATAGTAACATTCAAAACCTCCTTTTCCAGGATTTTATAATTAATTAACAACTATGCATATAAGCAACCACTAATTCACAGGTCAATCCAACATTTCCACACAAATTGTTTCACATTAAATTATCATGAGTCTTAACATTCAGTTATATACTTATATCTTGTTAGTTGTTACATCATCAAGGTCCTTTTCCTTACAACAACTTCTGGTAGGCTTCAAAAATTTCCCAGCTACTTCAATTCATGTAGTTTGTCCTCCCTTTCTATATTAAGTCCTTCCAAAATGCTAATTAGCACCTCCTAGTGGAACATTACTGCTTTACATTGCACATGGACTATCTAGATCAGTTACAAAGTATTACACACCTAAAATACTGATTTCATGTTCCCATATCCTGTTGTTTCTACTTTTTACTTATTATGATTGTTTAATAGTACTATTAATGAACAAAAAAAATTGAATAAGAGAAATCACTGGACTCACAGCTCTATCAAATTCCAACATAAAGCATCTTTTGACATCCTCCTTTGTAGGCTTGCAGCCACACCGATCACGCCTAGAGGTCAAGTCTGAAAATTTGGAATACGTGTAGTGTAGAACAGCAGCCTCCTCCAATTTTATCTCACTAGTAGTAGCCATTGCATGCATAAAGTATTGACATCAGAAATCCAATAATAAAGATTGTTAGGGTCATGATACTGATTTTTTTTTTTTCCTCCAGTATGAAATTAACATACTTTGGGGTTTTCATATAATTATGCCATCTGTGTGCACCATTAGGACGAAGATGATCTTGAATCCGAGCAGCTGATTTCCCATTTCCATAAGTCAAAAAGTAGTTTGGATTACCACGAGTAGCATCCTTGTACATGCCAAAATATGTGTCCTTTGGAAGATGGTCATAATTTCTCTTGAACATCGATATCTGTTTGCATAGATACAAGAACAAGACAAACATCAAATACTATACAGGTATCCTCAAAGACAAGCAAACATAATGCCACAATATTTTCCTAGACAACAAAATAAACCTCCAACACATCTGTTACCTAACTATGGTATAGAATAAATTTAGGTGAACACCTAGTTACTAAAAAACCTCGTTCTATTTAATTGGAAGCTGCACATTATAAATTTCTTACCATGTGCTCATTTCCCTAACCAAACCCCACCCACCATCTATCCACCAATATGCCCTCCAATCAACAAATGTCATGATTCGTCTCTTTTGAAGCTTAAGCATTGCATTTGTATATCATAAACTTATCAAAGTGTCTCTCTAATAAAGATTATCACATTAACTGCATTACTTTACCAGTGGAGCTCAATGCAAAAATTGCACATAGATAAATATAGAGATAAATCAATATCAAAAAACATAATAAAAAGTCACAAGGTATAATGATTATCAAATCCAGTGTTCCCTTTCTGGAGCCTTCAAAACAAAAAATATTCACAATCAAACTTCCCCATGTGTCAAGCTGAAACCTGCAGAGAACCCAATTGAAAATACCAAACGTGCAAAAATTTCACAAGATATCATTTTTGCAACATGAGTAATGGTAATGGATCATACACCTAGTTGGAGCTACACACGCAACCAAATAAGAGTAAAGTTTTTTTGATAAGTAAAAATACTAAGTAAACCAAATAAGAGTAAACTACTTTGACGTTTGTGATTTTGTGATTCTGGAATACATGTCAATTGCTAAGGTCTTTGAAATTTGACATAAGAAACACATCTTTATGGTTACATAACAAGCAACTATATTGAAGAAGACCAAACTTTGGTCAAATAATAAATTATCACTTAATGGTTTTTCACCTAACTCTGATATACTAGCCAAAGTATTGAATGTTTAAAGAACCATCATCTCCAAACAAGCTTTGTCCCAGATTGAATTCATTACATAATCACGTATGGATGATCCACTGCCTTCACCTATCTTTTGACAACCATAGTATCTTCACCTTCAACTGCCTAATATTTTAAAGCACTTTAACTAGCTTATACAATCCAATCTGATACAAAATATCGTGCCCATGCACTCCACATAAAATATTTTACCAAACCAGAGAACTAGTTTCTAAGAAATGATGCAACTAACAAACTCTAATGTCAACAGGCTCTATGGAAAGAAGGGTTAGTAGTTCTTTAGGCACAAAGGTAAGTCCACGTCAAAATTCTAAAACTTGTGACATTCCAAAGTCCCTTGGTATATTCAATAGAAAAATGGGTTTACTATCGTAAACACAATGTACTTTCTTATCAATAAAACTTCGATTACCAATCAAATATATATATATATATATATATATATATATATATATATATATTCAATAGAAAAATGGATCGTCAACTCCATCAAGTTAGATATAAAATTATGTAATTAAATATAAATGTGATAACCATGTTCCTGTGCAGGTCAATTGATCAAGAAAACATTATTGGCTTCTAGGCATTCTAACTGTCACATAGTCCACAAATTTATGACTTTGTCATGACAATGGACATGGAAACATTATATATTTGAGTCTAATTCACTAAAGGAAACAAACAATAACAAACATGAAACGCTATTTATAAAGGCCAAGATTTTCATTATGAATAAACAGGAAATTTTATCTTGGCCAAGATATCCCATTCCCTTCAGACATCTACAATCAAACTTAATGAACCAAGTGAATGAAAGGACAGTGAATGATAAGGGAAGTTTACCTCACTAAAAGGGTCCTTGATATCCTCTCGTTCAACGCTGCTCTCCTAAAGAAACAAATACCACAATCAGTTGTAATTCAAGTAATGAATGCCACAGCTCATTGTTGAAGGGAGTACAGAAGAATGACAAGACCAGAATATGCTACCATCTTCAACAAGGCCCCTAACTATAAGTTATCACTAATATATCATTATAACAAATCTAAATACTTCACTCACATAGTTAGGAAATATAACCATATCCACATTCCCAGGCACATCAAGCAGCAGCTGCCTCAGTGAATACTCCCGAGCATCAGCTGGGTGTAATAACTCATCAGTGTCAAGATGAATTATCCAGTCCATGCCAGCATCCTGATATTTTAATACGCAAGAGACTATATTGAGAAAAATTAACTCGGGACAGACTTGTCAAAACAAAGAGGAATGAGATACAGGAGAATATTATCTTTCATACCCGGGCCATTACAATAGCCATCTCCATATTGAGAGATTGCTTCACAAACAGCTCATAATTGCAAGGCTTGTAAAAGAAACTTGAAAGCCATGTCTCATTCCAAATCCGGCTGATGGTCCCCGAAAAAAACAGGAAAATAAATGAATAATTAAGACACATTATACACACACACACACACACATGCGTGTGTGTGGATATATATATAATTAAAAGAAATCATGTAAACAATTAAAGAGAGGTGATAGAAGATATACTTCAATGTTTAATAATTAAGGAAGTTAATTGTATCAAATGCCGGAACATTTAAAGTTGCTTACATCAAATACAGAAATAATGTTCCAGCAAAAAGAAAGAAACATAGGGGGAAGCAAAAATGTGAATGGTCTAAAGTGTCTAGAAAACTAATGAAACATAGAAGAAAGACTACTAAATATTCATATGATTAATACTAGGAGAAAACTGTAACTCTCTATCTTTTTCTTTATAAGTAATGAATATTTTATTGAAAACAAAACAAACCCCAGTACAATGGAAATGTACTATGGGAGCAATACAATCAAGAACCCAAATCACAATGATCCAGCAAATCAGGAATAGAAAAACATGAAAAAGTTGTCTAATGCTTTAAGAACAACATACTAGTGAGGAAAAAACTATGAAACGATAGCCTACAGTAAGCTTCAATTCAATCATATGTGATTTGAAAGTAACAGTGATCAAACCTCTTAGCCTGTTGTTCCTCCAGCTCTCTTGTTCTATATATCACTTTTACTCCCTGAGAAAACAATATGAAAATCATGCTCAAAGAGGCTCAAAGAAAAAACATAATATAAACCAAAGTAGAACAACTTCATTTTGAAAAGTTAGCAAACCAAAAGGTCAACTTAAATGAATGTCAAGCAGTCAGAGCAGAGGATATATATCAACTTACTGGGATAGATTCCAGAACTTTAGATACAGCCGGAGATGCAGCCTTTCCCTCCACAAAAAGAAAAAAGGTTGAGACTCCAATAACCTTATGAAAAAACATCCATGGCAAGATCTGCTCTAAACCAGCTGAAGTACTTGTCGTAATACATATCTGCAAGTTTAGAAGCAAACTGCACAAAGTTATAACCAATCATTTAATTCAGTGTTAACTGTACAGATATAAGAAAGTTATTTGCATTGACTTCAACAAAAAAATCCATCGTCCAATAATTTGCTTTATTGAATCCATAATATGACCATAAGAAGTAGAAATAGTAACTTGGAACCGTTTTTTTATATAAATAATAGTAACTTTGAACAATCGGACGCAAATACCAATTTCCAAAAAGCAAAGTCCTAGATTAGATCAATCCAACCATCAATATTAGACCTCTTAACAAATTCTCTATCTCCTACTATCACAGCAATCAAAACATTTAATGGTTAACACTGAAGTTATCATATTTACCAAAGGCCACCAAATAATCATTTTAAAACAGATCCCAGAGTCAGAATTTTTCCATTGTTCACAGACCAGAACCAATTAGACAAGCTGCCACTCAAACAAGCATTAATACACTAATAACCTCCGTTAGTTTTTACAACCAAGAGAAAATAAAGCAAAATCAACACTTTGTTTCCATTTTCTTACAGTCGATGTTCTCAGACACTCATCAACCAGACAAACAGTTTCCTGTCAGTCAAAGATCCTTGTAGCTCAACTAGCACCTCCTAGTGTTTTTGACATAATGTATAGGGTTCAAATCCCCTTCCCCATTGTAACTATTGGGGGAAAAAATCTAGCAGTATTCACTAAAATCCAGTCCACAAAATGCAAAACCCAGAATCAGACAAAATTGTCTTGCAAAGTTTAATACCAAAGTGCTAAGACCAAGTCCAAGTTCAATACTAATTCACAAATCCCACTACCAAATAGTCTACCAAATCACTAGAATCTCCAATGTATGACTTCACATTCACAAATCCAAATTCTTTTCTCAATATACATTCAAAAACCCCAAGCCACATTAAATCAGACCAAAATTCACTGAACCCACAATTTATTATCCATGCTAAATCACAAAGAAAACTCCCAAACTTGAATCCCAATGCACAAACCCACCACAAATGAACCATAAAAAATCACACCCACTTCTCAGTTTCTACTTTCTAGTAAACTTTTAAAATCTCAAAGAACAATGTGATTCAATTCTAAAAGAGGGAAAATTCTCCAATTTGGATTAATTAGAACTCAAAAAGAATTAGAATCCAAATCTTTTTTCAAATTTCAAATCTATCTCCAAAATTCAAAGGCTCACTAAGCAATGCCTACTCAGAAACTAAGATAAATAGAATAATACATGATTTAAACCCAAACAAATGCAATCTCTCACAAAAGGCTAGCACACAACACGGCATATGTGACAGACAAAACTATGGCCAGACTACATAAATAACATAGAAGCAAACAAAATTGTTAAGTAGGAAATGCACCTATTAGTCAAAGATTCTATGTAATTTACTCCAAATTATATCAAACCAACATTGGCTGGCAGATTGTAGCAGAGGTTGCAGTGACATGACATCATTTGTTAGTAGCATGACCCTAAGAGCCCAAAACACAGTTTCTCATTCTGATCACAAGCTATGTAAAACTCTGTGATTCTTTTTCTTTTTCTTTTTTTTAATAACATTAACAATGCTTCAACCATTGTTAATGACAAGGTTGAATTTACTTTTTTATTAGTCTTAACATAATTTAAATCTAGGATTTATTTAACATTTGCCATAGCAGGATGCAGATGCTTCAAGGACAGGGTAGAAGTTTTCTCTCCTGTATTTATGCATCTCATAATGACATTGAAAGAAGGGCTTCGTGGAATAGTTTGGGCCCAAGAGATGTGAGGAAACCGCTGCATAAGACTGTCTCACAAGATACTTTTCCATTCTAGGGATGAAGAAATCATGTTGCACTCAATTAAAATAAGAAATCAAAAACAGAGTTAAATGCAGAAATGGGTTTAAAAGATCAGTTGATAGTGCAGCATTATGCAGAGTATGGGGGTTTCCCGAAAGTATGCTCGAAGGAAAGGCACAATGAGTAAATAGTGCTGAGATTTCAGTTTTGTATTGATAGAGTTTCAGATTGTAAACAGTAGAGCAGATTTTGTTTGTTTGGTTACTTATCTGTTTCTGGTGTATTCAGTTGAGTGGATTTTGTTTTGAACAGTGTTTCTTCAGGCACTTTAAGGCTGTATAGTGTACATGTTCTGATTGGTTTTTAAGTCAATAAATATCATCTCATTCATCAAAAAGAGAGATCCCCAGAAAATCAATCCAAAATATCACTAAGAACCGAACTTTATTTCTGTTTGAACCAGTACAAACCCGATTCACAGAAAGAAAACCCCTGAAACAGATTAACCCCAAAACCAAAACATAACTGCAAGTCAAAGTTTTGGTCTTTGATAGGAGCAGCAGTTAAAACTTCCAAGCACAATACTGAATCCCTAGAAAAATGCATCATAAAAAGCAAAACCCAGAAACAGATCAAAGCCCAAAACCAATCCCATACCCCCCCTAAAATCCAATCCACAAAATCCAAAACCCAGAAACACATCAACCTCAAAAACCAAACTTTCAAAATGAGTCAAAACTTTTTTCCCTAAATTGTTGCAGCACCCAACATTTCCAAGCACAATACCAAAACCCCACTAAAATTCAATCCATAAAAAGCAAAACCCAGAAACAGATCAGCCCCAAAACCAAAATTTTAACAAGAGTCAAACTGTTAGTCTTAGATTGAAGCAGCACTCAAAATTTCTAAGCACAATACCAATCCACCAATAAACTTTTATCCATAAAAAGTAAATCCCAGAACCAAAATATTAAACTTTTTGGTCTAAAATTGAAGCAGCACTCAAAATTCCCAAGCACAATACTAAAACACCACCAAAATCCAATCCACAAAATAAATAAAACAAAGCAAACCCAATAACAAATCAACCACAAAACCATAAAATTTCACATAAAAACCGAACCTTAGGCTTGAGACTGGACAAGTCATCGAACTCCCATCCATGGTAGTAAGGAAACGAAGGAGTCAAGCCTTGACGAAGACTGGCACAGTCAGAGGAGGAGGAGGACTGGTGCTGGTGAGCGGTGGGAGAGAGAGGAGAAGGGTCCATCCCAGGGAACAAGTGTTGGGACCCTGGTGGGGCCCAGCGAGTGGTGGGGTCGGTGATGCCTCCACGCCATTGGAGGACGAAAGCCAAGGCGGCGAGAGTGAGAGGAAGAACCGTGAGGAGGAGGAGGAGCTTGGAGGAGATCGAAGATGATGGTGTTGAACGCAGCAACAATTGCTGGTGGCTATTGTTGGCCATCTTTTCAAAACATACAAACACAGAGAGAGAGAGAGAGAAGTCAAGTTTCAGTTTGAGGAGCTAAACGAAAGTTTAAAACTTGGAAGTGAAGGGACAGACACGAGTAGAAAGTGACATGTGAATGTGAATGTAGGCTGTACCTTTTTGTTGCTCTTTGTTGTTGTCGTTGAGGTTGGTTGTTTTTTTTTTTCTTTTCTTTTCTTTTCTTTTTTTTTTTTCTTTTTTTAGGAAACTGTTGAAAGATTATAATCATAAATTCAGTATCTGGGGAGTAATCAGTAGTTAATTAATTACTAAATTTGTTCATATGGCATTATTATTATGATTTTTTTTTTTGTAAAATACAAACCCTGAGATCTTGATTAATGTCAGTCAATTAAGTCTAAAACTTTTTTAAACTATTGGGGTTCGGGAGTCCTAATCACTCTTCAAGAAATGATGAGTAAAATTTAAGGATCAAGTTGAGTTTAGGGATCAAATTAGTCAATTTTGAAAAATAACCCAAATTTCAGAAGTATTAATGGTATTTTACCCTTTTTTAAATTATTATTCAATAGTTGCAAGCATAGTTTTAAACACCAAATTAGTCGGTTCAATTAGGAACCAAACCTTAATTAAAAACAATGGAAAATTCAAGTAAAAATCAATCGGAACCCAAGAATTGGTTTTTAAAACCATAGTTACAAGTTATAAAATCGGTGAAGATTTGAAACCTAATTCTCCTTTTAGCCGATAAAGAAGAGCATATTGTGCATGTAGAGCTTCTAAATAGAAAAAGCTATGCACGTAGAGAGGAAAATTTGAATTAAGACCAAAGTTCACTTATTTAGTTGTTAAAAAACAGCCAACAGCAAGGTATTATGTGTTATTTAGTGGGAACCATTGTTGCTATTAAGAGATAAATGAAAATTTGTCAAATGTTACTAAATGGAAATTACATGGAATATTCAAGAGCTAATTACATGTCGAAATTTTTTTTTTTTTTTAATTTTAAGTGATACAAGCTATGTAAGTAAATATTGTCGGATGTTACCTAAATTAAAATATTTTTGGCAAGTTGAATGATGTCATATGTCTCTTTTAAAACAAGACTTTGAGTTTATCCATTTATTTATTTATTTATTTTATACAAGATAGAATTCTACTCTAACCTAATCTAAGTGTATATGTGTGTAAAGCTCCCTCCTGGAGACTTGAACTCCGGTTCTTACCTCCCATACCCCACAAGCACTTATAGTTGTGGAGTGACCATCGCACCAAGGGGATGCGGTGGTTATCCATTTAAATTATGACAAGTGTAGATAATAAAAAAAACAATTATGTGTCATTAAGCCTCTTCATGACTTCTTTCAATAGGTACTTATTGATCTTATGAGGCATTTATCAATTTCAATTGTTTAGGGGGTGTTTGGTAAAGTAGTTTGAGATTAAATTTTTGTAATTTTTTGAAATATGTATGGGTAAAAAAATGTGTGTAATGTTGTTTAAAATGTGAAAATATGAGTTTGGGATTACTCACCAAACAAGGCCTTAATTTCCAAATTTGAAATTTTGTGTTTACAATGTTACTAACTTACAAGAGACATTGAATTATATGTTTGTTAATTAAATTTATGATGAGATTTAATGGTGTATTGAATTAATTTCTTATATGATAGGTGATCTATTATTAATGTAAGAGAAATGAACATTTTTAAGAGTATTGAATATTTTCATGGGGAAAAAAAGTATAGGTTGATCTATTATTTTGTTTGGTTTGAATTTGATGGCCACAACAAATATATGCCCATCAATCAGGATTAAATGTTTTGTTACTGAAAATTTAAAGATTGATGTAGCATTTTAAATGGATGGTACACCAAGAAGCCTGTAACTCAAATGGTTGACATTTTTTGTTAATTCTATGAAATTCAATATTTAAATCCTTCCTCTCCCATTGTAATTATCAATTTTTTTAAAAAAAAAAATTGGTATATCAAGTTATCAACTAATTAAAAATTGGGGCAAAAAAAAAAAAGAGCTTTGGGGTAAAGCTTTTGTGCAATGATTTCCGGACCAAACTAAACCCTTCAATCTTCTTTTCTTTTTTTTTGAAACAGAAACATTTCATTCAATTAATTAGAAAAATTAGCATCTTGGTACAAAGTTTCCCTAGCTATTGGAGGTACATCTTCCATCCAATACATATCATCACTAATATTCCTTGCAAATTGAGCTAACACATGAGCCACCCTAGTCCCCCCTCTCCTAGTACATTCAATCCTTGCCCATTGCAAATTTCTAATCAAATGATGAATATCCCCAATTATATTCCCAAGCATTGACTGATCATCCTTCAGAACTGAAATAGCTTTCATGACAGAGCTATTATCTCCTTCAGTGACTAATTCAAAGAAGCCAACATCCACGACAAACTCAATGGCTTTTCTACATGCAAGTAATTCAACCTCCTCACTGCAAAATACCTCAAGTCCCTTAACTGCCATGGCTGCCATAACCTCACCTTTTTCATTCTGAATGACTGCTCCAAATCTAGAACTGTTGAGGGTCGAAAACAATGCTGCATCAAAATTAATCTTGAAGATCGACTGTGGAGGGGGCTACCAGGTATCCCAATTAGGCTACATTACTTGTTCAGTTCCCATAAGGTCTATTGCAGTCCAAAAATCCTCAAGAAACTCTCTTGCACGATTGTTCAACCACCCCAGATCATGAAACTTACCGCCATGCACAACCCTATTCCTTTGATTCCAAATCAACCATGCTTGGACTATCACTACCTCCATTTCTTGTGACTTAACCCGATCCAGCAAGTAGTTCATTAATTGAAGCATATCAGCCATGTTCGAACCTCCTTTCTGCAGAATTTTCAAGTTTCCAGCCCACACATCCTTAGCTGCATCACATTCCCAAAGAGCATGGACAGCTGATTCTGAAATTCTCAGACAAATTGGGCACATTGCATCATCAATTATTCTTCTCTTTGACAGATTCAACTTTGTTGGCAAAATATGTTGGATAATTTTATAAAAAAATATAATATTTATTCTAATACTCATTTATGTTAATTGAGAAAATCAATTATTCCTTAATGTCAAATACGTTGATTGTTAAATTTTGAAATTTAAATATAATTCAAAATTTGAATAGCTTTTGTCAAAGGTTTTAATTAGGAAATTTCTGAAAATTAATGTGAATTTTAATACCATATATTGCCATCTTTTAGTATACTTTCCTTTATAAACTTTTGCTTTAAAGCATTTCTTTTAATATATTTAATGGTAACGTTATAGATAGAAAGTATCAGATATTGTACAACTATATATTTATATAAATTATTATTGATGGGTTATAGCATTATATATTGCTTTATATTCTTGGTTGTAATTATTGTGTAGAGTCAAGGTTTCAAAGGAAATAATTATTTGATATCTAAATGACAGCCACGTTAAGGGCTGTTATTTTGTTTTTAATGGTATTATGACACTAAAAGACAAACTTGATTTTGTCTATTAACTTACCTTACCTCAACTTATATACTTTGGCAAAAGGTTTTGACTGGTTTATATATATATATATATATATATATATATAGGAATAGTCCATTTTTTGAAATTAGGGTACTCACTTTCATCTATAGGGGAGACTTGGTATATATCATTACATGTTGGCCTTTGTGCTTAGCCGGACTAGAAGAAACAGCATCTTTGAAAGTGAATACTTTTACCCTTGAGTAAATACTTGAGTGAATGGTGCTTTGGTGTATTGAGCCAAAGAAATCAAAAAGTGATACAATTACCTTGTATCAATGATAGAATGTTTTTTGGGAAAATAAGAGTAAATATATATATATATATATATATATATATATAAAGAAAGCTATTGATCACACATTGATTTCAATAATTTTATGACCATTTAAAATTTTAAAGATAGCAAACATATTTTTTTTTTTTGGCTAAGGACAAGCAACATGTGTAGATATATATTAGGACTGTCCACCTAACTCGTATACTCGACCAACTTGAGCAACCCGCCCGAGCCCGAATTGGAAATCGCCAGAACCGACACTTCGACAGTCGGTGGCGGGTGGCCGCCCACAGAACCCGACACCTTCGGGTCGATTGGCGGGTTTCCTTTCCCAAAACCCGAGCAACCCGACCCGATCATAAACCCAAAAACCTCCAGCGATATTCAAAGGATTTTCGACGAAAATTTTCAAAGACTGGCGGTATTGGAGTTCTCTGGCGAAGGTTACTTGAAATCCCATCAGATCCGGCGAGATCTCGTCGAGATCCGGTGCAATCTTGACATGATTTGGTCAGATCTCGTTGAGATCCAACACAATCTTGTCGTGATTTGGTCAGATCTCGACGAATCTGGCCAAAATAACATCACCGGCGATACAACCCGAAACCCGATCGTTCAACCCAAAACCTGACGAGACCCAAACCGCTAGATCCGACTAGCTTTCCGAGTCGGTTTCGGTTTCCGATTTCACTCACCCGTAAGTATCAGGTCAAGTCCGGGTTGGGCACAAACCCGACCCGGCCCAACCCGTGGACACCCCTAATATATATATGGAAAGAAATAAAAGTTTGAGACACACATATTTTTATTTTTGAATTACAAAGCTGCAAACTTTTCAAAAACAACTTTTTTTTTTCTTAAGCACTTGTCATCTATTGCTTCTTACTACTCACAAAAATATTTTATCTTTTACAAAATTTTTTGGGAAAAGAAAGTACTATAGAGAGTTTATATCCTACAAGCAGTGTAAGCTCACAAGGATAATCAGCAAAGGTAGCTGGACTGTTGTATCCTGAAAACAATTTGCATAAACTATTTGTTTAATTACATCGGATATACCGTAGACGACACGATTTATCTCAAAACAGTGACTAGATCCACACCTCATCTCTGCCACTTTTTTTTGGTAAAATCAAATTGTGTAATTTCAAAGGAAAATTTAGGTATTATCTCTCCTTTATTTCCAATAAAATATCATTGCAAGCTCTCCGCCCAAACACTTGAATCTTATTTGGAATTCGAAGCTTCCAAAGTGCAGGCCAAATTCCCTTCAAAATTCAATTGCCCATATACATAATTTATTAGCCAAAATGTATTTTATAATTTGTGAGTTTGGGATTTCAATGCATCCCTTTCAAAATAACAATATTTTCGCGTTGATTAACTTCAATATTCTAATGCATACGGACATAAGGATAAGTTAAAACTATAAAACTTACGTGGTATAATTTGCAAGTTCTTGTTTTTTTTTTTTTTTTTTTTTCTCATTAAAAATTTGCCTAATACCTTAAAACACACACACACACAATTTGCTTGAAAAGTCAATAGGTAATGTATATAAGTTTTGATTGGATGGATTTATGGATTCTAGATTCATTTAGTAATATGGTATTGAAGAGATAAATAAATACTTTAAGAAGACCAGAGACCTTTAAGTAGTTAATATAATATATAAAGACACTTTTAACTCATAATGCCTAAGCCCAATGAGTATAAACTCAATTATGTTATATTAACATAAAAAAAGAACTATTCATTATTCTTGTCATTATTCAATGTGAGACTTCACTCATGTTTGTGCACTCAGCATGCATGATGCATGACTTTATTGTAATTTTGATATTTGGGTGATGGTTGAGGGTAAATATTATGGATATGATTCTATGAATGTTACAATTGAGAGGGATTAGGGAGCAGTATGAGCGAGATGAGGGACTCTACACCAAACTAATGAGAAAATAGGACTCAGTCAAATCTTTGATAGGATTTCATTACAGATTGGTTTGAATGAAATTCGTTCAATCTTCAAATTCAATCCACAATGTAAAGGTTTAGAAGATCCTACGTGTGTGCCATTGATTATATGACACATTAGTATTCACATGACCAATAGAAATAACTTTCATATGATAAAAAATACACCAAAGTTATCATCTAAATCAGCACGTATTGAGGTGAAGGAATTTTCTTAACTTAATTTGTCCTTTGATCTATACCTATGGATAGAGAAAGAAGGAGAAAGAGGGCTTCAAATTCAGATACCCACTTTATTTTTAATAGTCTCATTCTTTGTCGTGTACTCTTTATCGAACATGGCCAACCAATCCAAATCCTCAAACTCAAAGCCACGAACCCAATTTCCAGATCCCCATTATTCTTATTGTTCCTTAGGTTATGTACAAAATCCAGTTACTTTTAATGGGTATAATATGATTGTGATTATTGTTTTTTCTTTTGTTGGAATGTTCCTGGATTTTTCGTTCAGGGAAGGAAGAAGGACTTCAGCATGCCAATATAGCTAATCAATCATCTTGTTGGTATTCAAGAGAGTTAGATGTTCCTATCTCAGAAGAAGAAGAAGAAGAAGAAAAAGAAATGACAATTTTTTTTTTATTTTTTTTAGAATTAAATAAACATAATATAATAAAAGGGTCTTGTCAATGGACATTTGTTGATGGACCATTTTATGAATTTTTTTATTCTTTTTTTATGAGGAATATAAAAAGTTGTAAATAAAAATAGTTACACATATTTAGGGCATCTGTTAACTTTTCTCTATAATAAAATATTCATAACACAAGAGAATCACATATGAGTATGGATTTTGAAGTCCAATGTAGTATGGAGAGAGAGAGAGAGAGAGATGAACACCATTCATCATTACAGGTTGGATTGGATTGGATCAGGTTTATTGCATATTCGTCATCTCATCTAGTCACTCTTAGGTGTTGGGAGTGTTGATCCGCTGCCATTCAAAACAGGCCGCATTAATGAGAAAGAATACTCTTCCAATCATTGAGTAGATTGCTTGTTTTTGCACCAAATATAGTGGCAAGTGGTGACAACAAGGCCAAATCTTATGATGTGAACATGATTTAGCAAAGAGATAAGGGTTCCGAGGAAGGGCAAGGCACAACATACAAGAGGGATTTCATTCAAATTGGTCTTCTTGGTTGTGTGTATTTCCATTCAAAATCGAATGGATCTAATCTAAAAGGGCAAGGCAAGGCACATCATAGAAACCGATATCTAATCTATATCTCATTGGACATGTGATTTCCCAATCGGCATCCAATCTATATCCATTCAAAATCGAATGGATCTTTATTAGAATCAGTACGTCATTTGAGCCCTATTAATTAATTATTATCGACAAACATGGAAAAAGCCTACTAAGAAAATAAACAGAGGAATCAATCTGAAATTATTATTGGTTCACTACTTTATAAATTGCACAATGAGTGCTCTGTTTCATATAATGAGTGTGAGTAAAAGAGGTTTAAAGTTTGTGTTGTGTATCCAAGAGTTATGCCTTTTTGGATATACATCACTGTAAGTTTATTTAAAAAACTTTTTGTCATTCTTCCCGTGTGTGTTAAAAATACTTAGTATTTTTTTTTAAAAAAAAAACTAGCTTCTAATCTAACTAACTATCCATTATAATTAATGCGCATAACGTAACTAACAACACTAACACTAATATTCGAGTGACCTAGTTGGTAAGATACTAAGCCAACAAGTCTTAAGTCTTGGTTTAAAGCCTCAAATAACTAGTTGTGTGTTGGTGCTCTTTATATTCCATCTCCATCACAAACGGTTGACCAAAAAAATAAGCGAGTTCTTCACATAAACTGGGAGTATGAGGTCTTGCTTGGTAACAAGTAAGTTGTTACTATGGTCACGCCCAAGTAAGGAAGCCATAGTAGTTACCCTCCTCTACCCATTTTTTTATTACCCAAAAAAAAAAAAAACTAACAACACTAACCAATCCATATCTTTAATAGCAGGTTGATTACACCTACAACTAAAATACTCTAATCTAAATGTATATGTGTGTGAAGTTCCTTCCTCGAAATTTGAACCCTAGTCCTTATCTCCCACACCTCACAAGTACTTATATTTGTGGAGTGACCATTACAATAAGGGCATGCGGTAGTATTTACCTCTTAACTCAATCATACACACATGTGACACCGCTTAAACTGCACGTGATGATGCACGCAACTTGTAGTATTACAAATGGATGGAAACACGACATTACACAATAAGAGTGATATGAAACTTTAAGATAAGAAAGCTGTAAATTGTAAGTTTTCATGATTGTAAAGCTTGTGCATCTCCTCTCGCTTGCGTTTTTTTCGATGAACAATCTCTTGCTTGTGTTTAATAATAATTGTTCGCCATATATATAAACTATTATTTGGTTAAAAGATGAATGTTTGTTGCCACATATTATAACATTGTTGAGGGCAACATTAAAACAACCTCGTAAGTACAAGAATACACAAAAAAACAACCTCGAAAAAGTGAAAATTGCTTTCTATTATAAAAAAAATGGGAGTAAAAAATAATCTTAGGGTCCGTTTGGATGCAGCTGAAAATTGAAAAATATTATAGCAAAATAATTTTTTACTGTGTGAAAAACACTGTTCACTGGCCTAAATTCACTTTTTATGGCCAATGAAGAGTGAACGGTACGCGTCCCAGCAAAAAAAAAAAAAAAAAAAAGCTAAAACGCAGACGTGCGCGTTTCAACTATATCCAAACCCTCTCTTAATATCATGTTTCATTATTTTTATCATTACTAATAAAATTGAAGGCCACTTACAAAAACTCATGTTAGTGTAGCTTATAATTTTGAAACTCCATCATTCAGACATTCAATACAATAGAGGATAATTTTGAAAATGCATAATAATAATGAAATTTATTTATTTATTATTTTTAATCATCTTCAAAATCATGCAGCACATGAACTTTTGATAAGTTATCTTAATAGAATCTTAGATAAGTTATTAGTACAATGAAGTACTCAAACCTATTCACAAATAGAGTGGCTTCATTTTATTTTTTATTGATGAAATATATAGAGTTGCTTCATGGTGTTGCAATAACCTTTTAATATATAGGAGATTACAAATTTAAAAGGGTATATTTAGAGTGGAAGAAAATAAGACGAAGAAAAATAGTATATTCACTTTATTTTGAGAAAATAAGTAGTATATTTACTCCAACATGTGTATGTGATACCTAATCTCATCCTCTCCTCTTTTCATGCATTGCTTATAGTATAGTATACCCCATAAAAAGAAAAAAAAACAATAAAAAAGACAACTCCTTGTTTTTGTCATGAAATCCTATAATTCTTTTTTTTTTTTTTGAGAAACGAAGTCCTATAATTCTTGACAAAAAAAAAAAAAACCCAAAAGACCAAAAAGAAAATAAAAGTAATTTTTTTTAATTTTTTGTTTCAACTGTTGTAAACTTGTAATAAGTATTAACTTGTGTTGTGTCTATGCGGTATCCAAACACAGACCAAACTCTCGCTCTCTCTCTCTCTCTCTCTCTCTCTCTCTCTCAAAGTATATAAATAAATATGTATAATAGAAAGACTCAACCCTAACCCACCAAACAAACCACAAAAATTTCCCATCTTCTCTCTCTCTCTTTTGGTCTCTGTTTGCAAACATTGCAGTGTAATGCTTGAACTTGTGGAAGGAAGAAGAGAGGGTTCTTTTGTTAAATGCTCTCTCTCTCTAACCACAATTCCTCACTCTTCTCTCTTCTTTTCATGTCTTCAATCGACGCTTCTCTCTCCTCTGTTCCCTCAGGGTCTCCTTGTTTCAATACCCTTTTAGACTTTTGCCCTTGTTCTCTCTCCTCCTCTTCTTCTATAGAAAGCTCCTACTTTGCTCTCAAATCCACTTTTCATATCACAATTTTGGGTTCTGATTTCTGTGTTTCCGCCCCACAAAGATGACTGACTCTAAGGTGAGTTTTTCTTGTTTTGTTTGGTGGGTTTTGCTTTTTATTTATTTATTTATTTAAAGTGTGGATTTTCATGTGGGGTTTGTGTTTTTGCTATGTGGGTGTCTTTGTTTTTGTTGGTTTCTGGTTGAATTAAGAAGTTTTAGATTGTGGGCTGTTGTGTCTTTGAGGTTTAGTTGGAAGAAAGATTGGATTTTTATATGTTGTTTTCAATGTTTGAATTGTGGATTAGCTCATGCATGATAGGAAATATGATGTGTCTCTAAGGTTTTGCTCTTGGTAAGTTTTGTTTGGTAAGAAAAAGAGTAGAAACATTGTAGTTTTTATGTTATGGAGTAGTTATTGTATGAATTGAAACTATGTGCGTGTGTTTGGTTTAGCTGTTGCTTGAGTTTTGTTGATTAAAAAGTTCTGAAATTTACTAATTTTGGTTGTTGGTTGCCTCTATGATGAGATGCAATTGTTCACAAGTCTATAGAAATTTTGATTGAGTTTATGTTTAATGGTGTAATGGCACTATGTTTTAATCAAGAGAGAAAGCTCTAGTTGTTTTTTGTGATGTTTTCTTGGCCCGGTTTTTTTTTTTTACATGGATGCTTAAATTGTGAATTAAAATTGTGTAGAGGTCAGAAAAATGCAATCTGTTGCTCTGAAGTTCTCAGTTATTGATACGTGTTAAAAATAAGGCCGAGCTTTCAATGTACTTATATGTGAACGTTGATACTTCAAATTATAGTAAATCTGAAGTGGTTTTGGAGATTAAATTTGAAGAAGTGTTTCTTTTGTTTAGGGAGCTTTTTTGTTTACATTTGTTATGCCATAGAGCCTGCAAATTTACATTTGGTTCACCCATTGAGAAAAGAAACAAACAAAAATTGTAAAGCAACCTCTTTTACTAGTATTTAGGCATTAGCTTCTATTATATTTGTATGTAGTAATGGAAGTTAGTGGCAAGATGAAAGCTATGCATGTGGTATCTTTCAATCTTTGTGCATTGCAAATAAACTGATTGGTGTAAAATGCAATTCTGTTCTGAGACACTGTATGTTTAAGAATTAGTGTCAGATGTGCAAGTGGAAAATCAGTTGATTTCTTGGGTGAATTCATCCTGCTTGGGTAATGATTCAGAGAATTATAGTTAGGATTTTAATGTTTATTACCTGCTGGAATTTTTCCTCCTTGTAATGCAACTCTCCTGCTTCATTTTTTCTTAAAATATTATGCATCAGGCATGAGTAAACAGTTGTTACAAGAAGTAGGTCTTGAATGCAGATTTAGTTTATAGCTTCACCTACCTATTTGAATTTTCCATGATATGAATACTTTGCAATATTGCTGGCAACTGATTATGTGATGCATGTTTGAATGCTGATTTTTTTGTGCGGTTTGTGAAGTTATCATGGTTATGTGACACATGTTTGAATACTGATTATGTGACGCATGTTTCTAATGTTGTTTTTCTGGTGGCTTTTGCTGTCTGTAGAAGGTACTAGTGTTTGGATCATTCACTGAAGATGAAACCAGGTCATTGCTGCTAAAGCCGTCATCTGGCAAAGCTGAAAAGCCGGTGCAGAAGAAAGAATTACGATTTGGATCAGTGGATTTTATTGCTGGAAAACCTTTGGGTGGTCTTCATGGTGAATCAAGCAGACAACTGGATTCCTCAAAAGGGTCAAATGGTCTTCTGTCCTCACCTATGCTGAAGAAGGACAATGAACCGAAGAGTGTTAAAATACTAACCAATCATTTTCCAGGAGTTCTTGGAACTCCAAAAGAAAATGGAAGCGTTGACAGTTCCACCCACGGCTCCTCTCATATTAATGGTGTGGATGAAGTAAAAGCTGATGGTACTGATTTGATTTCGATGCATACATCCCAGAATGAAGATGGTCTCTTGAATCAATTTTCGAGTTTGAAATTGCAGAACCCAGAGGAAAATGGAGTTCTCAGTGATTCATCTGTAGTTGTGGATGACAATGACTTACAGAAGGCATCTAATGGACCTGTTAATTCTTGCAGAGACATATCACCTAGAGGTTTAATTAACTCAGGGAATTTATGTTTTCTTAATGCGACTCTGCAGGCTCTCCTAGCCTGTTCTCCTTTTATTCAGCTTTTGCAGGAATTGAGAACTCGTAAAATCCCCAAGGTCTATTATCTTGATGCAATGTGTTTTATTACTTCTTTCTGCCTCTAAAACATATTATGTGAATCAATCTTGTTTTTGTCATTATGATCAAAATATACTAAACCAACATAACTAATCTGTTCTCATTTTGTACTTTGATTTTTTAGGTTGGCTATCCAACATTAACTGCGTTTGCAGAGTTCATTGCTGATTTTGACATGCCAAATGATTCAAGCTTAAAGAAAGATGCCAAAAGGCCTACCATGTTTGAAGGGGTTCTTAAAATTTTTACTCCAGATGTGCCGAGTAGCATCTCCGGCAGAGCAAGGTATGTGCATGTTCTGTGTCAGTACTTGTTCCTTCTATCTAATAATCTTAAGCCTTGCTTGGTTACTGTATATTAAGACTGGATTGGATAAAATTATCTATATTCAATTTTTGTCACGACAATTCGGATTGGATATGAAAATTCTTTTGGATATTTTAATCCTCCACATGGCATATACATCGATACTATAGGGATGTAGTCTTATTAAATACAGCTGGTGGGGATACTATAGATTCCTTATTAGTTTGTCTTAAAGCTGCAATTGGTCAAACTTGAGGTCACTGCTGACGGGTCAAGATTGCCGCTGGCCTCTAAATTTTTCCACTGGTGGTCAATCATTGGCCACTTGAGTTCACTGTTGATGACCAACTGCTGCCTGACAGCCAACCACCAGTAAGTTCTTTTCTTGCCCCTCCCTTCTTTTAAATCCTTTCCGCCACCAATAACTAATCATTTGAGTTTAATTTAACTGAACCTTAGCCCAATCCAGCAAATACAGCACGCCACAATTCAAATGCAAGCCTTTATAAACTGCGTGCGAAACACAAGATTAATCTTGTTTGTGATTGAGAACTGTTTAGCTAGCCAAAAATACAAAAAACAACAAAGTGGTGTCATTTATGTTGCACCATGTATGGACTTGGATTGTCTAACGGCAACTTTTTCTAATTAAGATAGGATAATAGGGCATGGAAATACTCCCTCTGTTTGTTGGTGCTCTATTCCATTTTGGGTTGACCCAAAATGTTGTCCGTTTTGAAAAGTCAATAAATGAAATTCCTAACTTGCCCTTTACGTTTTATTTAAAAAATTAATACCATTCTTTCTCTAAACTTTAAATTAATGAGTGTAGTTTTGGAAACTCTTACCTTTTTTACTAAATGACAGCGCAATTAATTGAGTTCCCTACAAAATTGGATTTTCTAAATAGAACCAACAATATGGGACAAAGGTAGTAATGTTTTTATAAATTTATGACAAAAATAGATAATTGGACACTTGGATTAACTTTGTTGTCATTCTAAGGGAGTTCTTTTCTCGCCTGCCCTCATCTTCTTTTCTATTGTAATTTTTTCCTTCGGTCATATCTTGCACTGAGTTGTCATATTTAAATTAATAGAATAACCAAGTGACATATCTGCCATCTTTTTGTCCCTTTTGGCATGCTTACTGTTAAAATGTGGGGCTTTCTCAAGGTGGGCCTATTACATGGTCACTGGTAAGTTTGTTGGAGAATTATCATGATTGATGTGACACGACTCATTTTACAGGTTCCCATGCTAGTTAGGATTCTCTGTCTCTTTTCTTCTACTTTTTACTTGAGCACCTTTACTAGTTAAAAAACTTGTCGAAATATTGCTTCTCTGAGTGGTTTATTGTTATTAAGCTGTCATTTCCAAATATAGTCACTTTGAGTTGTTTATTGCTGTTATCTAGCTTTCTTTCTAGAGAATAAGAGATTAGATACAGATTATTGAGAAGCCAAAGAGCTTTAGAAAAAGTAGCACCCCCCCTCCCTCAAGAATGGGTGGAAGTTGAGGTTGTAGGTTCACAACCCACCAAGTATATATCTTAACAATAAAAAAACGATGCACAAGTTGAGAAAAATAGAAGTTAATAGGCCACTGGTAGGTAATCTTAATTTTCATCTGGCTGATTTAGTGTACATTGGTATGAACCCAGGGAAGAAAGAAAAAAGGCTATATAACATTCAGTTGTTACAAAATAGAATTTGAAATTGTATCTTAAATTTTGCATGCTTAGCATCTTTCATTCCTGGTATCTATCTGTTGCTATCATATGCAATTTTATTGTGTTTTGATATTTGTGATTGATTTAAGTTGGTCTCTGGTGTTGTCTTTTTAGGCAGGAAGATGCTCAGGAGTTTCTTAGCTTCATCATGGATCGTATGCATGATGAGTTACTTAAACTTGAAGGACAGTCTTCAAGCATTAATGGGAATAAATCATCTGTAGTTTCTTCTGCTGAAGATGATGAATGGGAGACAGTTGGTCGAAAGAACAAATCGGCTGTGACAAGAACTCAAAGTTTTGTTCCTTCAGAACTAAGTGATATATTTGGAGGACAGTTGAGAAGTTTGGTGAAGGCATCAGGTAGGGCATCATCATTTATGCAACTACAATTGAATATTTCTTTTTCTTCTAGCTTACTCTGCTCTAATGCTATAAATACTCTCTCATTTTTCTCATTTATATTTTGTGTGTTAAATTATAGCCGACATTATATATATAAAAAAAAAAAAAAAGGAAAAAAAAGTTATGTGGAACACAAAGATCATTTAATACAATGTGTTTCCACTCAAAAAATCATTTGTATGAAGTGAGCTAAAGTGAACGCAAAATTCTGCATGCTATATAACTTTACTATAACTATGCCAAATGCAATGGTCTCTAACATGTGTGTCTATTGTATTCAACTGGTTGATCTTAGATAACTAGGTGGTTTTGCTTCATCAAGTTCAGATGATTAGTTAACATATGATTTTTCAATTATATTTACAAAGGTTTTGAACTATAATTTTCTTCATCTATGTTGAATGTCTCACTCCTAGTCTCTTAATAGCTTGATCACAAAAGAAGTGATCTCTTTACCGGCGAAGTAAATATCTATGATCGTTTTATTTTTGCCAACTTTCCTCTTATTATTGTGGAAAAGAATTAGTTCTCTTTTAATGGTTTACAAACATTCCAAACCCCCCACCCAAAAAAAAAAGACGAAAGGAATTAAGAAATGCTTTAGCCTTACCAC
Source organism: Castanea sativa (assembly GCF_040712315.1). Classification (NCBI taxonomy): domain Eukaryota; kingdom Viridiplantae; phylum Streptophyta; class Magnoliopsida; order Fagales; family Fagaceae; genus Castanea; species Castanea sativa. Next base: position 62,606,030 of record NC_134023.1, on the reverse strand, counting down.
GAGGAATGTACTCCATCTTGTGCATATATCATATATGACAGATTACTTTTAAATTTTTGTGTGGAACTTGGGAGTCAAATACCTTGCTCTATTTTTTGTATTGAGTTTTGATGCATACTTTTCATGATGTGTGGAGCAGGAAAAAAACCTTCTGCTACTGTACAACCATTTCTCTTGCTGCACCTTGATATTTATCCTGAAGCAGTTCGAACTATTGAGGATGCACTTCATTCATTTTCTGTGCCAGAATCTCTTGAGGGGTACCGAGCATCAGCAACTGGGAAGGTAACTTTTTTTCTTCCCCCTAAGATCCTTTTTGATTGCTACTGGGTGGTTAACATCATGGTATGGGTCTGTGAAAGCAATGTCTGCATAAAGGAGGAAGAAGAGAAAATATTCTTCTCTCTCTCTCTTGCATTCTCATGACGCACACATGTGATCTCTCTGCACATGTGCAGTTTTGTCTCTGATAATTTCATGTATATAAGTCATATGCTTTATGTTACTTATGTTGACATGGTTGTTTAATGTTGATCATTTTCAGGCTGGGACTGCTAGCAAATCTGTTCAGATACAGAAACTTTCAAAGATAATGATTCTGCACCTGAAGCGTTTTAGTTATGGAAATCAAGGAAGTGCAAAGGTGCATAAGCCTGTGCACTTTCCTCTTGAATTGGTTTTGGGTCGTGATCTGCTTGTTTCTCCATCTGTTGAGGTGATTATCCTAATGTTATGATTACTGTTACTCTCCCTTGTAATAATGTTCATTGTTTTTGTTCTTGTGAACAAGTTATGTTCTTTTTGCGATAATAGTGAGATAGAGGGTGTGGTCATGGATTCATGACCCACTGACTACTTGTGTAACTTGCAAAAAAAAAATATGGTGGCAATTAGCAAAGGCTTTATTGTTCTTGTTGTAATCAGTAAATGCGTATATGGAGTTAAAAATGTTTACTGTGTCTGTGTCTCTGTCAAACACTTTATATCTATGGAGACATAAATTATTCCCCTTTTTATCAACTTTTCCGTGATTTAGCTGGGTTTTCCCCATGTTTATCTTTTTAGGAGCAAAGAGAGTGTAGATTCATTTGGTATTGGTCCAATCTACTGCTATTTGGGTTCTTATGTTGTTTTGACTGATGGGAATTGTAATGCAAGTTAATGTGGTTGCTCTCTTATTAGAAGAGCTATTGATTTTCCGCCTGTGCCTTGGTACAGGCTGTGGAGTGGTGTGTTGGGGTTGTTATAGGCCTTAGGTTTGAATGACCTGGAAACAGAGCTATAAGTCCTGAGACTGATCAAAATACTATGCTTCGCTCATGTAGTGTGTTGATGCAGGCTGTGGAGTGGTGTGTTGATGCATATGATTTTATTTATCTTTTGCCATACTGAAGCTCTTTCTTTCTCTCTCTATTTTGGCCAAATGACCTCTGGCCTCATCCCTGTCTTTATTACCTCAGTTGTGCCAAAAAGTTAGTATTTTTTAGAAGAGCCGAAAGTTGGTTGGTGAGCAATTGCGCATGTGGTTTTGCTTTGCCGTTTCATGTTGAATGCGTTTGATTTGTGCCTGTATACTTACGTGTGCTAGAGTTTTTGTTGGATGATTAGGTGTTAACAAGTTCTAATAAAATATTTACTTGTGCTCTGTAGAACTTCAGATGTCACATTGATTTGAATGTTATCATGCAGTATCTACCATCCACATTCTTTCTTAATGTCTCAATCAAGTTTTAATTTAGTTTGACTGACAAATTGGCTGTGTACAGGGTCGGAAATATGAACTTGTTGCTACAATTACTCACCATGGGAGGGAGCCATCAAAGGGGCATTATACAGCCGATGCTCGCTATCCTAATGGTCAGTGGCTACGGTTTAATGATAATTCAGTTATTCCCATTGATGCAAATCAGGTGTTGCATGAACCTGCATATGTGCTCTTCTACAAGCAAGTATAGTAAGGTCATCAAAGAGTTTCCTCACTAAACTGATACCCTTTGAGACGCTTGTCTCATTCGTGTAATTTATAGAAAAATATTTGACATGTCACAACTTATAGATGTTTTTGAAACTTTTAGTTTGGTTCTTGATCGTTTACTATTATTAATTGTGGTTGTGATGCAATGAGCTGGTAGTTGAGTTTCAGATTAAGGTGGTGATTACATTTACAGTTTCTATCATTCAACATAAATGTCGGTCCCATTTGTGGGATCGACACATGCGGTCTAACCTTTATATGAGAGGGTGTAATCCACTGAGTGCATTGAATAATTTTCACCAAGATCCTTGGATATTCTCATTGTATATATGTGATTAATTATTAACCCATGGGATGGTATTTTTCCTTTTGGTTGCCAAAATATTGTGTTGACTGTTAAGGTTCTTGTATTACAATGAGGAAGTGGAGATGTGAATGTTTTCTAAAAACGTGTCCTTTAGAACCAGTAAAGATCCATAACATTTGTGGTGTTAAGTGAGGTGAGGTGGGGGATCTATGTCCCCTCATGCGCAGAAGATAATTACCATTGCCAACAGAAAAAAAGCACAATTGAATTTTGTTTATAATGTAAGGTGATGTCTAAGTTAGTCTTTGGTGGTCAAAGAACCTATCCTTAATCAATATTAAAGTGGAAGGTATTTTCCATTTTAATTATCCACTCTTCAAATGCTATCTACATCTCTTATGCATCCCATTAAAGTATTCGCTATAAATTCTTTTTAATCTTTTTGGACAATAGAGAGTTTGAATAGAAAAAGAATAGAAAAGTAAAAAATGGGAAATGTTTTCCAAACTTGTTGATTATTGTAACGTTTTGCAAAAAAATAAAAAATAAAAAAATAGTGATAGGAAATTATTTTTGGGTGAATCTTTGGTTAAAATGCACTCTGGCTAAGAAAATGTTCTGAAGAGTCTGATACTAATGCTGTAATGTTGTAGACATTGCTCTTTGACGTTTCTAATGATGTAATCATTCCATACAACATGCTAAATGCTTATTAAAACATGAATTTAATTCATGAAATGCCTTGGAAAGTAACTCTTTTTTGAGAAACAAACACACACAAGAGAGAGGGAAAAAGGTTTTAATATAAAGGCATACCACAACTCCATTTAAAAATCATGGTAACTTTGATTACAAAAAGTGAACCCTGATTAATCTCTTGGATACTCTTCAATGAATAGTTTAAACTTCTTATAAATAGTGAAATTTTTGTTTTTACTATGCAGATTTTGTCGTGCTTTTTTCCTATCATTTTATCTTCTTTTTATCCTTATCTTTTCTTCTTGCAATTATAAGGTTTTGCTGTAGATGTTTCTTTTTTCTTTCTATCTTTTTTATGTTTTTATTTTGTTTTCTTGCAATTATAAGGCTTTGTCGTAGATGTTTCCTTCCTATCTTTCTTCTTTTTATCCTTATTCTTTTTGTAGGTGGCTATATTTCTTCATAGTATCTTCCTTCCGTCCTTGTGAATGTTATTCATCTGAATAAGTTTTGATCAAGAAAATGTTGCCTCTCTCTTTCCCTTATATATTTAAATAAATAATTTTATAATATTTTCTGTTTTTGTTTTTCATTGTGTGATTGTGCATGTGTTTCTATGTAATGGTAATATATAGAGAAATAACAATGCTTATAGACAGTCCTAATGGGAGTAACTTCAATTGAAAATCTTATAACTAAAGAACTTATCTGTGTTAACCACCTGTTCTTTTATGATTACTGTCTTCACTATAGGTATATTTCTAAACTCCTAATAACCGTCTTTCTTCGCAATTCTTTGTTGATAATAGGATGCTTGTTTTATCGGTTGAGGTTGCTAAAAGTTTGAAGTTTGGCATGTAGAATGAGTGAGTGAGAGCGGAAGATTTAGAATGGTCTTGTTGATTGATATCATAGAGAAGAAACTCTAAGGTAGATGAAGGCTAGCTTTACTCTTTTAAGTGGCTTTTATAAGTTAGATTTTTCTTAGTGTTTTCACTTTTCAGTTTATATTGCTAATTGGTAAGAAACATAGCTGGGTTAGCTAAGCTTAGACAAATAAATTTGATAAAAAGAAGCCCAATACCTCTTTTAACTTTTGTTGCACAAGTAATAATGAAAATTAGGACAAGTTGACTTTAGGCATGCTACACTACACATAATAAAATTGTTCTTATTTATTACTGTTACTTGTCCATTCTTTCTGTTATTATCATTTATCATCTCTATTATTGTATTCCCTTGCCACATGATTTAGTTTTAGGCCACTATGTTATAAAATTCACTATTTGTTTGAGTTATAATAATAATTTCAGATAAATATTTTGTGTTAATTAAATAATTAATTGTAGACAAGTAACTCTTATTTAGTAGACTAAAAAACTTTATTGGTATCCATGAGTCACACCTTCCCATAGCATAATTAGATATCCAAACTTGTCTAGATTGAATTTCTTATCCATTGACTTAATTAAATAAAAATGGATTTTAATTTATTTTTTATTTTCTTTTTAAAAATATTAAAAATAATTTTTTAGGATAATTACTTCCCTTTCCTTGAGATTTGGAGAAATGACACTCTACCCCAAACTTGAAGGAAAAAAAAAAAAAAAAAACCACTTTCTCCCCCTTAACATTCAATTGACCAAACTTTGTTAAATTAATATTAAATATTTGTTGTTGTTGCTGTAGAAATATTAAAAAAATGTTTTAATATTAACCTACCCATTGCTTAAGGACACATTTCTAAAATGATCTTATTTCATAATTAAAATTCATTATTTTAAAATTTTAATTAAAGAGCATTTTAAAATATTAAGTGTGAATTGTGCCTTTTCTTTTTTCAACGGGTTATAAAGAGATTTCCATTGCAAGTGCTTTTGGTGCTTGATAAAATTTTCATTTTATTCTAAATTTTTTGGTTATTTTTTTACTAACCATGATTTAAGGATCGTCAATGGGCCGGGTCGGGCCGGCCCATTTTCACTTGTCCCATGAGCACAATGGGCTAGGCATAATGGGCTATTAACTAGTTAATGAGCCGGGTCGGGCTGGACCGAAAGAGAAAACCTCAGCCCATGACCCTGCCCATGGACAATGCTCATTTTGTCTTTAGTGAGCTAGGCTATCGGGTTGGGCCTAATGGGCTACCCATGAACTTATGTTAGCATATTATTTTATTATTTTTATAAGGAAAGAATCAATTTTTTATAAAGGAATAATCAATCTATTTTTTTTAAAGGAAAGAATTAAAGAATTTAATACTTAATTACAAATTTTTTTACATTCAAATCTATTTAATTTTTTGTTTTGTTGATGGAAACCTATATAATTTTTTTTATTAAGGCTTTAAATAGTTTTTTATTTTATCTTTAATAATAAAAAATGTCAAATGGTTAATTCAAATTTGCTAGACTACTAGAAAAATATATATATTTAGTAAACTAAGTTTTGCACAATTACTTTGAGTATCTTAGTGGTTGAGGGAGTTCTCTTAAGAAATTTCTTTATAATATCTCAAGATCAATCCTTTATACACTTCCTATATATTTTTGTTATGAATTATAAGTTATTGAGCTGGGCCAATGGGCTGGGCAACGGGTTGGGCTACTGGGCTAGCCCACCGGGTACCCATGGGTATAAAAACTAGCCCACAGCCTGACTCACTGGGCTAGTGGGCTACCCATGAGCCTTAATAACAACGGGTCGGGCCGTCCATTAGTTCGGTGGGCCATCGGGTTTCTGGGTTGGGTTATGGGCCGTGAGCTATTTGATGACCCTTGCCATGATTAAATTTTTTTAAGGAGATTCTTACAAATTTTATGCCATTATTAATATAAATAAGGGCGGGGGGGGGGTTTAACTTCAAGGAGGGGAGTGTTTTTTCCCTTTAGGTTTTGGGGCGGAGTGTTATTCTCCCAAACCTTAAGGGAGGTAAGTGTAATTACCTCTAATTTTTTTAACAAAAATTTCAAATTAATCCATTTTCTAAATTCTCTAGGTGGCATTTAGTTTTTATAATGGTTTTTTTTTTTCAAAAAAAAGCTTGTTTTGGTGGGTCTTAAAAGAAAATTTCCTTTATTTTTCTAGTGTACTTTTAGCATAAATAATTAGTTGGGAAATTATCTTTTTATATTGTAGACACAAAAATGGCAAATGTGTATAACAAAAAATATCGAATGTGGTATGTCTACAATGTAAAATGTAAATATATAAAAGTCCTAATCAGTTTATTGAATCCTGCAAATCGGAAAACTATAGGTATTTAAAATGACGAAGACAACAATAAAAAAAAAAAAAAAAAATCATATTCTATCCCTATGTGATGTTGTTTGAATGGATGAGCATGAACATGAGCACTAATGAAGCTGCTAACACAGAATCTTAAAAATATATAGATTAGTTTTTTTTTTTTTTTTTTTGAGAAACACACACACACAAATATATAAACTAGTTAGTTAGTTTGTTTTGTTTTTGTTTTTGTTTTGTTTTTTGTGTTTTTTTTTTAAAGGAAAACAGATAGACTAATTGACTAAAACATGATCCAGCGACAAAAATAGAGGTATGACTTATAGGGAGGCTTTATTAAGGGCTTATTATTGGGTTGGGTTTTCTTTATACTAATTAGTAGGATAGGCTTTGTTTAAAATAATTGGTCCATGACTTAGTTAATAGAGACGTGGCAAAACGGGCGAGTCGGGTTAATTGGATTTGTGGGTAAAAGCAAGTTATTTTTGAATGGGTCAATTGGGTTGCAGGTTGACCTATATTTTTCAAACGAGTTTTTTTTTTTTTTTTCAATTACAAAACCAAATCAATGACAGCCTATTTAGAAAGATTGAATAAAATCAATTAAAAAAATTGAAAACAATTTTGACATTTTGAGCATGACAAAAATTCTTTATAGTCATAAATTCATGATGGAAAAAGTCTTTAATGTTAATAATTCACTGTCAAAATACTTTTTTTTTTAGGGGACACTGTCAAAATACATGTAATTACAAGTTTATCATTAATAATATCATTTCCACAATAGTAGAGGCACAAGAGTCTTATCTGAAAGACTGAAATTGTGAAAGGTGTTAAGCAGAAAAAAAAAAAAATTTTGTGAAAGGCTGAAAGATTTTACCTCTTAGTGGTTTGTGCCTTTTAGCCTTTGTGGACCACAACTACTACAAGTTCCTTTTTTTTTTTTTTTAAAAGAATTAACTATAAGCTCTTAAGTCTAGCCATTTACCGTGTTAGTAAATAGTGAGTAGGTTAGTGTACTAGACTACTAGACTACATTTGATTGAAATTGTGAGACAACATTTGATTGAAATTGTGGGTCAAGTGTGTGAGCTCAAAGCTGTGAAGTGTCGTATCAAATTGAATGGGTAATTTTTTTTTAATAAATGAGTTGTCTTATCTTGTCTCATGTTTGTCAAGTGTGAACATCTATCTATAATCTATTGGTTTTGGTGATTTGTGCTTTATGCACCTAGCATCAGGACATTGTCTAAATATTTTTTTAGCGAATTTTTTTAACGGGTTAGCTCACGAGTTATTCGGGTCGAATCGGATTAATCCGCAAAAAATTAGGATGGGTCACGGGTCAACCCGTTTTTGTTTTGAGTCAAAAAAATTCTGGTTTAAGTCAGATATTTTTCAAGTCGAGTCGAGTTAAGTCAAAAAAATTTAACCCGTTTTACCATGTCTATAATAGACCCACAAATTAGGCTCAACCCTATGTCAAACCACATGCTCTTGCTTTGATGCTTAGGCTAGTTATTGTTTAAAATACTTAGTCCATGACTTTAGTTAATAGGCTCACTCCTATATCAAACCAAAATGCTCTTAGAGCATTGACAGAGAGGGGTCATAATTTTAGCTACTTAGCTCATTTAAAAATTATTTTATCTATTATACCTTATCATTTTATAGAAAACCCAGCATCAATAGTTTCATTTTAGTTTTCAACATAATAAAATAATATAAAGAAATTAATAAAATAATATATTCCCTCCGTTTTACTTAGTTTGTCCTCTATTCTATTTTGGGATGTTCTAAAATATTGTCTTGTTTCTAATAATAAAAGTCATTAATTTATTAATGTTCCTATTATACTCCTATTTAATTTTCAAAACTACTCCATTTGAAAAGAAAATTAACAAATTTATTTAAGGGTAGTTTTGAAAACTAATACATTTTTAAAAGTTAGATAACATAATAAATTATATTCCCTTACAAAATTTAACTTTTCAAACGTGAAAAATTAAATGGGATTGAGGGAGTATCGTTTAAGGAACAAAACACAAACACAACCACAACAACCATCAAAGAGAAACATGAGCAACCAGAAAAACCAGAAAAATATGAGCAAGATCGAAACCATGAAATCATGAAATTCTCTTTAATTTGGCTTTTCATGGGCAAAAATCAAGTCTGAATAAAATGAGATATCACTGTGAAATTCCCATTTTGTATTTTAACTGTGAAAATAGTTCATAATTTTCTATATGATGTGGGCTAAATTGTTAGTATTAATTTCATGGAATATTGGTACCATTTTGGGACTTTTTAATCAAGCTCAAGATTAAAAATCACGCGCCAAAATTGATTAAAAAATTTAATTGATTTTCATAAGCTATATCTTTAGTTTTCATTCAGGTCCACCGTCCACTTACTTTGTTGGTCCATTTATTTTTATCACGTCATGCATGTGATTTATTTAAAAAATCAAGTTAATTTCTTTTAATTAATAGACTTGGCAAGATTATATTGTGAATTATTAACCGCATATTGTTTAAGTGCATTTGCAATCCAATTTTTAGTCTTTTACGGGTTATGTAATTTATTCCTATCCAATCCCACATAAACCCTAGAGAGTCCCACATAAATGTCTTTATTCTCCTATTCACAAAGACCGAACAATGAGCAGCTCCTTGGAGACACAAACCCACCCTCTAGTCCTAGGAATCCCCCCTACCCCACTCCCACGGCTGTCCTTTACCCTTCCCATTTTTCCTTAGTTTTTATCCTAAAGCAAATAAAAATCCCTCCTTCCTACCATCAAGCAGAAAAAAAAACCAGTAAAGATCACACCTTTTTCATAAGCCCGAACTCCTCAACAACAAAACTCCAACACAAAGCCAGCTCTCAGCAGTAGCCATTCCACTCTAAAGAGGCCCCAAAACCCAGAAAAATAGTCCCAAAAAGTCACTGAAAGCTCCCTCCCAACAGCAGCAAAAAAAAGTTAAAAAACCTCCAAAACAAAACCAAAAACACATAAAAGCTCCATCCTTTCTATCATCAAGCCAAAGAACTCAACAGATGCCTCTCTTTTCTCAACCACAACAAAAACGGCCCAGTAATATTTTCTCACTTTCTCTTTTTTCTTCTCTGTGTTATTTTTGGCCTGAAATCTAATTCAAAGTTTGTTCCTTTTTTTCAGCCTCAAAGACAAATGGCAAATGGCAAAAACACAGAACCAAAATGAGTAACATCTATTCCCTTCTCACCTTTCATAGAATGTCTTCAATACATGTTGGTTTTTATGCTTATGATCATATACAGTTAGATCACATGCTAAAACAGAACACACACACATTCAGCCATAGCAAAAAACCAGAACCCCACAAATCCCAGGTCAAAACACAAGAGACATCCAAGTTCATTTCAACAGCAAACTTAGAGTCTAGACCGTATCAAGAATACACTCTTCAAAACCCATTTGTCTTAGTCTCTACCAAAAACCCACAGCCAAAAATCCCATCTTTTGAAACCTCAAACCCAAAAAATCAGAAAATGGAGAAATAAAAATTAATTAGAGTAAAAGGAGAGAGCTTCTTTTAGCAGAAAAATAAAAGAAAATAAGATTTTTTTTAATTTAAAAAAAGGATAGTTTTTTCATAATAGAATGAAGGTAATAAGAGTTTGATGATAGAATGTGAGGTGTCACAGGGCTGGTTTGGATCCAGCTTATAAGTGCGCGTCTGCGTTTTGTTTTGTTTTTTTTTTCTTTTGCTGTGGGGACAAGTGTGCAGTGTGTGTGCACTATTTATGTACGTTTTTAGCAATTTTTTATTAAAAATGGGTCTCGCAGTATTATTTACACATTTAAAAATTATTTTGCTACAGTTTTTTTAGTTTTCAATTTTCAATTTTTAGCAATAAGTTCTATCCAAACGGACCCACAATTTCATTGAAGCACGGGATATCCCTTAGGCTCTGATTGGTGGAGATAGATTTCCTTAGGATAAGGTGGGTCAGGCAAATTCAATTTTAGGCCCAGGTATGAATTTTGCTAATACCAAACCTGAATCCAAGGCCCGAAATTCTCTTAAGACTAAATTAAACCCAAGCCCAAATTCAATAAATCCAAACAAAACAAGCCTTAGCATAGGTCCGAAAATACATAAGCCCATTCACATTAAAAAGTAAAACCCATTGGCCATCAGCGCCAAAGCTTTTCCAAAATACTCTTTGACCCCAAAACTCTCCGAAATTTCATTTGATACCACAAATTTTGCAAGTTTCCCTTTTAGCCTTCCAATTCTACAAAATTATATTTTGAACCCCAAAATTTTCCCAAATTACCTTTCAACCCCAAAGTTCCCAAAATTTCAATTTTCAACCCCAAAACTTCCTAAAATTGCATTTTAACCCTAAATCCTAAAAAAATAACACAAAGAAGCCTAAGGCCACAAAAATGATTTTCCTACTTTGCCAATAATAAAAAATTTTTATTCAAGATCAATAATTTGTCAAATGACATTATTTTCACGTCTTTTATAAGTATTTAACATTTGTGTTTTTTGTAGTTTCCTTGTGTCCCGTTTTGCATGAGGTGAAATATTTTGGAGAAAAAGAATTGCAAAATTGCATTTGGTATGCTATGCTAAGGAGTGAAGTAAGTTTTAAACATTTTACTTTCTTAGTAAATGTCACGGAGTCACATGCTTAGCAATGCTATTTAATCTTGTTTTCTAGAATAAATTGTGTCCATGCATACACATGTCACCATAGGGTAGATTATACATGTCATGCATTCACATGTCATGTTAGGATAGATTACATATCATTCTTTTGCATGTCATCCTAGGATAAGCTTGATGATTGTTTTATTTCACATGTACATGGATATCATTCTTTTCAAAAGCCAAATACCAAGTATTTTAGTTGTTATATAAATGGAGAGTTTGAAGATTAAAATCGAAACGAGATACTATCCTTTTGGATAGGTTTTGTGGGGTGTCTAGCATCTTTCCCACACGTAACTGAGCTTTCGGATCTGTCTACTAGTGTGAGACATAGTGTTTTATTTTCTATTTTAGCTTAGGAGCCCTAGGGTTCTCTTAGCTAAGATTAGGAAATAAAATTAATTAGAATTAGGTTACCAATCAAACCTTAGATTTCTAATGGTTGATGGCGACTCCTAAAAATGAATATAAGTAAGGAAGTTTACTTGCACACACCCCACTATAGTGCACACGTGCATACACTTTTTGCATTTTGTGCTAAACAAGTGTCAACGAGTGAAAACCCTCAACGGTTGGGGGAAAATGTTGAGTGCGAGCTGAAATCCGAGTACCCCTTCTCACAAACCATATATATATATATATATATATATATATATATATTTCATTTCCCCTTTATTCTGGACACTCCACATAAAGTTCTTCAACATAAAAAATTTTCGAAACAATTTCAATAAATTTGTTTTCAGTCATGACTTTTAGAAATTATGTCAGCATCTTGGACCATGTGAGAAAGGTACTTCGATATTTAACCATGACACGGTTCAATACTTCTTAGACCACCCTCTCATAGTTAATGTCTAGTGCATTGGTAACTTTATCTATTAATAATATCTTTGGGTTTCTTATTATTGTATGTGCAATGGTCCTTTGTTGTTTCTGCTCTTTGCACAATTGGAACTCACGATCTCCTATTACTGTACCTAGCATTTTGTTTGTAGAAAGAAAAAATAATAGTTTACTTGAAAGAGTAAAAAATATAAGGAAATTAATATTGAAAATACTTTGCTTTGTTCTAACCTTTTGTAAGCCACTAATGAACATGTGACTGATGTGAGCATCTGCCAACTTAGTTGCTTTTTGATTTTCTCCAAAATTGCATGATTTCTTCCCTTTCCATATGCAGTATTGGCAAAAATAATTTTATTGAATAAAACCAGTTCTTGATTCACAAGACCCATCTGTTATCTTAATTACTTTACATTGGATTTCATAATATCAATTCCATCAAATTTAATAACACCAATATTAGGATCATAAAACTTTTGCAAATAATGCTATCACGATATCCCACTCGTGCTTTCTCCAAGCAGGAAATTTACTAAAAAAATTGGGGAAAAAAAAAATTTCAAATGACAAATAATTTTGATATGAAATCAATCTTGGTTTATATTTTATTTTATTTTTAATAAGTTGACCTTGTTGGAAAAAGGGCGGGTGGGATAGCCACATTATTGCAAATGTTTTATGATCTTGATTATAATGTTATTAACTTTAATGCAAATGAAATTAATAAATTTAATGTAAAGTGGTTGAGACAACATATAGATCTTGTGTATCAAGAACAGATTTTATTCAATGAAACTATTGCATATGAAAATGGAGGAAATGCTCACATGTAACTTTGGTATAAATAAAAAATGCAGCTGGGTTGGTATATGCTCACATGTTCATTAGTGGTTAACAAAAATTTAAAACAAAATAAATTATTAACTTTATAAAATAAGATTATAAATCATTTTTAACTTTATAAGAAAAACTAATATATTTTCTTCCTAAAATGCAAAATGATGGGTTATTGATACGATAGTAGGAGATTATGGAGTCTAATTGTTTAGAAAGCAGAAGTAACAGATGACCATTGCATATGCAATAGCTAGAAGTCAAAAGATATTACTAATACATAAAGCTAGCGGTGCACTAGATATTGACTACTAGTGCACTAGACACATGTCACGATTAGCCAAACTACAGTTACGGTGGCACATGAATTATCCACAATCAAGAATGCAGATTTAAAGAAAGGAAAACATGATACTGTAATTAAAAACAAGGACTTCTATGCCTTCTTAGTAGGGGCGCTTCACACAAGTGCAAGTTCAACTAGCTGAGGTTATAGTATTTTAATTTTAATTTTAATTTTTCTAACTTGTAATCTTTTGTATTGCTGCAAGCCAAACATTAAGAACATTATGTAAGTGACAATTTGTTGCATATGACTTTGGACCTAATTTATAAATAATATAAAACCAAAGTTTTTGACCTTATTTGAGCTCATGAGAGTTTGCCGGTGCATTAGACGCTGACTATGAGATGGTGGTGCAAGAAGTATTGGACCGTATCATGGTTAACTGAACTACATGGTTAACTGAACGACAATTATGGTGTCACGTGGATTATCCGCAATGTAGAGAAAGGAAAACATAATACTTTGATTGAAAGCAAGTGCCACTTCCATGCCTCCTTAGTAGGGGCACTTCACACAAGTGCTAATTCAATTGACTGATAGTGATTTTATTACTATTTACGTTTCAAGTTACGGGCTTGCTTTAAGAACATTATGGAAGCGACAATTTGTATTTGTAAGCTTTTGTATTGCTGCAAGCCAAATATTAAGAACATTATTTAAGTGACCATATGAAATTTGCTGCAAGAAGTCATTTCGTATCGTACTGGCATGTACAGCTGGGATTTTACGTACCGGTGGTTTGGACGGTACCAAAATGTTGTTATTTCTTACTGGTATAAATATCGGTTATACTGGAGCTGTTTTGGCCATACCGAGTTACATACTGGATTTCGGCCAGTAAATAGATTCCGGGCTGAAATAAAAACTCTTGGTTTCTCATACAAAATATTGAAAATATATACTCATAATCCATTATAAAGCTCACAAAGCAGATATAGATCAATAATGGAGGTGAGGAGGTGTTGTGCTGGGTAGCGGCTTGAGAGAGGAGCATGGAGGTGCTATTTGGGATGAATGATCAGTGCCGGTTCAATGGGTGAGCCAAGTAGGCAACCGCCTAAGGGCTCCAAGGAAAAAAGACCCCTAAATTTTTACCAATAGAGATGTTCTTGTACTTGTGAAAATATTAATTAAGCCCTAAATATTCACTAATAAATAAAAAGTAGTTTTTTATCAAAGAAAAATCAGTTAAAGAAAATGTTTTCATTGGATGAGTCAATCATTTAATCTCTCACACATAAATGTTAAAAGAACTCATTAATCTTACACTAGTAAACAAATTTTTACTCAAATTTTATTTATAGATATCAATTATATAACTTTATTAAAATTTTCAATCATAATTTTTTAGTATTTGGTTACTTTATTCAATAAATAGTGTTTATTTTAGTTGTATAGTTATTGAGTAATGCAATGGGTTTGTTTTAATTTGTAATTTTTTTTCTAAACAAATAGATTTTAAATGAAAAAAAAAACCAAAAATTAAATAAATATTCTATTAATATTGAAAATATAAGGATAGACTTCACTTAAGGTAGTTGCTTTAGGCCCCACAATACCTTGAGCCGGCCCTATGAAAGATGCTTGTAGAGAGAAGCATGGTCGTGGTGTAAAACGATGCTTGAGGAGAACATTGGGAGAGAAGAAAATCTGTGACTAAAGAAATAAGGACGAAGGAAGAAAAGAGGAAAGTAGATATGAGGAAAAATCTAGAAGAGAAAGGATATAGATAAGATGTAAAACCATAAAGATAAGATGTAAAACACATGTGAAGGAGAGATAAAAGGTTAAAACAAAAATGACACATAAGCTAAAATAAGACTTGATGGAGAAAATAAAGGAAAAGGAAAAAAAAGTTATTAAAAAAAAAAATTAAACAGTGGGCCTGGGTTTATGGTTTGGGTTATGACATAGGTACAATTTAAGTCTTGGTTTCATAACTTGATTGACCCACTCAACTTTTTATTACATATACATATTAATCACACATACACATAAATATTTGCAATATATATATAGCGGTAATCTCGATACGATACATTGGTATTAACTGGTATCAAAATATTTCGTTTCTTTGATCTAACCGAAACAATCTTCGGTATGGTATTGACTTCCATGAGTTTGTCACGTAAACTTTCTTCAAACTCCCTTTATTTCCCTCATTACTTTTCTATTTCTGTTTTATTGTTGTGTTTGGCTCAGTAGAAAATCTCAGAAATTAGGGTAGGGAAATTTACCCTTGCATTGTCCCTGTCTATGAGCGGTGAACAACTAATTTTTCAATCAGACTGATAGCTATGCGGCTTTCAAGGTACTACGCTAAGGGTTCATTTGATTGGATGAATTTTAGGGAAGATGAGAAAAAGATGAGAGATATATATATATATATATATATATATTTTTTTTTTTTTGGGTTTTTGGTTGGAGAGAGGAGAGAGTGGAAAATTGGCGGGGTCAGGGTGTTTTTTTTCGCGGATTCATCAAAATGTTTTTTCTTCAAAATGAGGAGAAAATTGGAGAGGAAACCAAGAAAAAAAAATTGACCAAAAAATCCCCTCTGTTGGCTTTTTAATTTTTTTTTGAAGTTTTCTTTAGTTTCTTACTCATTTTCTGTACTTTTTTTGCTCATTTGTTTTGGATCCTTGGGCTTGTGCACTTCTCTCTCTCTCTCTCTCTCTCTCTCTTATTATTATTATTATTTTAATTGTCCATACATAATTTTTAATAAAAAAAAATTACTTTTTGTTATTATTTAATTAGGACATAATTGTTTATTTATACTAGCTTTATTTTCCATTCTCTCTCTCTCTCTCTGTAAACCAAACAAATGAGTTTTTTATCTCTTCACTTTTTTATCCTTTTAACTAAACATAAAAGAGAAAATGAAATCACTTCTATCATTTCACTTCATAATTCATTTTTAATTTTTTTAAAATGCATTTTGTGGTTTTCGAAGTTGGATTTTTGTTATTTGTGCTCTGGGTATTTGTAATATTTGATTTGTGTGAAAATTGGATATGGGTTTGTTTTATACATAGGTCAAGACTACTAATCCAAAGGAATACTGTGAGAGACCCAATACTGAAATTGTATTGGCCAGGTCTTCTTGTGATGTCATTGCAAACTAGGTATTTGGATTATTGGTTTGACTAGGTATTTGGGTTATTACAGGTCCCACTTTACTCTTTTCTTCTCTTTTTTTGTGAAGCACTTTAAGCAAAAAATTAATTAATTTATGTTTTCTTTTTTAGTTTTTATTTACAGTATTTTTAGCAAAAAAAAAAAAACTAGATTAGTTGTAACGAGGAAAAAAAGAAAAACCAAATAAGTTGTTCTCAAAATTAAAGTAACTTGTTTTTGAAGTAAAAGGTTTAATTTGGATTACTCCTATATTATAGGATTTAAAATAGAATTTGTCCAACTTTGTAATTTTTTTTTAATCCAACTTTAGAAATTTATTTGTCAACTTATATGTGTCAACTTTATAAATTTATGTGTATAACTTTAAGTAATGTTACACTTACACCACTCAATATTTTTTTAATTGTACTTCAATGGTGAATTTGTCAAAATTCATATCCAATAAAAAGATATTGAGTGAGGTTGTAGTTTTAAGTTGCAACTAAGTTTGAAGTCAAACTTAGCTCATCTTTTTGTTGTTGTTGTTGTTGATAACATAGCCCATCTTTATATTCATAAGTGGAATTTAACTTTAAAAAAATTGAAGATGGGGATTATTCAAGTGAAAAAATTCTAATAGATAAACATAATAGAATGAAGATGTTATTTTTTGTGGGTTTTCTTATATTAAAATATCAATGATTTTTTAAGTGAATTCTTTAATTGTATATATTATATATAGGCGCATGCATCATGCATGTATATATGTGTGTCATATATATATCCCCCCTCAAGTCAAATCCGTGGCTCTGCTATTGCTTTCAGATAACTCTACTATGAATGACTTCTGATGAAAATCTGAAGCTGAAGAACTCTGTTCATTGGAAACATGTCAAAAAACTATTGTATTTTAACCACTTATTCTTTCCTAGATGGTTCCTGAATTGAAAAGTTCTTTGAGTTTTATCCATGTTAACATATTTTAAATGAGTTCTACATTTTATTGTGTGTGAACCATTTTTTTAATTATTAATTATTACAAGTTACAACATTTCCTAGATGTTCCTGAATTGTAAAGCTTTGAGTTTACAAACATTTTAAGTGAGTTAAACAAGCAGTTTGGTCAGCTTAATTCAAGGAATTTATAAATGTTTCTTCCCCAGAAATAGCTCAGCCTAGTTAACTTCTGGAGGGTCCCTCATAGTCCCCAAAGAGGCTACACAAAAGAGAGAGGGTGTAGATTGGCTGTATCCTCATTGAAGCTTTCTTCTTGTTACTTGGGATGGCTGCTTTGATTTCATTTAAATATTGGCCTAAGGAATGTTTCCCCACAAAAAGCAAAGGGTGGTCCAATTTAAAGGGCAGTTGGTCTCTCTATTGAGAAATAAAAAATAGTTTCAGGGTTCCACAAACAAATTATTATATGCATCAACTTCAAAATACTGCTGCTTTAGATGGTACCTTGCTTGCTTGCTTGCATTCACATGAATTGTGCATGACCTTATTTGTGTTCTCTTCTCTACCTCTTTAATGGGCCTTTTGTGGTCCAATACAAACAGTTCATGGTTCACTGTTGCAACAACAACTATAGGATGAAACAGTGCTATTGAATTCTGACCAGTTGTTGAACCAAGAATACTGTTAGTTAACCGCTTGCTGGTTGAACAAGCTTAATGGTTGCTTTAAAGATGTGTTAAGGAACAGTCTCTCTCTTTTATTAAAGGCTTTGTATGTACCGATCCAAGGGAAAAAAAATGTATTTACTATTTAGCTTTACACTTTCTATACCTAAACCAAACCGACAATTGTAAATTCAACAAAGGGGGTCAGTCAATGATGTTACAGTTTGATTTTGCACCATTAGAAAGTTCTTAACTAAGGATGGACATTACTAAGAAAAAGGGGGGAAGATTAAAAGTTGAAGATGCTTTGCTCTTTGGAAAAGTAAAAGTCAGCTGAGCCAAGAGCCTCATTGGTGCAGGTTGTTGCTTTTCTACGGTTACTAGCTATTATAGGTATCAGATTCAATACTTGACAAGGGAAAAACCCATATTAAATCTTTTAACATCTACCTTTTCAAGTTGCTGATTGTTAGGGAATTTTCAAATTTTCTATATTCTAAATTGAATGGTTACACTCAGGGTTTTAAACTCAAAATTTTAGATCTTAGTGGGTTTGGCAAGTGCGAATAAAAAGTCAAAGTAGAGGACCATAGAAGTTTAGAATGGGGAAGAAAGCAAATTGAAAAAAAAAAAAAAAATCACATTATGATTAAATTATATTATATGGGGCACTAAATCTTCACAGGGGAAAAAGTGAAGAATATATCAATGAAAATTAAGAATAGGAAAAAAATAAAAATAGAAACATATGATGGAGGAAAGATTCCTTCGCTAAAAATTGTTCTCTGGTTGGTAAAGCTTTTGTGATTTCTTAATAAAATCATAATATTCTTTCCTGAAAATTGGTGTGGGGTATCAGTGCCATGTTCTAGGGTCCTTTATCCTAATGCTTGTCCGGTTTAGCTTAAGTTTTGTCCTAAGCAGGCACAAGTTTCCAATAAGACTTGATTATTCCTCACTAACTACAATAAACTGCGACATAATATTAATCATGCAACCAACAAAGAATATATTTGATTCCCAATTGAATGATTCCTTAGAATTCTAATTACATTTGACAACAAGTTTACACATTGTAAAGAGACTGAAAAAAAAAAGGAAAAAACAAAAACACAAATAAATATAACCCCAGTTTATCATATCCCCTAGATTATATCCTATGAACACAATAAAATCTCAAACCAAAAAAACAGACTCTGACACAAGTTAGGCTTCAACTCTGCCTCTTCTTTTTGCACTTGATTCTCCGCCAAATCTGATATTTGTATGACTATGGACAATATGCAACTACAAGGACCACTTTTGGAAGCACTGCAGACACTGAAAAAAGGGAACCAGTGCTTCGTTACTCAAACCATGAAATTTTTTTTCCTAACATAACATGATACTTGAACTTTTCACTGCACTTTCCATTGAAGAGGTATCATGATCATCTCTAGTAGCAGTATTCTTGGGAACCCACCAAACTCTTATGCTTTTATCAAGGCTTCCACTATAGAGCAAGAATCCACCACCAATATTACTTGGTGATGCCTGCAAGCACTTGACTGGACCTTCATGGCCACTTATGACTACAACTTTACTAAGCTTACCATAAGCCTCTCTTTTCCATATACCAATGCTCTTATCCGCAGAGCCACTGCACAAAAACTCCCCCATTTGACACATACATAGGACAGCCATTTGATGAGCTTTTGTCTCATTAATTAATTTCCAACTCTCAAAATTCATGCTCCCCTCCCACCCCATCACAAACCCATCTGACCCTCCTCCGTAAACCCATTTTCCATCCTCGGAAACTATAACCGAATTAATCGAAACCTCCTTATGACCCTCCAAAATTCCTTTTAAAGCATGTGAATTCTTCCCCTCCTTGCCCCAAGCTTTAATCTTCCCATCAGCTGAAGCAGAATACACAATTCCTTTGCTTGCCACCAACCCATTGATTGCATCATCATGTGCCTTAATTGATTCCAAGCACTTCAAATCTGATAGCCTCCACACCTTGAGGGTCTTATCCCATGACCCTGAATAAATCAACCCATTATGGACTGTCAAGCAAGAAATACTATCAGCATGTTCAATCCACAGCTTCTTGTGGTGCCTCCTAGTTTGGACATAATTGCTTTGCTTCATGAACCTCCCCAAATAGTCCTTAGTAGTTGGAAGAGTGTCAGAAAGTTTGAACACATTCTCTGAGCTTCTTGACACCTTCCAAACTCTAATTCTACTATCTTGGTGTGCTGTGAAGACCTTGTTTCCAACAGTTACAAGGGCTTTCACAGAGCCATCCCCTTGTCCAAACTTTGTGAACAGCCTCAAATCAGGCTGTTGCCAAACTATAATATCCTTGCCTTGTGAAGCACTCAATATGAATTCACCACATAAGGCCAGGCAAGAAACTGAGCCAATATGGCCCGAAAGAACTGCCAATGATCGATACGAGTAAGACCCAGATGAGGGTTTGCAAGACAACTGATACTTAACATCCCGGGGCTCAAAACGAAGGGATGTTACAGGGCTCTCATCGGTCTCACTGCTGTTACTGCTGTTGCTGCTGCTACTGCTTGTTGCTGCAGACAATAATGGGGTCGAAGGCTTGGTTTCTGAGACTGGAAAATCCATCACAAAAACTTTTTTCTCTCTTTCTGTTTCTGTTTCTCTCTTTGAGTATACGATGGCAAAGAATATGTGAGAAAGAGAGAGATAGAATACGTGAGAAAGAGAGAGATAAAGCTGGTGGGAAATAAAGAAAGAAAGAGAGAGAGCTAAGAAAACAGAAAAAGAGAGATGGGAGAGTGAGGAGGGGAGCGTAGTTGTAAAGAGGGAGGAAATAAAGAGGGACATGGATTTCTTGCTGGAAAAGGATTCGTTGGTAACTGTAATATTTAAAAACAGTGGGGTGCAACGGCTACTTTGACAAACAGTATATACATTGAAAAGTCGGTTTATTACTGGGTCCACACTTTTCTTTTTTATCAATGGAGGATTGGATTTGGAGCTGTTGGGTTCTTCTATCATGATGTTCAGTTGACCAATTATAGCATGCCATATAGGATCCGAGGATGTTTTTCTATGGCTGGCAATAATTTGCCGCATATGAAATTGAAGAACAATGCAAGATTTTATTTAACACAAAAAATAAATAGGTAATCAAACGTCTATCTTCAAGCTGGTATCTTACGTATTATGCGTATGTAACATCTCTTTCATAGTGTGTAAACACATCAAAAATTTGAAACTTTGAAGAACAAAAAAAAAAAAAAAAAAAAAAAAAAAAAATATATATATATATATATATATAAATATATATCCCTAAAATCTTAAAGTGGTGTTAGGTATGTTGTGATGTGCCTTTAATGTGATGTACATTATTTCATGATGTGAGATTAATATTTTTGGTTTATTTTATTTTTTCTAACATTACTATAATTTAAAATTACAAAATATATCATATTACCTTAATCTTATCACGGCAATATAATGTTGTATTCTTGTATTAAAATTATATTAATTTAAGATTATAATAATGTAATATTATGGTGTAATGTATCATCACGGCAAATCAAATACCCCCTAAGAGTGGAATTTTTAATTTATTCTTAGTGTTATAATTATACTTTTATATGGGATTTTGGGTAGTTGGAAATAGGAAACCAATAACCATTTCTTTATAATAATAAATTATTTTAAACAAAATTTTATATCTACCTTCTAAATAATTTTTCTTTTTTGTACAAACATGTCTCAATATTTAAACTTGTTCATGTCTTGAATGAGTTTATTATGACATTGCGATTAGCTGTATATTATTATAATTTTCAATTATGAGTGATACAATTTTTTTTGGAGAAAAATTTCTCGAAGCTCAAGAGAGACAGTTGGCCCTGGTGGTGGATCCACCCCCACAATTTAACGATAATATATAATGATGTGATTTGTATGTTGTATGCATTTACCAAAATGCTTACCTATACCTAAAATAAAATAAAAACCTTGGCAAAAAAAGATGTGTATAGGTGTATACAGCTGAAAATGTTTGAACTGGACTTGTGCTATCTAAGTAAATCTAATCCAAGTTGACTATGAACTATGAAATAAATAATAATTTCTTATTTGTTTTCTTTCCAGACTCAATTAGCCCGCTACAGATATTCGTTGACTAAAAAAATGAAGTTTTTTTGTTTTCTTTTGGTTTTTTGGTTGCTGATTGGACTAATAGGATGGTTGCTTACAAAAGCCAAATAGGATTTATATACAAACTACATTAGCTCAATATTTTTTCATATTTGAAATCCAACTTCTAAAACTAAATTAAATCTATTATCAAAAAATAATTAAATCAGATCATAGTTTGATAAAAAAAAAAAATCAACTACACTTCTTTTAGCCAATATATATAACAAATTTAGGGGTTCAAGTGATATATAGTCCAATTGTTTCTCAGAATATTAAAAAAAGGTGATATAGTCCAATTGTAATAGCATCTTTAATGGTGCTTTGTGTTTGTCTTCAAACCTAACCTCCTCTTCCCCCACTATATACCTATCTCATGTTTATAATAGAGCATAATCATTGGATAATAATTTAGTATTTTCGAAATACAGTGATATGATATTCTCTTCTCTTACATTATAATAGGTCAATCTCACTAGATAAATTCATAGTAAAATCTATCATTCATGTGAAAGAATGGACTATCATATCGCTATACTCCAAGACTATTGAATACATTTCTAGAACGATTATGTAGTGGTTGTTATAATGATTCAGTACTCTCGGAATATAATGATATAGGTCTAATTAATTAAATTCATAATTGGAACATATTGCTGTACTTTTTTTTTTTTTTTGTTGTTGATACAATCATATTGCTATACTCCAAAAGTAATAGATAATTTTCTACAATAATAATGTAGCGAATGTCATAATTAAAAGTATCTAGGCTTCAATCTCATGTGGTAGAGCACAATTATTATCATAACTGGAACATTTCGACTTCAAATTTTGAGCATTAGGCAATACAATGCAATGTCTTATTTAAAATTTATTATTATTTTAAATGGTTTGGTTTTTATGTGTATATAATTTGAATGCCAGGCAAGATTCAAGTTCAACCAAAGAACCATCTCAGTCCAACTCCACCCAAGCTTAGGCCATAATGCAGTAGTGCTTATTTCTTATAATAATAAATTTCAAAAGCAAACATTCTTTATCAAAGTTATAGATTTATTAAGAAATAAATTCTTTGCTTCTATTATATGCAATACATTATTGACAAAAAAAAAATTAAGAAGCCCTCTTTTCGAATATATATATTTTTTGTATTTTAATCATCACCAGAAAGCTTTAGCTCATTGAACAAATGTGATAAGCATCAATTTTTTTTTTTTTAAAAGGAAAAAGAGTGCCATAGTTAAATAGGATTTGGTAGAGCGTTAGTTTTCATTAGCTCACATGCATCTCGTTAACACGCCAATCACAAACTTATTTTTAACCTAATCATTGTCTCCTCCCACTTTGGTCACAAATTTATGTTAATTATCTTTTCCACACAAAAAAAATTACATCTTGACAGAGGCAAATTTAAGCTTTATTATTGTTTTCATATTTTATAATCTCTAAATTAAGCTATAGGTTCTATTCATAGAACCACCAGCTTTGATTATTGAAACCACTATGTAAGATCAATATAATACTAATCTTGATTAATATACTAGTAATCTTGTTGTTTTGCTCCAAAAAAATAAAAAATTATAACACGTTTGTCCTGAAAGATTGAAAATGGTCGGCTAAAAGTATATCATTTTTTTAAAAAAATTTGTTATGACAAGTAACATTAGCTCCTTTAACTCTTTAAGCCCCACCTTTTTCTTTCATTATACCTCCCTTTACTTTAAACATGGAACAAATGTGCCTCCCAAGAAATTGGAGGTAGAACTACCATAGAAGTCACCCGGAAAAAGCACCCAAATAAAAATAGAAAAGAAAGACTACTCTTTGTTTTCTTTTTTAATGACAAAGGGTCATTATAAAATAAACTACGCGTCGGTTCTAGTTACCTCAACACACATAGTATATTGTCCTCAAATAAAATATTTGAAATTCAAACTCTGTTTACATCAAACATCAATTGGATTAATGTTTTGTCCTTATTGGTAAAAATCAATCATTATGAAAACAGAAATAAACTATTTGTCCTAAAAAAAAAAAAAAATTAAATAAACTACTCAAAAGTTAATAAAACTCTTACACCTATTAATTAATAAGTTGATCACATTCCTGTATAGTCCAGAATTCAACTAGTATAAAAGTTTGCAGAACAGTCGAATCTTGTATATGTCTTAAGGTGCAATACAAGCCATGATCTGTGCACACTGCATGGCGGTGTGGTTGTCAGCTTGTTGATGTCTGTTGCAATTTTAATTTGATGCGAAGATTGCGCTGCCAAGGTCGGTTGTAGCTTGCAGATTTAAATTTGTGGTATGAAATATATTAAGAATGTTGGTAACACGTAGTAGTTTATTTTTTTCTTTGACGTGAGAGCCTTGATTAAACGTAAAGATAGACATATTATTTTCTTAATTACAATTGATAGGGAAAAAAAAAAAATTATGTTCCCACAAATCTCATACTCATGGTGAGTCAAATCTTAAACTTAACTTCATCCACGAGTGAGAGAAACATGGATGGTAGTGGTACTATAGACATGCTTCATGCTTGGGAAGTCATGAACTCTCAAAACTTTATGAAATTTCAAGTTTTACCCTAATAATTGATAGAAGATTTGATGTTAAAAACTACTTAAAATACTATTTGCATTCTCTAAGTGAGAGATTGTTGGAATATTATACTATGTTAACCTATAGAAAAAGCAAAGTAATTTTGAACAGAAAAATAGAAAATCAACATGTTTTTTGTTTTTTTAAGTGGGTTAACATCATTATAATAGGCAATGATGCAAATTTTAAGTCCTGAAAGTCAAGCGACTAATTTAGAAGCGATTCTGAAGTGTAAAATGAATTTTCGCCATAATCTTACCAATATCCTATTTATGATCGCTCGAATTTTAATACTACTCTATGAAGGAGGGGAAATAAATAAATTAAAAATTTTGTACAATACATAAGGCAAATAAATTTGAAGATCACAAAAGTTCAGACATATTTTCTCATAAAAGAGAGAGAGACTATTAATCCCATGGCAACAAAGATATACACATTGATGCATTTGATTGTTTCTGAGAATTTCTAAGCGGGGTAAACTAATTCAAATTCAGTTTTTTTTTTTTTTTTAAATTTTTTTTTACAGTTTGTGACATTTGAAACCGCGAGAATTATGTTGTTTGGTGGCGTAGGAATTTACTTTGCCATATAGTCTTCTTAGCTTTCAAGATGTCACTTGGAAAATGATTGAAAGCTAAACTTGGGTTTGCGTTATCCTCTAGCATGTGTGTAGTTGGTGGGTTTGGTGAGTTTTTTTTAGTAGTATTTAACAAGGCATGCAAATGTGGACTTGTATTGGACTAAGGTCTCATGTTGCGCTGAGGATATAGAAATAAGGTCAAGCCAAACTTAGCTAACTTGCACTTTGAAAAAACTATTTCAAAACAATGGGCTTTATATGACTAAGGAGTTGAGTGTTGCATGGTGCTCTTGTAGCCCACAACAATTCAAGCTTCACATGTTAAACCAGAACATAGCTGAAGCTGAAGTAGACTTAAGTTTCCTTTACGTGGGAGTGTGGTGGAATTGTAAAAATAAGGTAGTAAAAGGCGGCTTTGAATGATTTGGATGAGCCAAAAGCAATTTATGCAACTGATTCTATAAAAGTAACACAAAGCTTGGCCTCCCAATCCCCTTGAGTAGTTTGTACACAATTTTTAACAAATTCACTTATAGCCAAAAATAAAAACATATAGGAAAATACTAAAATTGCCTAGTTTTTACTACAAATGTTTACAAATTGACGTAATAATAATGTTACAGTGCCACATCAACAATTTTTTAATTACATTTTGTATTGTATTTTAAAAACTGATGGCCTTGGTGCTTTGACAAGCAAGTTCGAGTCTAAAAATCAACATTTTTAAAAAATTGTAGGTAAAACTGTATACCATGACCTTTAACCGACCAAGTAAAAGTTGGAGTTTTGTATACTAAGTATAACTTATACTCTTATTTTATTTTTAAAATTGACACATCAATTTATAATACCTATATAGTAAAAGTTTTATAGTACAAAAAAAACCACATAATGGATTAGTTTTAGGGATTTTCCGAAGCACATCAAGCTGGGTTCAGTATTAACACTGGTTTAAGTTCAAATCTCTTCAGGTGTGGTTTCTGAACGATCGAGAGAGGAGGTTTCCATATACTTAAACCAATCAACTCATTCTTAGCCAATCAAGTTTTAGGCTCATCCAAAATAGCCTTACAATTATCATTAGCCACAATAAGGATACCAACTACGTATACTGCGATTAGGTTACCATTTTAGCCCAAACTATTGGCTAGTAAAACATATGCATGCCACTGCTCAGTTCTAGAGGAAAGCTTTAGATGGTAGTTACAATTTCCCCCAGAAAATCAAGCAATCAAACTTACCAATATCAAGCAAGGGCTGCATTTCACACAATGTTTTGCCAATACTGAAGTAACTGAACATACTGAAGATGGGGTGCTTAAGATATTTACAAACTTCTCAACATTTGGACCATTATTTCTGCACGGTTTCAGTCAATTTTTCAACTTGGCAAAACGAAAAACACGAAAACCGACAACAAAAGATACAGAAAGTTGCAACCACATGTACAAAGATTTAACTTAAAGTGAGACTACTAGTGTCGGTGCCATTGCAAGAGACAAGCTGAAATTTCGTGTGGAACATTTCAGCGAGGCTGATGAATTAGTCGGGGAGTGCATTTGGGGCTCACATACCGGACTGCCTTCTGTTGGTACTTTGCAGGCCCTACTGGAGACTTGGGACCTCTTTCTTTCGGAGATTTTGAAACACTCAACTTCTTCAAAAAAGCTTTGGCGTCCTCTTCAACACCTGGATACAAAATCAGAAATTAAGGTTTGGATCCAAGTTAAAAATGAGATACTCTTCTAGAATGCACTCACATCACTGAAAGTGAGATAATGCTTATAGTGCCATTAAAACTAATACTCGGGAATGCCAAGATTCAAATGTCATTTGAGTGACCAATGGAAGTAGAAAGACATGGCATATGAATAAAAACCTTAAAAAGTCACAAGCGCCTGGGAGATTGCCAATGTGTGAAATGGAGACAACAATCCAGAGATCACAAAAAAAGAAAAAAGAAAGGAAATACTTTTATCATATCATACTAGAGAGAACAAGCATACCATTAAGAGGTGCACTTTCATTTTTAGGAGCAGTGGGGGGCAATTCTGTGTTTCCAATATCTTTGTACGACAGATATATTTCCTCAAGCTGAGACAATACGGTCTGGTGTGCTTCATAGTCAATGCTGACATCATCATTATCCTCAGCATCAGCAGCATCAACGTCTATATTGCCTTCAAAATCATCATCTTGGTGCTGACTCAGCCAATAGTCGCGAAACCATGTTGAAGTTTTCACTAGTTCCCACCATTCTGATGAGAAATCCTCCACTTGATAGAAAGTGGCAGGAATGAAGGGTGGGGCATTGGGGTTCAGAGTTGATCTTTCTCCAGATACTAATGCCATCCCTATTCGTAAATTTAACGGTCTGTTCTATTAGTTCTCCAATCTATCCAAAATACAAGTTGTGGCATAGTTAGAATTTTAGAATAATGATAACAATTCCATCTTCAGCTAGTCAATTGGGCCAATGCTTTCCAAAATCAGACTGAAAAGATAACATAAATTGATTTTCCAATTATGTATGCATTAGGCAATAAACATGTCCAACTTTGCAGCTAACTGAGTCAAATAAAGCATGTAGTAGTATTTTGTGTGTTGTGGAGAATTTGGCAAAGACAGAAACAATAGAACTTTTGATGCACAAATCAGATTCTTAAGCAATCTATTTTAAGATCTTTGTATAATTGGATGACTACCTTGAATAGTATCACTGCATCATCTTATCTAGAGTTCTTAGATCTTTTCTATCTCAGATAGTGATTACTTAGAAGTGGTTCAAAGCACAAATTGTGTATTCGAACTAACTCCTCTTTCGGCTAAAATTATTTTTTCTTACTAAAAAAAGTCCAAGAAAAGCTAACTCAATCATTTCCCATATAATATCACCCCACACATTAGGCATGACTCGGATCAAAAGGGATCTCACTGAATCCTTTGAAGTGAATCCCAAACATTTACCAGTTACCACCACAGAAGAAACCTAGTAAATACCCAAAGAGATTATCCATCCTAAAACACATGATTACACATCAAAACACAAGCACCAAACACCCACTAGCCAATCTACAGGATATTGTTTACACACACTATCATCCATAAGTACATAAACCCATTATAGAATATTGCTCATGGAACAATCCTAGTCAATAAAAAACCAATTTTGAACCAAAATATTTGAGCTTGATTCCATTTCTGCTCAGTAATAATACAGATAGACAAAGGCACATCCAAAAAAAATTAGAAATTTAATCAAACACACAAAAAATGAGAAACCCCAATAATTTGTTATCCAAAAATACATTCAGCATACAAAAAAATCTAAAGGAAAACCATGTAACAGAATCTAAAACCAAATAATACCATGATCAAAAAACATTCTAGAAAGATCAAACATTTTTCAGTACCCAACAACCTCGGAACTAAGACAAACAAAATGACAAAACAGAATAGGACAACACAATCAAAATAACATTTGCAAAACACTAAAACCAAACGAAACAAGGATTCTATGAAGCATTTTATTACATACCAGGTCAAAGTATGAGTCGAAGATCTTCTCAGCTTCAGAGTGTGAGATCCAGTGAGTAGATAAAATGATTGAAAATAAAGTAGATAAAAGAGACCAAGACTTCTTTGCTTCGGGATTCCGAACCTAAGGTTTGGTGGCGCTTTTTTAGGCCGTGTGAACGTGGCAAGATGATATTGGACCCAGACACTTTTATATTGGGATTTTTTTTTTGGGTATTCCGATTTTTTTTTAGGGCCGGTATTCTCATTAAATGTTAAGTTATTTGGACATTTTAAATTTTTAATATATATTAAAAATATCCTTACATTATTCTATATATTTCTTTATATTTTTGGTTGAGAAACAAGTACACACAAGGAGAGGAAAATGAGTTCTAACATAAAAGTACACTAGAACTTCATTCAAAAATACCTTTATTAAAGAATGGTAACTTTATTTAGAAATATGGTCATAAATATTAAATAACAAATTTCATTTTGAATTAAAAAAAGAACTCCTAAAATTTAGGATTTTGTTTTCCATTCATGTTCGAAAAAGAAATTACAGTTACTACTTATCTCTAAAGTTTATTATTTTTATTTGTTTGAAAAATGAAAAAAATATTTTTAAATTATAATAGATACAAATTATTAATCTTTACTAAAAAAAATAAAAGAGCTTTTAAGTATGCGCATGAGCATATGCTTAGAAGCTACCAGTACATACATAAAATCATTACCTTAATAGGAGAAGTAAAAAAAAAAAGAAAAACAAAATATTGCATGAAAAAATATTTCTGAAACAAAATTAAAAAATTGAGCGGTTGCAATTTGTTTTATTAGATCTTGTTCATGTCATGTTAATATAAGAGTGTTTAGATATATGACCTAGCCTTAATACCACTCATTTCTGTTTAAAAAAATTAAAAAAACCCACCCATTTAATAGTTGTATTAAAATATTTCAATCTTAACCAAATTATTTATTAAGCACGTTGACAAGACTTGAATTACATAAAATATTAGTATACAAGTAGGGGTGTCAATGTTCAATTCAATTCGCGAACACGATATGAACTTGACACGGATTTTTGCGAGTTAGGGTTGGGTCTTAGCGAGTTTGGGTCATAAACAGGTCGACTTGAACGCGACACGATAAGAAACGTGTCATAAGCAAGTCAACCTGCGTGACCCGCAATAGATACGTTTGACACGTTAATTTATTCATGTCATCCCGAAATTAGGACTGTGCAAAGCAGCACTAGAGCCGACAAGACCGACCAGCACCGACCTTCCCGCACCACCACTGCCATTGACCAACGGAGCCGATGCTAGCGATTGGAATGCGAATGAAGTTCTAATGCCAGTGCGGTGCAGACATCGGAGAAGGAAATCTGAAACCGATTCTTGCCGAAACGAACTGTTGAATGTATATAGTTTTCAAATCCAATGGATACGACGTTGTTTACCGAGTATTTATTTTAATTTTTTTTTTACTAAAACGTCGTTGTATTGGGTATTATCAAAAAAAAAAAAAAAAGCACAAAACGACACCGTTTTATGCTAAGTTTTCAGATTTCCCTAAGTATAAATTCACTTTATTCTCTCTCATAACCCTTAACGCTCTCTCTCTGTGGCTTTCGCCTCTAGCCTCTCGTTGGCCTAACGCCTCGCCTCTGAGCTCTCGTCGCTCGGCTCGGCTAGCCTTTGTAGCAGCAACAGGCGCTCACAGTCACCTGCTCACTGCGGGCTTGCAGCAAACCACTGGTAAGCCATAAGCCCCTTTCCTCCCTCACCTCTCTTTTTTGGATATTGTCTGGCGGAAACAGAACAATAGTGGTTATTTGGAGCTTGAAATTTTGGATATTGAAAGACTCGAATTATGTTCTACTTAAAAATTTTATTAGTTGATATCTTGAGTTGGTTTTTCACTGTGTTTTATTGGTTGATACCTTGAGTTGGTTCTTCGATTTTTCAGCACTTGTGTGTCACAATCTACTAAGTAGTAAGTACTAACCTTTTTTTTTTTTCTTCAGCATTTTAATTTTTGAAGGAGACGAGATTGAGAGAGTTCTTGCTTTCAATCCTTCATTGAGAGGTAACCACTAAACACTAATCACTCATTATATTCAGCATTTTCATTTAAATTTTTAGTACACAGTAACAACTGCTTTAAGTTTATATATATATATATATATATATATATATATATATATAATTAACTTTTATTTTTATATTTATATTGAGAATAATATGATGAATTCCTTGTTAATATCAGTGACATGAATTGTTGAGTAATGACTAATGATTGTTAGTTTATTATTGTTGCCTTGTTGTAACTAAACTGATTAGTTATTGTTATTATTGGATCTGGTTGTGACATTCAGTGATTTAGAGTGAGCTATTTGATATTATATTTACTGGAAAAATTATAATTTGCCATTATTGTGGAAACTTTGTTTTTTTGTTAGTTGGAAATTTTTTTATTAGATGGATGTCGATACTCCGCTTGGATTTGGTGCCCCTAGGGACCCTAACCCACCTCCTCCTGACCCTAATCCACCTAAACCTGTAGCACCAATTGGTCTTGGTGCATCACTTCCCCATTGTCACCTAAACAAGGTGGTAAGAACCCATCTATAGTCTGACAACACTTCATTAAGTTAGTTGGTCTTGATCCCAAGAAGCCTAGGTTTGAATGCAAGTATTGTAAAAATCAATATAATTGTCATGGTAAGACAAATGGTACTTCGAGCATGTTGCAACACATGAAGGTGTGTAAAAAGTGGCCTTTTCCCCGTAATGATAAGCAAAAAACTTTGTCTTTCCAAGCTAAGAGAGAAGATGAAAGTGGTTCAAATATGTTAGTGATTGCAAATTATAGTGAAGAGAGGATAAGGTTAGCATTGGCAAGGATGATCATAGTAAACTTTGTCTTTCCCCATCGCACTACCATTGCAAGGGCTTGTATGAAGATTTATTCTAGTAAGGTGGATATTTTAAGAAGGGCTTTTGTTGGGCAACAAGTTTGTGTAACAACGGATACTTGGACGTCCATACAAAACTTGAACTATATGGTAGTCATTGCACACTTCATTGATGGGGATTGGACTTACTAAAAGAAAATCTTGAACTTTTGCCCTAACTAATCATAAAGGGGACACCATAGGTAGAGCGGTTGAGTCATGTTTGTTGAAGTGCAGTATAGACCGGTTGTTTACAATTACTGCGAATAATGCTAGCTTTAATGATGTGGCAATTGATTATGTGAAGAAAAAAACAAAAGAAAGAGATTGTAGCATATTGGGTGGTGAGTTCATGCATATGCGTTGTTGTGTGCATATCTTGAATTTAGTAATGCAAAGTGGGTTAAAGTCCATTCATGAATCAATTGCCAAGGTTCAGAATGTGGTGCGATATGTGAGAGCTTCTCCCGCAAGGTTTGAGAAGTTTCAAGAATGTGTTGAAAATGAGAAAATTCAAGCCAAATGTTTGTTGTCCCTTGATGTGCCAACAAGGTGGAATTCGACTTATCTCATGTTAGATTGTGCTTTGAAATTTGTGAGAGCATTTGATAGGTTGAAAGAGGAGGATGGACATTACAAACTTTATTTTTGTGAAGTGGTTGGAAATGGGAAAAAGCCCATTGGTCCTCCTAACTATCTTGATTGGGAAAATGTCAAGACCTTGGTAAAATTTCTTGGCATATTTTATGAGGCAACACTTAGATTTTCTGGGTCCTTGTTTGTCACTTCTAATACATACTTCTATGAGCTAATTAGCATTGAAGATCAATTGCAATAGTTGTGTAGTGTTGATGGAGATCCATTTTTAAGGAGTATGGCGGTAGAGATGAAAAAAAAAAATATGATAAGTATTGGGGAAGTACAAATAATATAAACTTGATGCTTTTTGTTTTTGTTGTTCTTGACCCAAGGTATAGATTGGTTTGAGAAGTTTCAAGAATGTGTTGTAAATGAGAAAATTCAAGCCAAATGTTTGTTGTCCCTTGATGTGCCAACAAGGTGGAATTCGACTTATCTCATGTTAGATTGTGCTTTGAAATTTGTGAGAGTATTTGATAGGTTGAAAGAGGAGGATGGACATTACAAACTTTATTTTTGTGAAGTGGTTGGAAATGGGAAAAAGCCCATTGGTCCTCCTAACTATCTTGATTGGGAAAATGTTAAGACCTTGGTAAAATTTCTTGGCATATTTTATGAGGCAACACTTAGATTTTCTGGGTCCTTGTTTGTCACCTCTAATACATACTTCTATGAGCTAATTAGCATTGAAGATCAATTGCAATAGTTGTGTAGTGTTGATGGAGATCCATTTTTGAGGAGTATGGCGGTAGAGATGAAAAAAAAAATATGATAAGTATTGGGGAAGTACAAATAATATAAACTTGATGCTTTTTGTTTTTGTTGTTCTTGACCCAAGGTATAGATTGAAGTATGTCAAGTTTTGGTTTTAGGAGTGGTATGGAAAGGAAAAGGGGGATGCGATGAGCTCTAAGGTTTGGGACGCATAGAAGACGTTGTATGTGGGGAGAGTAGGTCAAAATGGATCTTCAAGTTCTAGTGGTAGTGGTAGTGGTGCTTCATTGTCTATGGACTCTAGGCCAAGAGTTGGTAATGCTTCATTGTTTAATTGCATTAAAAGCTATAATAATAGGTTTAACCAACACTCGGCGGATGAGGATAGTGTGGAAAGTAAATCTGAGTTGGATAGGTATTTGTTGGAATCTTCTGAGGACCCTGATGTGGAAGATTTTGACATCTTGATGTGGTGGAAAATGAATTCTTCTAGATATCAAGTCATTTCCCAAATTGCCCGTGATGTGTTGGCTATTCATGTCTTTACAATTAAATCCGAGTCTGCTTTTAGTACAAGGGGCGTGTTTTGGATTCATTCCGTAGTTCACTATCTCCTAATACAGTTGAAACCCTTATTTGTACCCAAAATTGGTTGAAGGATGCAAAGAAAAAAAAGACCAATAAAGTTTCGGGAGTGCATGGGTGATGTGGAGGATATGGATGAATTTGAGATTGACACTGGTAAAAATATATATATGTTCATTTTTTTTGTATGTATCAATTCTTTATTT
Organism: Castanea sativa; assembly: GCF_040712315.1. Taxonomy (NCBI): domain Eukaryota; kingdom Viridiplantae; phylum Streptophyta; class Magnoliopsida; order Fagales; family Fagaceae; genus Castanea; species Castanea sativa. The sequence continues at coordinate 62,572,333 of NC_134023.1, read as the reverse complement.
ATTTGCTCAATGCTTAAGAATCATTTTGTTTAGAATGAGATTGTAGAAATTGCATCGGTTTGCCCATTACCTATGGAGGAGGATCCAAGCACCATTGTGTTAGATGATGATGAGTGATGTGTTGTTCTTTGCTTGGAGTTAGTTAGTAGTTAGTATTATGTAAGTATACTTGCTATTATCATTCGTTTGTGCTAATTATAACAATTTTATTGTTACTAACATGTGTTTATTTTGTTTTGTTTAGTATCTTGTAAGAGTTCTAGAATGATGCATAGTGCACAGATTTACTGGACAAAGTACTTACATGAATTATCATTTTTTTGCCTATATGCTGATTATATTTGTACATGTTATTGTTAGTGGACTTTTCACTAATGGTAGTTATTTAGGTATTCATGGGTGTGATTATCATTGATGATACAAGCAATTAGCATTCTTTTGCCTAAATGCTAATTTAATTTGTATATATTTCTTTTGACATTTGTGGACAACGACGAATGGTTCTGTAATACGTTATTAAGTAGATACATTAACACTTATTGTTATTGACACTGATACACACAGTGACATTAATGATATTATATACTACATGATAGTATTTTGAGAGTTGAACTCTTATTGAGGTAATTTCAAAATATTTTTGCATGGTGAATGAAAGGAAAAAATTTGGATTGTTTGTCATGTGTGAAATTGTTTGGACAGTTTGCTGTGTAAAAACTTTGCATTTGGATCAATATTGTTTGCCTAGAGTTTTTGCTCAGATTTTTGTTGTGAAATTTTAAAGAACTCATAAGTGTACGAATCGTATCGAAGTATAGTTTAACAAGAACGAGGTCGAACCTACAGGGACTTGAATGAACGTAGGAAAATTAATTAAACCTTAACCAAATTATTCATAATCCAGTTTAATAAAATTGGTTTTTTTGAGATTAAATAAACTAAGCAAATAATAAAATTAAGCAAATGGTTAAACTAAGCAAAAGATATAAAGTAATAAAAAGATGTAAACAATCAAAGGGAATGAATTAAGGTTTTGGAATTCACCTTGTAAGTCATATTAGCATATATTTATGATCATTAATTTTTCCCAACCATTACATGATAATCTAGAAATCAATCTTGTTATCATGGAAAATATCATCATTAAAACTTATGTTTAAAAATCTAAAACATGTTCTTCTTCGCTTCTTAAGTATAAAATCAAATCATCAATTGTATTCGTACCCAAACAAATCACAAGATATATCAAATTCTAAAAATCAAATAATAAATTGTATCCATTGACAGACAAATCACAAGCGATATCCAATTTTATAATCAAGAATTAATAAATCAAGAATTCAATTAATTAAGATAAATCCTAAATCATGAGAAAAAACATGATTGAACTCATATCTAGAATCTCATCTTAGTCAATTGATATGAAGCAAGAACAATTTAAATCATTAAAGAACAACTATTGTGAAAAAAATCAAATCACATAAATATTACCGATAATCCTTAACAAGGTTTCATTCTCAGCCCCAATTATAAATTTAGTTACTCATAGTAATTGAAAGAAAACACAAAAATAAAATACTAAACATTAAACTAGAAAAATAATTAAAACTAACTGTCATGGAAGAGTAGCCGCACTCTCTATGTTCAACCCCCAGTCCTAGCACTAGCCTCTATGAATTTTGCCCTAAAGAGCTTTTAAATAGGTCAAGGAATCCTATTACAAGTTGAATTTTCATTTGGAGAAAATCCCAGATTTTTAGGCTTCACTTAATCGACAATTTTGTCCCATTTAACGTCATAATTCGGACTTTTAGTAAACTACAAAGGTGTAGCCCTTTAAGTTAACTTTCCAGCCCAACTTAAAAAATCTCCATTGGATATTTGAGTCGAAAGTTATGTCAAATATACTAATTGATGTGTAGGCTGGAATCCTAATCCGAATTGGACTGGGATTTGGTGCAAATTTCCTTTGATTCCTTACTCTAATTGGACTTAAATTTAATTGAGTTGGCATTCTTTAACTTCATCATGGACTTAAAGTTTATTAGCATTCTTCTTTGTATAAATCCACTTACTTAAGTCCATTCTCCTATAAAAGACAGATTCACGCAAGAAATGGTGAATTTGGTTCAGCTTTTTAAAACTAGACTTTTTGAAAAAGTGGGGTTTTCAAAAAGTGTGGAATGAAAAAATGCTTTTTGAAAAAGTTGAGTGTTTAGTTAGCACTTATAAAAGTGGTGGTTTGAGTGGTAAATTACTAAAAAGGACAATGTATTGTGAAAGTATTGTGAAAATACTTTCTAAAAAATTATTCTAAAAAGAACTTTCAAAGTTTCCAAAAAATTATTTTTTTCTTACCAATATTAACTAATAATAACCTACCACTTAAGATTTATTCTGAAAATATTGTGATAGCATTTTTCAATTTTAATTTCTCATTCTTTATTTTATTTTTCCCTTATTTCTTTACTTTTTTTTTTCATCCATATTTCCTTCTTTTTTTCTTTTTTTTTTCCCCTCTTTTTTTCTCCTCCACACACGTACCCTTCTCTTTTCCTTTTTCTTTTTTCATTTTTTCATTTTTTCCCCTTTTTCCCTACCACTTTCTCCAGAACATTCCAGTTTTTTTTCCCCCTTTTTCCCTACCACTTCCTCCAGAACATTCTAGTTTTCTTTTTCTTTCTTTCCCCTTTTTCCCCTACACTTCCTCCAGAATGTTCCAGTTGTTGCAAAGCTCTCTCTCTCTCTCTCTCTCTCTTTTATTTTTTTTTCTCTTACTACTTCGTCTACAAGTTTCTTTCCCTCTATCTCATCAAAACATACAAACTTAAAGGTCACACACACCACACCATTTGATTCTCATCAAACGAAGATAGAGGGGGAAATCCAAAAGGGAGGAATGGGTCAGATCGGTGCTTGATCTCTGCCTTCACCACCACCTGTCTTCCTCAACATGCCTTCGTCGTTTGCTGATCTACTTTGCCTTCACCATCGCCTGTCTTCCTCCCCATTGTTGCTTGATCTCTTCCCCACTGCCAACGACATGTGGCATAAATGGGTCAGATCGTTTTTTTTTATGGTTCTGATTTCATTATTGGGTTCCTTTGTAAAATTGTGTTATAAACAAATGGATAAAATTGGGTTTTTGGGAAATTTGTGCAATGGTAACATGAAACGCACTAGCATTTTTTTACAATGGAGCTCAGGGCTGCTTTCACGAAACGTGCTTTTTATTTACAAATGAAAACGTAACTTTTTTAGAAAACGCAACTTTTAAAATTTACCAAACGCACATTTTATTTATTTGGTTTCAAAAAGCGCGTTTTAGCTTCTAAAAGCTGAAACAAACGGGCACAAAATCCAATTAAGTATAAAATTAATTATTTAGCATTATTTCAAAACCAAATATAAAATTCATGAATTACCTCAAAATAAGTATGATAATGCTTTCTAACAATGATATAAATATGCAAAATTAAGCTATTATCAATGCACATTAATTTTTGCACAAGTTTTGGGTGAACAGATTGTTTATGTGAGCCAATTTGGATCATTACTGTTTGCATTGATTTTTTATGAATTTTCTGGGAAATTTGAACAGATTTGTTTCTATTTTTCAAGCAGATTGAATAGATTTTGTGTGAATAGGTTGAACAGATTTTTTTTATGAAGTTTCTGTGAAATTTGAGCAAATTTTGTTGCTGTTTTTTTGAACAAGTTTAACCGATTTTGTGTGAACAAGTTGAACAAAATTTTTTATGAAGTTTCTGTGAAATTTTGTTGTTTTTTGAACAGATTGAACAAATTTTGTGTAAACAAGTTGAACAGATTTTTTTTTTTATAAAGTTTCTGTTGAACATATTTTTTTTATAGGTTGAACATATTTTTTTTTATATATAAAAAAAACAAATAGAATTTTTAATGTTTCAAACCGACCAAACCAATTAAACTGAGCCGATCGAACCGCACTGCTATAAGTCGAAAAACTGACCCTAATCGGTATGTATCGGTTTTAATTATGACAAAATCGATCCCTATCAGTTCGGTAACAAATTTGAGAAAAAACCGAGCCGATCAAACTGCACACACCCTTACCTGAAATGAGACATTTAACACAACCCGTTTAACTCATATAATAAATAAATATTCATTTTATTTTAGATTTGTCAAATGACTTTTATATCCAACCTATATTTTAAACTTAAAAAGAAAAGTGAGTAATTATAAAAAGCTACGAGGGACATAATTGGAAATTGAAATGGATTGAAGACTTGAAGTATATGCAAAATTTTTTTTTAGATGGATGTTATATTTAATATTAAGCAAGTTGAAATGGGTTGTGTCACATTTGCTTCAACCTAACACAACCTGTTTATTAAGCGTGTTTAATGAGTTGGGTTAGGTTAATTTGTCTTATTAACAAGTTGGGTTAGAGTTAAAGAATCACGACACGATTATTAAATTGGCTGAGTTTAGGTTGAGCCATTTAGTTAAATACCTCTACCTCTGCACGACACGAACCCTACAAGTTGTATTGGATCGAAAGTTCTTATTTCAACTCAATGAAATTCTACCCAAATTTATAAATACGCAATATAAGAAAAATTAGGTGAAAAGTTAATTATTTTCCTGTTTTTAAATTAAATGATTTGAAGTTTATAATTTGAATAAAGAATTTATTTAATTAGCTATTAAATTCTTGTAATTACTCAATATTTATATTTAAAATTAAAATTTATATAAGATAAAATTAATATTCATTTGTATGAATCAAGTCATTTCACATGACAACATGGAATAGACTCATTTGTTAATAATGTCGACCCAGCATGATCCAACAGCCACAAAAAAAAAAAAAAAAAAAAAAAAAAAAAAAAAAAAAAAAAAACCGTATCCAATGTCATAATTTGGTTTGTAAGGAGGGTTTCCTCTTGCTTAACTCTTAAACCCCACTTACATTGTCCACTAAGTCTAAGTGAACTAATTCATGTAACTTTACAGAGTACTACTATTCATGTAAACTAATCAATGAGTCCACTGGTTGGACTGGACTGAACCGAACAGTAACTACAATAATTTTAATATTTTGTATTAAAAAAACCCAATCTCTCTCTCTCTCTCTCTCTCTCTCTCTGGTATATGTATTGTTGTTGGTCAAATTACTACTGGCTTTGTTTTGCATACTTTAAATGGCTATTGGGTTATGCAGTGCTAGTGGACATAGTGGCAGTGGCAGTGGCAGTGACAAAGATATGGATGTTGTTGATGATGCTACAAAGGTGAAGTTGGCCAAGCATTAGAGGTGGCAAATGCACTTAGTGGGGATGAAGCCAGTCAGCTAGCTAGAGGTATGTAATAGCTAAACATTGCCTGTTGGTTTGGATATATGAGGTATCTGATGATGGTGATCCAAACATGTATTATGTTCAGCATGATATCAACATTTCAGAAAATCCACTTTGTACTGATTGTACACTTAAAAGATGAAAAAAAGGGTGTGAGGCACTTAATTATTTTGTTTTTGAAGTATATATGCAGTTTATCCAAGAGCACTGATGCACTTGAATTTCACTTTTGTATTTCATTAACTTAATTTGTTTTTCTTCTTTTCTATTGTAATAAAGATATAGTTGTCAATGGGATTGCTCAGTATTCAAATCTGATTGAAATTTAATCTACTATCTGTTAGTTTTTTTTAATTTTTTTTTTTTTTTTTTTAATATGACCCGAAATTGATTGGGCAAAAGCTGAAAATTGTAAGCCCAATAGTGTGGACCTAAACTGGTAATCCAAATTGATACTAACTTAATTGATTTCAGGTGAACCAGCTTGTCCACTCTACCTTTTTAGTCAATTTTGGTCTAGGTTTTTGACAAACAAAAAACAAAAGGCCCAATTGGACTGAAATTATTTTATGTTATGATGATAATCGAATCTCTCGTAAGGGAATGAGTCTGACACGATAATATATTAAATTTCTCTCACAAGAGAGTGGATCATTCCCTCCTAGAGATATTTGATATTCACTAGGTATACGTGCAAACTTAAAGTATCCATAAGAGAATGTAGATTTATTAAACATTGAAGCATATGATCATATCCAAACTTATGCCATTTTTTTTTCATCCATAACATTACACAAGCTACAGTTCATAGATTTGCAGATAGTCTCTTCATCCAATATACGCTGCAGGTGGGACATTGAAAGCTGCAATAGATGTAACCAAAGATTAGCAAAACATGTAATACCAAAATGCAATCCACATGACTATAAGAAAGCAACTTCTTTTGTAATTTTTATTTTTGTATTTTTGGGTTCAAGAAAAGCGAAAGCAACTTAAGCCATAGATCAAAATGACTTCAGTGAACCATTACAAACCAATACTACAAAAACAAAAATCGTATTTTCCTTTTTATACAAGTCAAAATAAGTTAAGTTATGTGTGTTTGGATTAAGTTTTTGTTGAAAACTTATTTGTATATTTGTTAAAGGTTGTAAAAAGTATGGTTATACTTTGGTTAAAAATTAATCCAAACTCATGCTAATCTATCAACTCGTCACTAGAAAATACACAAAACACAAAATTCATTTTGAAATACCATATGGAGCAAAAGGGACACATAAATTGTGGAGGCACTATATATAAAGAGTTTTATGGCGCAAAAGAGTTTCTTACCTCCACACTTAGAACCAGGGACCAATGGCTTGCCACAAGTATTTGCTACAAAGACCACTTTGTCCATGTTAATCGCCTTTTCAATCTCCGCGGTCAGTCGCTTGCACACGCATGGAATGTCTGCTTTCTTGATAACATCGCAGCACTGTGGAGATGGTTTTATCTTTGGACCATCCTTTTTAACGTAAGAAGAACATTGAGACATCAAACCCTGCATATCACCTTGACAATCTTGGCCAACAACATTGTTACTAGAGGACAGAATCACAATAATGGCGAAGAAAGCCAAAAGGAAGATGTTAGTATTGAAGTACATAGCCATATCTATTTCTCTTTGAAAGTTTGAATGTATGTGTATATGTAGGTTGCTCCATTGGGTGGTGAGAATTGGTTTTTATAGGGGTTTGGATTGAAAGATTAGGATGAAGCTTAGCATTTGAGCCTTGAAAATTGGGCTCAAGTTGTGCAGAGAAACGTGCGTTACTTCTGGTGCAAATGGGTTGATGCATGTGAACCAGATTATTCTTCATGCTAAAATACAAGGAAAGAGCTAGCTTGCTTTGGTTATTTTATTTTGGAAGTTGAGCCTTTGGCATGCAATGCATGTGAGGTCTGAACATAACCTTCATGGGCCAATGATGTAAAAAGTTATTGTAACGGCTAGCTTAAACTTGTTTCAACTACAATTTTATCCCTAGCATTGTTCAGCCCTTTTTATTTTTTTCGTTTACGAGTTATCAAATGATTTTTATTTTCCTTTCTACTTCTTTTTTTTTTTTAATGAAAAATCTGAAATATACTTTTTTTATAAGAATCTGAAATATACTAGATAAATTGCTCAACACTTTTTTTTTTTTTTTTTTTTTTTCATATCTAACAATGTATTAATGAAGATGCACGTAACACTAATTACATATAAATAATACAAGAAGTAAAAGTCAAACACTAAACTTTGGATTTTAAGTTTAAATGTTCTTATTAGGTACCTTTTATTATATATTGTTCTTATCAAATTTTCCTTTAAATTCCTTCATCAATTGTTTGGATAAAGACAAAAGCTTAATTACTGATGATATCAAATTTATCAACAACTCAATCTTTTTTTTTCTTTTTTTTCAAATTTTGATTTCCACGTTTGTTATATCAACTTTAAAAAAAAAAAAAAACTCTCATATTTCCTTACGGTCATAATTTAGGTTCTTATCCTCTTTTCTTTTTTTTTTTTTTTTCTTTAAAAAAAATCTATTTTTGTTTTGTCAATATTAATTTCTTTTTTTCTTAATAACTTTTCCTCCATTGCTTTATCAATTGTTTGAATAAAGATAAAAGCTTAATTATTGATATCAACAAATCAAACTTTTTATTTTATTTTTTCTTTTTCCATTTTTTTTTATTTCCACGTTTGATATATCAACTTTTTTTTTTTTTGTTTAAACTGTCATATTTCTGTAGATGCTTATTTTTTTTAGAAGCCCAGCAGGAGGAAAAACCAAAGACGTGGGTAGAAGAGAGTGGGATGGAAATAGCATTAAGCCCAAGTGGCAGGAATAATAGATCATGGGTCCATAAAGCAAACAAATGGACTCTAAAGAAGTAAATAGGCCTAAGAAGGTCTGGAAGAGAGAAATAGCAAACCCATGGGCATTATGGATGTAGCAAAGTAAGAATGGGCCACGGTTGTCACAGTAGGCCCAAAACAATGTAAGTAAAGAGAGTAAGGGCAATGGAGAATCCATGAGCCCCAAGGATGAAGTATGAAGCACTTGAGCTAGGGAAGCTCAAGGAGTTAGTAAAAGCCCATGGGAAGTATAGAATCGGAAAGGGCTGAGGATGCCCAAAGAAAGTAAACGGGCTAAGGATGCCCAAAGGAAAGTAGGTGGGACGAGGGAGCCTGCAAGTAGTAAAGGGCCCAATGAGTTTATTGGGCCACCAAAGAAGAAATAAATAGAAAAGCTCGAAGAGGTTCAGCAGGCCTGGGTCAAGCAAACTTCACGGTAGGCATAACAGAATGTTGTGGCAGGAAGCAAATAACAAGGCTGAGAATAAAGCACGGAACAGTCCACAATCGGGCAAGGCCTAGTCCCCTAAAGAAGCAAGCCATAAATGAGAAGTCAGGGAAAGCAGCCCACGCCATAAGAAGTCAAAGATGAACGGTAGACTAGGTAGATAGACTTTCAGACCGCGGCAGACACATGAGCAGCGGGCAGAATTTGAACGAGCATGGAGGTAAGGCACGAGCAAGGTCCAGACATCACCAGCCTGTCCCTAGCCAATACAGGAGGTGGTGAGGTCATGGGTCAGAGGTAAGAGGGCATGGTCTGGTGGTAGGGAGGGGGAAAAACCCATTTTTGTGTTTCTTGCTCAAGCTCTTTTGGAGGCAACGTCCTGCTGGGATGACATACCACCCAAAAGAGGCAAAGCTGAGTTGGAACCACTAGGTGCATGCCATGAGGGACGGAGAGAAAGAGAGTATTTACACTGTGGCTGATAAGAATGTCACAGCAAGTAAGCAAACAAAAAAACATTCTTTGTCTGGTGAGGTGGAGTGGCGCGGCCAGTGCAGGCAAGTGGCGCTGGCTGGGTGACTGATCAATCAGTAATGGTTAGAAAGGACATCCGCACCGGACAAAAACGGTTGAAGACTAAAATGGTAAAAGCCAAGTACGATTGGTATTATATAAGGAGCCTTTGCTGTGCACGGCAAGGAGTAACCTCGGGGTGGATAATCGCAAGAATTAAAAAAAGACCATAAGAGTAAAAATCAAGGAAAAAGAGAGAAATAATTAGAGAGAATAGAAAGAAGAGTAAGAATGAAGAAAAAGAAAGGAAAGAACTAAGGAATAGAGAGAAGAGTAAAGAAAACAGAGAGAACAGAGCGGTAGGCATGCACCGAATGGGTCGATCTCCCTCTCCCTCTCCCTCTCCCTTTCCCTCTCCAACCCATGTTCTTTGGTAACGGAGAAGGACCTCACTGAACAGAAGTCATTCAGGCCCACCCCTTCAAAGCAGTTAATTTCTCCTTCAAAGAGGTTAATCGCGTTGAAGAGGTGATTCCCCTTCTTGACTTAGACTTGGCAACGTAGCTTATGTGGCAGACTGACATTTATTTCTTTTAATAAGCTTGTTGTTCATTCAATACCTACCCTTTTGTTATTATTTCATAAAATGGGCATTCCTTATCAAAGCCCATTATTCACTTCTGTCTAAATCGTAAAGAAATTTTCATTATTGTCTTTATTGTATTTGCCTGCCGTAGTTAATGTAACAGTTCTGTCTGCAATGGGCATGTGATCAAAGCCTGATTAATAGGGGCATCGTTTGCACACAAGCAGGACCAAGGAGGGTCGCTCTTGGACCAGTCCCAACTCCTTGATCCAGAAATCTTTGGGCCTAGTGTAGTAGCAGGCGGCCCAGCCCAACATTTGCAAAAAAAAAAGAGGCCCACACAATTTCCTTACGGTAGAATTTATGTTCTATTTCTTTTTTCTTTTTTTCTTCCAAAAAAAAAAAAAATCTATGTTTTGTTTTGTTGATATTAACTCTTTTTATTTTTTGGCATTCTATTGGATTTTGTTCTCTCAAGCTCTTAAAGGTAACTTGCTCCAAATCAGTTACTTTTTTTTTCTTCACTTTTTTTATTCTATCCTAAAATCTATAACTACATTGAAGAAATTTAAAATTCTACTTCAACAAAAATTACACTACCAAAATTTTCAAGCAATTTAAAATAAAATCTAACATTGATCATCAAAATCATATCTCTAAGCACCATGCAATAAGATGTCCTCCTAAAATTAAAATTTACTCCTCTTTAGTTTAGTTTTATCACAATTTAATCAATCTACAAACTTTAAATTGTTTTATTTGACCCCTTAATGTTTAAATTAGAATGAAAAATGTTAGGGTTTTTGTCCAAATTAATAGATTTTGAAGTTGTGGATAAAAGATTTCCCAATCACAATTTAGTCTAACAAGTTTTCTCAATTGCTACATGTTGACCCTTTAAATTTTGGATTTTTTTTTTTTTAATATTCAATACTTACAACAATACTAAAAGAGATTTGAACATAATTTTCCTAATAGGCTAATAAAGAAGAACATACTATGTTATTGAGCTACAAGGCTCTTGGCCCTAAAGCTTGGATTAAAATGAAATTGTTAAGGATACTTTGGATGAAACTTTAATGATTTCATTTTAGTCTAAACCTTGGAGTCAAATGTAATAATTAAATATTTTGTATACTAAATTGTGTTAGTGCCAAATCACAGGGAAATAATTTTTTTAGTTATCTTGAACTTTTATTTTCGTGATCATGCTTGTTTTAGCCTAAAGTAATTAGTGAGATGAGTTTTTTTTAAAAAAAAAAAAAAAAAATAGATATGATGAAATTTCAACCTATGACGTCTGTTTTATAATGAATACTTTTTAAGTTTTTATCATAAAAAACAATATGCCTTTGGAACCAAAACTAAGGCTCCCAACAACAATGTATATACTCAGCTCAACAGTGCTATTCCTTATGGTGTTTTATGCCAACCCCAACTCGCAAAAACTCATATTAATTAAGCACTTACATGCCATTGTCATTGATAGCTGGGTATGGCTTATTTTGTCCGTTTGCTTGTCAAGGTTGTTCATGAATTTTATCCACAACTCGTCTCCTCGGCTAGACAACGGTTGGTCTGGGTCACTAAGGAGATGATTTATGTTTTGGCAATAGGGGTTGATGGTTTTTGTGTGTGCCTATTGAGACAAACTGTTGGTCGAGATTTCAGTGAGTGGAGAATTTGTGGTTACGTTTTGAGTTGGTGAGTGTTTTTATGGACAAATTAAATGGGATTTCTTATTTGAATTTACATTGACGAGAATGTGATTAGAATTTTCTTATTTGGGTCAGTTTTGTATATATAATTATAGTTCGATCCACTTGGTCATTTGATATAGTTCGGTCCATTGGGGTTCAGCTCAGTCTATTCGGTCGATATCAATCCATTCAGTTTATTTCGGTGTATTTTTTTTCCCATTTCCCTTCTTGGTCAGATCTTTTAAATTGTTAACTTCCTAGGTGTAACTTTCTGTTATGATGGGTTCTTCTACGGCTTCTTGCAACTGGATCCGAGGATATAAAATGGTATCTTTCATAATTGTTGTTATTATATATATGGAGGTTAATGTTGTAAGTCTAAGCATAGAAATTTTTAAGTTTTCTTGTGTTCTTCAGTAAGACACCATTAGATTTAAAAAAAAAATGTAGGTAGAATACAATCTTAAGTCTCTTATTCAACTTCAAGAGACATTAAGTTATACTTTCCATCGATTTGATAGCTTTAATTCATTAATTATAATTGTTCAAAATTGGTTTACTTTTATTTTTTATAATTAAAAAAAAAAAAGATTGGAAAGAAAGCCCAAACTGCCGTTGAACTTGTATTTGGGCTTTCATTTTATTTCTTAAAGTCCAAAATATAATGATTCTAATGGTTACAAATTTGTTATAAAAAAAAACCAAAAATTGATTGGGTAAAAGCCCAATAGTGCAGGCCCATTCAGTATTCCACGTTGAAATTAACCAATATTTCTCGATAAATGATATGTTCACAATATTTTCACAACATTTTTACAACAAATTCTAAGTGGCAAGTTGTTACTGATTGTTGTTGTTGGGGCAAAAGAATAATTTTGGTATTAGGTTCAAATTTGAACCAATAACAATTAACCACCTGTGATTTGTTGTGAAAATGTTGTAAAAATATTGTGGACGTAACATCTCATATTTCTTTGATAATATATTAAATTTCTCTCACAAGAGAGTGGATCATTCCCTTGTAGAGATATTTGATATTTCACTTCGTATACGTGCAAACTTAAAATATCCATTGGAGAATATAGGTTTATTACTTTTTCAATAATTCTTATTTGTCATTATAGAAATTTGTAGTGATACAGCATTGAAGCATATGATATCCAAATTTATGCCATATTTTTTTCATCCGTAACATTACACAAGCCACATTTCATAGATTTGCAGGCAGTCACTTCATCCAATATACGCTACTGGTGGGACATTGAAATCTGCATCAGATATTCAGATGTAACCAAAGATTAGTAAAATATGTAATACCATATGCGATCTGCATGACTATAAGAAATGCAACTCTTTTGTTATTTTTTATTTTTATTGGGTTCAATAAAAGCAAAAGCAACCATAGATCAAAATGACTTCCAGTGAACCATTACAAATCAAAACTACAAAAAAAAAAAAAAAAAAAAAAATCGAGTATTTTTCTTTTTATTCAAGTCAAAATAAGTTGAGTTATGTGCGTTTGGATTAAGTTTTTGTTGAAAACTTATTTGAATAACTGCTCAAAGTAGTAAGAAGTATGGTTTTGCTTTGTTTAAAAATTAATCCAAACTCATGCTAGTCTACCAACTCATCACTAAAAAATACACACAAAATTCATTTTGAAATACCATATGGAGTAAACGGGACACACAAATTGTGGAGGCTATATGTATAAAGGGTTTTATGACCTGAAGAGTTTCTTACCTCCACACTTAGACCCAGGGGCCAGTGGCTTGTTACACATCTTTGCTACATAGACCACTTTATTCATGTCAATCTTCTTCTCCATCTCTGAGGTCAATTGCTTGCATATGCATGGAATGTCTGCTTTCTGGATAGCACCGCAGCATGTTGGATGTGGATATGCCTTTGGACCATCCTTTTTAACGAAAGCAGCACATTGAGACATCAAATCCTGCTCACCTTGACAACCTCGGCCAACAACCATGTTACTAGAGAACAAAATCACAGTAATGGCAAAGAAAGCCAAAAGGAAGATGTTAGTACGGATGTACATTGCCATATCTCTATTTTCTCTTTGAAGTTTGATTAATGTATGTGTATGTTGGCTGGTCTATCGGAGGTGGTGAGAGTTGGTTTTTATAGGGGTTTAGATGGAAAGATTAGGATGAAACTTAGTATTTGAGCCTTGAAAATTGGGCTCATTTTGTGCAAAAACAAGTGTTTCTTCTGGGGCAAATGAGTTGATGCATGTGAACCAGCTAATTCTTCCTGGTAAAACACAAGGAAAGAGTTACTTCTTGGGAAGTTAAGCTTTTGGCATGCAATGCATGTGAGCCTTGGGCGTTATTTTAACGGCTAGCTTAAACTCTTTTGTTTCCTTTTTTTTTTTTTTTTATGATTTAGATAAGAACCAGTATTATTTATTCTTATTAATTTTTCAACTTATCTATTTATTTTTTAAAAAAGTTATCAATTTTTTTTTTGAATGTATTTGATTCATACGCAAACTACAATTTTATCTCCAGCATTGTTTAGCACTTTTTCTTTCGTTTATAAATAATCAATAATTTTTATTTTCCTTTTTATCTCCAAGTTTATCAACAACTTTAGATTAGATCATAAAAAATCGTTTGATGGAGGCTTACTAATCTGAAAAATAATGCTGGTCTCAAATTTTTTTTTTGGAAATATAATTTTTTTTTTTAATTCATATCTAACAATGTATTAATGAAGATGCCCGTAACACTAATTACATCTAAATAATACAACAAGTAAGAATCAAACACTAAACTTTTGATTTTCATTTATTCTATAATTTGATTAATTTTTTGATCAAAACATTCATTACTCATGTACTCCTCTAAATTATATTTTTACTATTTAAGTTATTTGTTCTTATCAATTATTTTCTTAAATTGTTCTCATTACCTTAATTTTATTATGTGTTGTTCTTATCAACTTTTCCTATAATGCTTTATCAATTGTTTGGATAAAGACAAAAACTTAATTATTGACGATATCAACAGCTCTCTCTTTTTCTTCCCATTTTTTGATTTCCACGTTTGTTCAACTTTATATATATAAAAAAAATTTCATATTCCTTACTGGCATAATTTAGGTTCTATTTCTTTTATTTTTTTATAAAAAAATCTATGTTTCTTTTTTGTTGATATTAACTTTTTTTTTTTTTTTTCCCATTCTATCAGATTTTTTTTCTTCTTTTCTCTCAAGTAAAGACAACTTGCTCTAAGTCAGTTACTTTTTTTTTTTTTTTTTTTTCCTTCACTTCTTTATTCTATCCTAAAATCTATAACTAGATTAAAGAAATTTAAAATTCTACTTCAACTAAAATTTGACTCCCAAAAAATTTCAAGCAATTTAAAATAAAATTTAATATTTATCATCAAAATCATATCACTAATGTGGCGTTTGATACGAGGTAATATTTTAGGATTTCCAGAAATGTTTAAAGATTCCCATGTTTGGTTACAAATTACGCTTGGAATCAGATGCCAGAGGAATTTGGATTCCCCCCTTAAACCTCTCTCAGTAGGAATGTGGATTCCCTTTAAAACAGGTGGGAATCCAGATTCCCAAACTTAAAAGAAATTATATTTTTTATAAATTGATAATTTTAACCATTTTTCTTTATCATTTAAGCAATTAAGATAAACTATAAACAAATTATCAATATCTTCTCTCTTGTCTTTATCTTTTTCCGCCAAAACAACATAAATAGGATAAACAACTCTGTTAATATATTTTTTAACAAAGTTATATTTAGATTTTACGTGTGGAAAAAAAAGTTTGAAGGAGACACTCCATTATTGCCAGGTATTCAGTTTTACTTTTTTTTTTTTTTTTGGGAGAAATCACTTTTATTGTTGTGTGTATTGTTCAACAAAACTTTAATGAATTTATTTTCATGAGAATTTGTTAATGTATCTATCTGTATCTCAGATCTTAGTTTTGTTTAGTTTCTAGAAATATAGATCTAATTAGTAGCTTCATGTAGTCTTTTTTTTTTTTTTTGGGGTGGATTTATAGCTTTGTTTCTAGATTCATATGTTACAGTACATGTCAATAATTTGTATCCTCTCTAGTGCTTTTGATTTTTATTTTACAATGATACAGAATGCATAAATTTTTAACAACCCATGGTATTTGTATGCAATGATGGTGCCAAAGTTAAAAATCTTTAGACTCTTGTTGCAGTAATGGTTGTGTACAGCATAGCTTAAAGCTGGTGGTATTTTACTACTTTTTTTTTTTTTTTAATCCCACTCTCATTAACATAATATTTCTTTCTACAAGGATTAACAATATTTTTTTTTTACAAACTTATGTAAGTTGGAAGAGCATCTATGTTAGGACTGTGACTGATGTGTACTGTGTACATATCATCATTTTCCATATGCATATATATATATATATATATATATATATATATATATATATATATATTATTAAATTTGAAACAAAGAGGTACCATTAATTAATTCAAATTAAATGACACGCTTGTATACCTGTCGATCGAGCAAATTACAATATCATTGATTAAAAACGTCAATTTCACATTAATTCTAATTTTTTTTATCTATCTATTTAGAGGAAGATATTTTTTTTTAAAGACTAATTAATAGTTTATATATATATATATATATATATTTCATTATTTATTTAAATGAAGTTTTTTTTTTTATAAAATTGTTTGGTAGTTCACATTCAAATCTAAGGACAAAATGGGAAACACAAATAATTCATTTAAGATTCCTGGTAATACACCAAACATTATTGTGTGGGGCAAAAGGATCCTGGTGGGAACGTGGGCCTTTTGGGCCTTGTTAAGGAAGGCCGACCTGACCCTGGGGTTAGAGATTGTTGGTGCTATGGGTCGGCCTATACGCCGAGGATCCGAGGATCCAGCCGAGGATGGTTTTCCCCTCGGACTGATATCAAAGAACCTGAGACTTCATGGTAAAGGTTAGGGAATGACACGGTCAAGACCAATGGTTAAAGGGAGAGAACCCTTGAATGTCCTAGAAGCGCCGATGTTGGAAGAATATCAAAGGTAAAGGCTGCTACCTCCACATTAAAGACCCTGCACCTACCACCCTGGCCGCATTAATGAGGAAGTGACACTTAAACAGTGGAAGGGAAACTTCTAGTTACTGTTCAAAGGCACTAAGAAAAGAAATATCTAGGCTAAGGGAGGAATTGGGGGCAACACGTGGAGAAAGTATTAAAAAGAGGAGTATTTAAGGAGGGACCTAGGACAGAAACGGGACGGAACTTTTTGTAACCTAAAAAGAAAAAGAAAAAGAGAGAGAGATATAATATAAGAACAGCTCTCGGCTTACGTCCGAGGAGGCCTATTTACATTACTCCTTTTTGTTTCCAAGTACTTGCAATCTTTAGTTTGTCATTTCATCCTCATACACTTCTAACCTGGGTTTCAAGCCCACACTCTACAAATTCATATTGTTTAAGGCTCATTGGGCCTGAGCCCATAACTGTTCTTGGGTCCAGGTGCAATTGTGCACTTACAATTGGCGCCGTCTGTGGGAATCTAGTCTAGAAGTAGTAGGGATATTATGGCAGGCTTAGGCTCTCATCATGCAGAGTCACAAGGATCACAACCGGAAGATCATTTCGAACGTCTTGAACAACGTAGGGATCGTGAGGGAAGCGTCCATACAGAATATCCAGGGGCTAGCCATACTCGTGGAGGGGGTAGCACTACCCACGATGAGGGTTCTAAATCCATGCAGAAAGAAATCAATCGTTTAAAGAGGAAGTTACGCCGTGCTAAACGTAAGGCTTCCCCGTCCTCGTCTAGTTCTTCCTCAGAGAAGGATAGGAGAGTTGGCTACAGTTCGAGGTCATATTCCCCCACCAGCGCAACATCCTCTGGTGAGGATAATGACCAGCCAATCCGCAGACGTAAGAAGCTTCGTTCTAGGGGCTTAGGCAACGATACCATGAGTAGGGCGTTGCACCAACTCTCTAAGTCTCCGTTTTCACGGAGGATCGAGAGAGGGAGGCTTCCCAGGAGGTTCACCCAGCCCACCTTTACTATCTATAATGGCCGGACTGATCCGGTGGAACACGTGAGTCACTTCAACCAAAGGATGGCAGTGCACTCTCATAACGAGACTTTGATGTGTAAAGTCTTCCCCTCCAGCTTGGGACCTGTGGCTATGAGATGGTTTAACGGTCTCAAATCGGGGTCTGTAGGCTCGTTTGGGGAACTAACTAGGGCATTTGCTTCGCGGTTCATTACTTGTAGCAGAGTCCCTCGGCCATTGGACTCGTTGCTATCCATGGTCATGAAGGAAGGGGAGACACTAAAAGCATACTCCGACAGATACTGGGAGATGTTT
The DNA here is from genome assembly GCF_040712315.1 of Castanea sativa. Classification (NCBI taxonomy): domain Eukaryota; kingdom Viridiplantae; phylum Streptophyta; class Magnoliopsida; order Fagales; family Fagaceae; genus Castanea; species Castanea sativa. Next base: position 62,554,465 of record NC_134023.1, on the reverse strand, counting down.
AATGAAATAGACGGCGACTTTGATGAGGTGGCGCTTAATACCTTTAAGGTGGGCCTCCCTACTGATCACGACCTACGCAAGTCTTTGACGAAAAAGCCCGTCCGCAGCGTACGCCATCTTATGGATCGTATTGATGAATATAAAAGGGTAGAGGAAGATCAGCAGCAGGGAAAAGGAAAGGAGAAGGTTATCCCGCAGGAGAGAAGGGATTTCAGGTCGGACAGATACCACAACAACAAGCCAAGGAGGGATTACTTCGGACAATCCGGCTCGGCAGTACCCCAGGCTGTAAATACTGTGTTCCGAGAACCAGTGCATCAGTTATTAGAAAAAGTTCGTAAAGAGCCCTTCTTCAGATGGCCCGGCAAAATGGCAGGTGACCCTGCGAGAAGAAATCAAAACCTTTTCTGTCAGTACCATCAGGATGTGGGCCACACTACCGAGAAATGTCGGACCCTGTGGAACCATTTAGAACAGCTCGTCAGTGAGGGAAAGTTAAAGCAGCACTTGTGTCAGCCCACTGGGCAGGTCAGTCAAGTTGGTTCAAACAACCAGAGGAATAGTTCATCTCGGCCAGCATTGGGGACAATTAATGTTATCTTCGCTGCACCTGGTAGGACCGGCTCAGGTCCTACTAGGGTTATGGCGGTTTCCCATTCGCAGGCCGAAGAGATTAAAGAGCACTTTACCTGTCTTGGGTTTCTCCGAGGAGGATAAAGTAGGGACTATCCAGCCCCATGACGATGCTCTTGTGGTTACCCTCAGGATAGGGAATTATGATGTGAGAAGGGTGATGATAGATCAAGGCAGCGGTGCAGATATTATGTACCCTGATCTATTTAAAGGGCTGAGGTTGGAGTTGGAAGATTTAACTCCTTATGACTCCCCACTTATAAGCTTTGAGGGAAGGGCCGTTGTGCCGAAGGGGCAGATCCGTTTACCCGTTCAATCCGGCTCAGAAACGGTTGACGTAGATTTCATTGTGGTTGACGCGTACTCTCCATATACAGCCATCCTCGCCAGGCCATGGCTGCACGCTTTGGGAGCTGTCTCTTCTACCTTACATGTTAAAGTAAAATTCCCCTCGGGGGAGCATGTTGAGGAAATCCTCGGCAGCTAGGTAGTAGCTAGGCAATGCATATCGGCTGCGGTGCTTCGTCAGTCAGAAATTGAGTCATCAACCTTGCCCATCCAGGAGTCATAGCAGTTAACAGCTCCGGAGGCACCTGGAGCGATGATAGAAGATGAAGCTGTTTGTGAGGAGTTAGAGAAGTTTGTAATAGCCGATGATCCGGAGAGGTTCTTTCAAGTTGGCATACGATTGCCACACCAAGAGAAGATGGAGTTGTTGAAATTTCTGAAGGATAATCTAGATGTCTTTGCATGGGACCCCTATGAGGCTCCAGGTGTAGATCCGAACTTTATTTGTCATCATTTAAACGTCAATCCGGCCATTGTTCCGAGGAGGCAGCCACCTCGGCGATCTTCCCGAGAACATTCTGAGGCTGTGAAGGAAGAGGTTCTTAAACTCAAAAGGGCGGGGGCTATCAAAGAAGTTTTCTACCCTGAATGGTTGGCTCATACTGTTGTCGTTAAGAAGAAGAACGACAAGTGGAGAGTATGTGTAGACTTTACTGATCTGAACAAGGCCTGTCCTAAAGATTCATTCCCAATGCCACGGATTGATCAACTGGTAGATGCTACTGTCGGATATCCTCGGATGAGTTTTTTGGATGCCTTCCAGGGTTACCACCAAATTCCCTTGGCGTTAGAAGATCAGGAGAAGACTGCTTTCATTACACCAACCGGGAACTATCATTATAAGGTCATGCCATTCGGGTTAAAAAATGCGGGGGCTACTTACCAAAGAATGATGACCCGAATGTTTGAGCAGCAACTGGGGAAAAACATAGAAGTATACGTGGATGATATGGTGGTGAAGAGTAAGACGGTACCTTCGCACCTGACAGATTTGGCCAACACCTTCCAGATGCTGAGGAAGTATAAGTTGCGCCTTAACGCCGCCAAGTGTTCTTTTGGCGTGGGATCTGGAAAGTTCCTAGGATATATGATCACTCATAGGGGCATAGAGGTGAACCCAGTGCAGGTTAAGGCTGTTCAGAATTTGCAGCCGCCTCGGAACCCAAAGGAGATTCAGAAATTGACCGGAATGATTGCTGCGTTGAATAGATTTATTTCTCGGTCAGCTGACCGGTGCCGTCCTTTCTTTCAGTTGTTGAACAAGTGGAAAGGATTTCAATGGACTGAGGATTGTGAGTCAGCTTTCCAACAGCTTAAGCAATATCTTTCTCGGCCACCCATTTTATCTCGCCCTGAGGTGGACGAGGTTTTATTCGCTTATCTGGCCGTGGCTATTCATGCGGTGAGTCTAGTTCTTATAAGGAATGAAAATGGAGTGCAGAGGCCGATCTACTATGTTAGTAAGTCCTTGAATGAGGCCGAGGTGCGCTATCTGCCCTTGGAAAAAGCGCTTCTGGCAGTAGTCCACGCCACGCGTAAACTCCCTCACTATTTCCAGTCTCATACTGTGGTTGTTTTGACCCAGTTGCCTCTCAAGGCTGTGTTGCGCAGTGCTGATTATTCTGGCAGAGTGGCAAAGTGGGGAACCATTTTGGGAGCCTTTGATGTTAAATACAAGCCTCGCACCTCGGTGAAAGGTCAGGTCCTCGCTGATTTGGTGGCAGATTTTGCTGAACCATTGTTAGAAGAAACTTCAAAGGAAGCACACATGGGTGAAAAATCAGTTGGTGTGATCACAGCCGTATCGCCCTCGGCTTGGAAAGTTTATGTGGATGGGGGTGCTAATCATAAAGGGTCTGGCGTTGGACTTGTTCTAATGTCCCCTGAAGGAATTGTCTTTGAAAAATCTTTGAGATTGGCCTTCTCGGCTACTAATAATGAGGCCGAGTATGAAGCGGTCTTGGTAGGCATGCAAATGGTACGTAAGATGGGTGGCAAGGAAATCCATTTGTTCTCGGACTCTCAGTTAGTAGTCGGCCAAGTCATGGGTACCATGGAAGCTAGAGATTCCAGAATGCAGGAATATTTGGCCCAGGTCAAGTGTCAACAGGCTGAATTCGACTCCTTTGCCTTAGCTCATGTCTCTAGGAGTGGAAATACTCATGCAGATTCTTTGGCTACGCTGGCAACATCCTCGGCTCAAGGTCTACCAAGGGTTATTCTCGTTGAGGATTTGGTAGAACCTTCTCTTGTAGCTGCTAACGCACCTCGCGTCCATCTAATAAGGCCTGGTCCTAGTTGGATGGATTCGATCATATCTTTTCTCAAAAATGACATCCTTCCCGAAGACAAAATTGAAGCAGAAAAGGTACGTCGAAAGGCGCCGCGTTTCTGGTTGTCCGAGGACCAGAAGCTATACAAACGATCATTTTCAGGACCGTATTTGTTGTGTGTACACCCTGAATCAACAGAATCATTACTGGAGGAATTGCATGAAGGAATTTGTGGGAGTCACACTGGGGGAAGGTCCTTAGCTCATAGAGCCCTTACTCAGGGTTATTGGTGGCCCAATATGCAGAGGGAGGCTCAGGACTATGCCAGAAAGTGTGATCAATGTCAGAGGTTCGCCCCTAATATCCACCAACCTAGAGGGGTTCTTAACCCTCTGTCTAGCCCTTGGCCTTTCGCACAATGGGGCCTGGACATTGTCGGGCCATTTCCGAGAGCTGTTGGCAACAAAAGATGGTTGCTCGTGGGAACAGACTATTTCACTAAATGGGTTGAAGCTGAGCCATTAGCCAATATCCGAGATGTTGATTCCAAGAAATTTATATGGAAAAATATTGTTACTAGATTTGGTATACCGCACACACTTGTCTCAGACAATGGCGTTCAATTTGACAGCAACGCCTTTAGGCAATATTGTGGTGACATGGGTATCACAAATAGATATTCTACCCGCCTTATCCTCGAGGGAATGGGCAGGCCGAGGCCGTTAACAAGGTCATAGTCAATGGGCTCAAGAAGAGGTTGGATGATGCGAAAGGCGGATGGGTAGAAGAGCTCCCTCATGTTACGTGGACATATCGGACCACACCGCGCAGGTCCACTGGAGAAACACCATTTTCTATGACTTATGGAGCCGAGGCGGTGATACCACTAGAATCTGGTTTTCCTACTCTAAAGACAAGTTCTTTTAGCCCCGAGAATAACCAGGGACTTCTGGAGAAAGATCTTGATTTACTTGAGGAACGGCGTGAGGCAGCTATGGTCCAATTGGCTTATTATCAGCAGAAGCTAAAACGAGGATATGATGCCCACGTGAAGCTAAGGCCACTTTCACCTGGTGATCTTGTATTAAGGAAAGTTGTAGGCACTTCTAAGAACCCAGCATGGGGTAAACTAGGACCTAACTGGGAAGGCCCCTATCGCATTGTTTCAATAGCAGGCATAGGGTCGTATAGGCTAGCTGACCTAGATGAACGAGTTGTACCACGTCCATGGAATGTAAATAATCTTAGAAGGTATTATTATTAATCAAATAAGCTTTTGTCAATTAATATTTCAAAGTTATGGCTAGCTCTCATATTTGAAGTTACAATTTCTAAGAATCAAACAGAAACTTGGTTAAGTGCAGTCCTCGGACCATAAACCTTGTGGAAATTGATGTCTTGTCATTTGTTAAACAAAACCTTAGTTATGCCGGGTCTTCGGACCTCCTACTTTGGGAAAATGAACATTTGGAGTTACAATTATTAAGAATCAAACAGAAACTTGGTTAAGTGCAGTCCTCGGACCACAAACCTTGTGGAAATTGATGTCTTGTCATTTGTTAAACAGAACCTTAGTTATGCCGGGTCTTCGGACCTCCTACTTTGGGAAAATTAACATTTGAAGTTACAATTTCTAAGAATCAAACAGAAACTTGGTTAAGTGTAGTCCTCGGACCATAAACCTTGTGGAAATTGATGTCTTGTCATTTGTTAAACAGAACCTTAGTTATGCCGGGTCTTCGGACCTCCTACTTTGGGAAAATTAACATTTGAAGTTACAATTTCTAAGAATCAAACAGAAACTTGGTTAAGTGCAGTCCTCGGACCACAAACCTTGTGGAAATTGATGTCTTGTCATTTGTTAAACAGAACCTTAGTTATGCCGGGTCTTCGGACCTCCTACTTTGGGAAAATTAACATTTGAAGTTACAATTTCTAAGAATCAAACAGAAACTTGGTTAAGTGTAGTCCTCGGACCATAAACCTTGTGGAAATTGATGTCTTTTCATTTGTTAAACAGAACCTTAGTTATGCCGGGTCTTCGGACCTCCTACTTTGGGAAAATTAACATTTGAAGTTACTGTTTTAAAGAATCAAACAGAAATTTGGTTAAGTGTAGTCCTCGGACCACAAACCTTGTGGAAATTGATGTCTTATCATTTACAGTTACAATTTTGAAGAATTAAACGAAAGATTGTTTAAGATTTATCTTCGGACTATGACTTTGATTAAACTTAACTTCTGATTGTGTTTGGATGTTAATACCTTACTGTTTATTAACTTGGATCTTAAGTTTTATATCTTTAAGTATTGAGTAAATTTGTGTAAGGAATGGTCCTCGGATCTTACATCCTACTAGAAACAGTGTTGTGCACTATAAGGGCTTAACCGTTATATGAAGTCCTCTTTCCTTTTTTAATCAAGGCATTGTTCAAACGTATTAACTATGTCACCTTGTATTAAATCTTTAGTAATATACGCATGATGATGTGGAAGTTATGATTGTGCAATCCTTGGAGTTAGATTTTTATACTCTGAGAAACTTTTGATATGACTTAATGGGAAACTTTTGTAATAAGTACAAAAAAAGAGTAAAGTAGAAACAGAGACAATCCAAGTGAAAAGTAAACGAAATCGTTCTTCATTAATCAATTGAGTATGCATTACATATAATTCAAAAAAAAAAAGAAAGGAAAAAGAGAAGCCCTAAGCTAAGTCCTAAGCTGTTGGAGGAGGATCTTGCTGAGAGGTACTAGTGCCCTCGGTCTTTCTCAACTCCAGCTCAAAAGGAGTCATAATCTGCTTTCCTTTATCCACTGTCGCTGTTGAAAGGACGATGGGTTCCACTGTTTGGCTCAAGTCCTTCTCTGCATCCACTCCTTCTTCCTTCTCTTTATTGGAACCAGAAGGTTCTGTAGGATCAGGAATTTGATGTGGGACCATCGGAGGTAGGGCAGGAAGAGTTGTCTCAGGGGTAGGAGTAGCAGCAGGAGCCTCTTCAATCTCCTGTATTTCTAGGGGAAGCCAAACGTTCTCGGACTTCCTCAAATCCGAAGATTGAGGAACTCCTGCTACGTTTAAAGCTTCCCCCCATACTTTTTGACAGTATTCGCGGCATAAAGCCGCGAACTCCTCTGTCAGCTGCTCCTCGGTAGTGGCTACCCCTTCATCAAAACTTGCCTGCTTGGCAGCTTGAAGAGAGAGTTGGAAGGAACTGGCTTCTTCCTTCATCAGCGCCAACTGCTTCTTCAGATCCGAGCACTCCTTTTGAGCTTGGGAGAGCTCTTCATCTCTTGTATGAAGGAGCTTGCGCTGTCCTTCTATCTGGGTCTTCATGGTCTTCAAGTTTGACTCGACCCCATTCTTCTCTCTCCTCAGCTCTGCTACCTCCGAGGTCAGCTTCTCGTTCTCGGCAAGGGCTGTACCCAAGGTTTTCTCAGTCTCCACCCTAATTTCGAGCTCAGTTCTGGCTATTTTCCGAGTGTCTTCAATAAACTTTTCAGCTACAAAGACCTCCTGAATAGCCTGTAACAAAGTATGATGGAGTTAGGAGTACCAAAAACAAACTTACTTACGAATATTGTTAAAAGGAGAAACACTTACCAGCGCTAAGTCTCTTTTTAGGGAGAGGAATAGTTGTGGCTGGCCCATTTTCTCCAAGGTCTCCATGTCCTTGGGCAGTAGAAGGGGACGTTCCAAGACCTCGGCCAGGTGGTGGGCATGGCCTTGTTGAACCGCCCTTATACTGGACTGGCAGGAGATGGGAGCGCCGTCCAGCCTTAGATCGGGGGACCAGGTGGTCGGTGCTCGGCGCACTACAGCCTCATTCCTGATTTCCCCGAGTTCAACTGAACGGGCTCTACCCTTGCCCTTGTCCAGCTTCTGCTGCTGGGCCGGTGGGAGTTGTTGGCGTGGTTTCTTGGGGTCTTTAGTAATCGTCCCCTCATTATCCCAATTTCTCTTCTTCTTGGGGTCCTCGGCTGGCAATTTTGGCTCAACTAGAGGAGGAGGAGGAGGTAAAGCTGGGGGAACTTGGGACGTTCCCGCTTTCTTCTTCTCTGCAACCTTAGCAGCCCTACTAGTGAGAAGACCCTCCATTCGTCCCATGTCTTCTTCAAATTCGTTCTCGGGAAGGGCAACTACAAGCCCTGCAATTCCAGAAGCCTCGGTGGTTTCTTCTTCCTCGTCGGAAAGTACCACAAACTGGTTCCCACGAGGTCTCTCGGTGTCTTCGAGATGGAATTGATCTATCTCGTCGTCGAGTGTGTGTGAAGAAGACACCTGCTCTTCCGGAATGACAGTTGTTTGTGAGTGCACGGCAAGGGGGACTGCTGCTATCGCCCGGTTGTACAGAATGGTGTTAGGAGCGTCTGGGAGGTCACGGTCGTCCAAAAAATGGGGCCGAGCTACGTTTATCCTCTTTCGTCTTCGGTCGCCTGCAATAATGGCGTCCTCTATCTCCTGGAAGTCTTTGGAAAGGGGGGTGTACCCTAGAATAAGATGAGCAGCTCGGAGTTGCAGGTCTTCACTAATGAACACCTCGGAGCGAAGTACCCTGTTTAGATCTGCGACGTTACAGTGACTTAGACGAGGATGCACGTGTTGCTTATCTGCAAAAAAGACATCAAACAAACAAACTTGGTCAGATTTATATAGAAGTTTAATAAATTTAAGCAAGTGTGAATACGCATTTCTGTGTGTATGTGTTAAGAGAAGTTGAGTTGTGGGGAGATTAATCCTACGGCGTCGCACCTGGATCCCCCCACTCAACTGGGCAGTGGAAGCCGTCGTGCCAGTTCCCGGACACGATCAAGTAGTCGTCCTTCATGCCTTTGTTTGATTTGGGCAGACAGGAGATTAGTCTAACGGTGCTAGACCGAGATTTAATGTAATAACCTACCTTAGAAAGTTTATGGGACTCATATAGGAACACGACATCGTGCCATGTGAGATTTAAACCCATCTGCTCGTTTAGAGCATCTACACTACCTAGAACTCTAAAAACGTTTGGGAGGCATTGATCGGGACACAACCGATGGTTGCGGAGGTATTCCCTAGTTACAGGTTTCATTGGTATGGTCATCCCACCCTCTATAAAGGCTATCATAGGAATGACAACCTCTCCCTCTGTCCTAGAACCGGCCACGGCTGTTGCCGGCATTTTAACCCTACGTCGCTGGGAATACGGTATTTGGCTCTAAAGCCTTCCATCCCAGCGGCGGTATCAACTAGACACTTGAATTTTCCCATTACAGAAGGACGATAGACTAGACTTTAGAAGAGAGAGTGTTTGTAGTGATAGCCGAGGACAAATATCGAGGAGAAAAGGTTAAGAATAGGAGCAAGAACTTACAAGGTTGAAGGTGTGCAAATCTCCACGGTTTTACGCAAAGTAAGGTATGATGGCTGATGTCTTGATGGGATTACCCCCTGAGGAATTAAATGAAGGCGCGGGTTCCCGAAGCGTCACGACGTGCGAAAAGGCGGCCTCGAAATTATGTCTGTCCCGCCTAAAATTTCGTGGAGTAATGAGAACCGTTGGATGCCCATCTCACCGTTGAACGTGGCAGAGAAAGAGTAACTTACAGTAATAAATGCGCGCGTTTTTGAAAATAAAACCGCCAAGTGTCATTTTCTGGGACGCGAAACGATTTCCACACGTGCTATCACTTATAAAGTGTGTAGAGGGGATCCTCGTCAGATCAAAACCCTATTTTTCTCCTCGGATGTCGAAAATTAGAGTTTTGAGGGGCTATTGTGTGGGGCAAAAGGATCCTGGTGGGAACGTGGGCCTTTTGGGCCTTGTTAAGGAAGGCCGACCTGACCCTGGGGTTAGAGATTGTTGGTGCTATGGGTCGGCCTATACGCCGAGGATCCGAGGATCCAGCCGAGGATGGTTTTCCCCTCGGACTGATATCAAAGAACCTGAGACTTCATGGTAAAGGTTAGGGAATGACACGGTCAAGACCAATGGTTAAAGGGAGAGAACCCTTGAATGTCCTAGAAGCGCCGATGTTGGAAGAATATCAAAGGTAAAGGCTGCTACCTCCACATTAAAGACCCTGCACCTACCACCCTGGCCGCATTAATGAGGAAGTGACACTTAAACAGTGGAAGGGAAACTTCTAGTTACTGTTCAAAGGCACTAAGAAAAGAAATATCTAGGCTAAGGGAGGAATTGGGGGCAACAAGTGGAGAAAGTATTAAAAAGAGGAGTATTTAAGGAGGGACCTAGGATAGAAACGGGACGGAACTTTTTGTAACCTAAAAAGAAAAAGAAAAAGAGAGAGAGATATAATATAAGAACAGCTCTCGGCTTACGTCCGAGGAGGCCTATTTACATTACTCCTTTTTGTTTCCAAGTACTTGCAATCTTTAGTTTGTCATTTCATCCTCATACACTTCTAACCTGGGTTTCAAGCCCACACTCTACAAATTCATATTGTTTAAGGCTCATTGGGCCTGAGCCCATAACTGTTCTTGGGTCCAGGTGCAATTGTGCACTTACAATTATCATCTCACATTCCTGTGAATCTCCCAATGAAACCAAATATAGGAATAACTACATTCCTAGGAATTTAGATGCCAAAAGTAATGTGGATTCTCCCGTACCAAATGCCACTTAAGAACCATGCACTAAGATACCCTCCTAATCCACATCCATATGGTTATTCACTATAAATCCACTTCTCTCATCTTTAAAAAACCTCCACTTCTCTCCTGCGGATTTCATTGATACAAAATATGATTACTACTATTAATTGACTTTTAGATATTACTATTAAAGTTTCAAGTTACTCACTAATTATTAATGTAATTTTAAATTATTTACATCTAATTTTTAGTTAAGCCATGTATCAGACATGTATAATACTAGTTATTTCGTAAAACGAAACAAAGAATATAAAAAGGATTTATAGGTAGTCTTTATAAGAGGCATAAACATATTTATAATTTGTCAAGAGTCTTATAGTTTTGTGACATTACATAGTTTTTTCATAAGGAGCACAAGGTTCCAATTTCTCTTTCACTTATTGTAACATGTAATTAATCTTATTCTTTTATTATATAGTTGCTCTTAGGAAAATGTTTCTCTTGATAAATTAGCAAAATGTTTATTTTACAATAAATTTTAGGAAAAATTATAATATACTCCTTTGTAGTTTAGTTTTATCACAATTTAATCGGTCCATGCACAAACTTTCAATTGTTATATTTGACCCCTTAATGTATGAATTATAATGGTAAATGTTAGGATTTTGTCCAGATTAATACATTTTGTAGTTGTGGATAAAAGATTTCTCAATCACAATTTAGTCTCAAGTTTTCTCAATTGCTACTTTTTGACCTCTAAAGTTTGGAATTTTTTTATTTGATAGTTACAATAATAAGGAGATGATTTCTTTTTGAGAGAAATAATAAGGAGATGATTTGAACCTTGGCTTTCCTAATAAAAAGAAACTGCTAATACTATGTTATTGAGCTACAAAATTCTTGACCCTAAAATTAGATTCAAATAAAATTGTTCAGGATACTTTGGAAGAAATTTCCATGATTTGATTTTTGTCTAAACCTTGAGGGTCAAATGTAATAAATAAATATTTGTGCACTAAGTTGTGTAGTGCCAAATCACATGGAAATAATTTTTGTTATCCTGAAATTTAGTTTTCATGATCACACTTGTTTTTAACCTAAAGTAATTAGTGAGGCGACTTGGTATTCTTTGATAGATATGGTAGAATTTCAGCCTATGACATCCGCTTTATAATGATTACTTTTTATTATCTGGTCAAGACATCAATTGCTTTTTTGTTTTAAGCCAGATTCGAACCTCATATATATATATATATCTTATTCGACCACAAGAGAGTTGAGTTCATTGAAACCCACAATGCAATTTGGTGTTGTACCTCATATCACTTTTTCTTTCGGATTCACTCTTTAACAAATTATTGAAAAAGTGCATGCGCACACTGTAGGGACATTGGGCCCAGTAATTTATAAAGGATGGCCCAAAAAATCTCTTGGGCTAAAAACCCAATCCGAGGACATCAAATGAGCTAGGGGTACATGAATGTACCTCGTAAAGAAAAGGCTAGGTGAAGATGTGATGACGTGTGGACAAATTATGTCCGAGGAAAGCTTTGTCCTCGGATAGTAAAGCCGAGGTCATATGAAGAGAGGTTTAATATCCCCAGAGCATGTTATAGAAATTCCTATAGGTACGAGAATACACGGTACACGTGGAGGACAATAGGGAGGGCGGTGGGATATCTAAGGTAAAGCTGCTACCACCACCCATATATTAAAAACTTTGCGATTGATATACTGACTACATTAATGGAGAAATGGGACTTGAACATGAGGTTTGGAACTTGGTCCCTGATCCTAGAGGACTTCAGGGAAATTTGATGGGACAAGTATCTAACACTAGCATGATGACCATGAGGTGGAAAATGAGAATGGACGAGGGAAGAAGTATAAATAAGGGAAGAAGTATAAATAAGGGAAGAGACCTTCGGAAGAGGGGAGGGCTTTTCTTTGAGAAGAGAAAGAATAGTATAAACCATTGTAATCAACCTTAAAAAGCAAGATTATAAACTATCCTCGGATTGTGTTCGAGGAGGAGCTTTCATTCATATTATTTCATATAACTCCTTATTTGTGTCATTGGGCTCAAGACCCTTTCTTCCTTTGTTGTTTAAACCACATTCGAAATCTAAATATCAAACCCACTCTTTACAAATTTATTGTAAAAAGGCCTTTCAAGCCCTTTCCCTTTAGATTGTGGATTGAGAGTTCGAATTGTATCCTTACACACACAGATACACCAAAGAAGAAGAAGAAGATAATAATCAAAGGCAACTATGAAAGACAATCACGTAGCTTTCGAATCCAAAAACAATATGCTTTTGGAAACAAAACTAAGACCCCCATTTGACTTCACAATCCCGGACCAACAACAATATGCTCAGCTCAACAGTGCAATTCTTTGTGGTGTTTTATGCGAACCCCATTTTGCAAAAACTCATAAGAAGAACTTAAATGCTATTGTCATTGATGGCTGGGTATGGCTTAGTTGTCCTTTTAGTTGTCAAGTTTATTCATGAATTGTATCCAAAAGTCGTCTCCTTCGCTAGAAAACAGTTGGTTTGGGTTTCTAAGGAGATGATTTATGTTTTGGCAGTAGGGGTTGATGACTTGTTGGTGTGTCTATTGAGGCAAATTGTTGGTGTGGGATTTCAGTGAGGGGAGAATTTGTCGTTGTGTTTATGAATTGGTGAGTGTTTTTATGGACAAATGGGATTATTTACTTGGATTCACATTGACGTGAATGTGAATTAGAATTTTTTTTTGAAGAAGAAAATGTGATTAGAAATTAGAAGAGGATTGAAACGGTCAGTTTTGAAGACATGTTTGGTCCATTTGGTTTAATTCAGTCCAGTTCAGTTTATTTTGGTACAATTCGATTTAATTCAGTTCATTTGGTCCATTTCATTGTAACTTTTTTTTTTTTTTAATTTTAAATTTCGCTCTGGTCTGATTTAATAGATTATTAACTTCCTAGGTGAAAATTATTTTATTTTATTTATAAATGTAGGCGGAATACGAACACAAGTCTCTTATTCTACAACAAGAGACATTAACTAATACTTCCATTCATTTTATCCCTCATTCATTAATAATAATTGTTCCAAATTGGTTTATTTATATATATATATATATATATATATATATATATTTTTTTTTTTTTTTTTCTCTTACAAAAACCTCAAAACTAATTGGGAAAAAAGCACAAACTCCATTGAGCTTTTTTTTTTGAGTAAAAAAACATCCGCTGAACTTATATTTGGGCTTTTCATCTTATTTGTTGAAGTCCAAAACATAATAAATCTAACGGTTACAAATTTGTTTTTTTATTAAAAGAAACCCAAAATTTATTGGGCAAAAGCCCAATTGTGCAACCGCATACCAGTAATATGTAACACACATTGAAACTGACTGAGCCAAACTCAATTAGACCAATTCTTCCACCCCACTTTTCTGATCAGTTCTAGCCCAAACCGACCAACCAGTCTGGTTGTAAAACCTTAAAAAACTGGTCGAATTGAACTAAAGCAAGCACCACTAAAGTTTAATTATTCATTCCATTGGCAAATTTTAATTTCAATAGCAAAATGTTGATTTATTACTTTTTCAATAATTCTCATTAGTCACGGTACAGATTTTTAGTGATACAATATTGAAGCATATTATATCCAAATTTAAGCCATTTTTGTTCATCCGTAACATTACATGAGTCAGAGTTCATAGATTTTCAAGTCTCTTCATCCAACATATGCTATTGATGGTGGGACGATGAAGTAATCTGCAATATATGTAACCAGTGATAAGTAAAACATATATAATCCAAATTGCAATAATGACTAGTAAAGAACTTTTTTTATTTTTTGTCTTCAAAAAGGCAAAGCAACTTAATAAACCATAGATCTTTTAGCCAAAAAAGAAAAGAAAAAAGAAACTTGCAAGTTTCTTTAAAGCGACTTCAATTCCAAGGAACCATATTAAATATCAAAATTAAAAAACAAAAGGAATAATTTCATTTTTACCTAATTCAAAATATATTTGAGTATGTGCGCTTGGATAAACTTTTTGTTAAAAGTTTGTTTGTTTGTTTATTTGTTAAAAGTTTAAAAAGTATGGTTATACATTGAAAATTTCTTTAAAAAAAAAAAAAGCTTGAAAAAGCTATCATAAACAGCTTAGTTATACTAACTCCTTACCATTAAAAGAGACACATAAATTGTGGAGAAAAGACTAATATAGAAAGAGTTTCTTACCTCCACACTTAGTCCCGGGCCGGGCCTGTTGGGCCATGGCCATGGCTGGGCCTGCAACAGGACTTTGTTACAAAGTCCACTTTGTCCACGTCAATCATCTCCAAAATCTCCTTGGGCAATTGCTTGCTTAGGCATGGAAGGTCGACCTTACTGACAACAGCGCAGCAATGTGAAGATGGATTTGTCTTTGGCACATTCTTTTTAAGGTGATCAGTGCATTGTGATATCAAACCCTGCAAGTACTCAGAACAGAATCACAGCAATGGCAAAGAAAGCCAAAAGGAAAATGTTGGCATTGAAGTACATTGCCATGTCTCTCTCTGAAAGTATGTGTATGTTGGTTTGGTTTGGTTCATTGGGGTGGTGAGAGGTGGTTTTTATAGGGGTTTGGAGTGAAAGATTAGGATGAAACTTACCATTTGAACCTTGAAAATTTGGGCTCATTTTGTGCAGAAACATGCTTCACCTTTGGTACCAATGGGTTGGTGCATGTGAACAGACTTATTTCTTCCTGCTAAAATACAAGAAATGAGCTCACTTGTTTGGTAATTTTTTGGAACTTGGAGCCATTTGCATGCAATGCATGAGGTCTAATCATAACTTTCAAACCAGAAACATACGTTACTTTTGATACCAATGGGTTGAGGCATGTGAACAGACTTATTTTTTTATGCTAAAATATAAGCAAAGAGCTCACCTGTTTGGTAATTTTTTGGAAGTTGGAGCTATTGACATGCAATGCATGAGGTCTGAACATAAAATTCAAAAACTGTGCCATGAACGACCTTTTCTTGCTATGGAAATAAAGTAACTTGATGTATTTTATCATGTTTGTGCATTGCAGAAGGATGGAAAAATGCCAGAGCATTCTGGTTATAAATGTTTAGTCACAGCTGATGTAGAAAGCTTGGCATGGGATTCACACATGAGTACTCATTTGTAGTGAGTACTGTATCTTCTTACCTGAATTCATCTTCCAATAGGTGAAATTTTATTTTTTATACAGTTTTTTCCGTTTTAATTTGGGTTTTCATTCTGAAGAAGAAAATTTTATTTTTTCCTTTTGAAGAAAAAAATGGTATTTTTTTCCCCATATTTGTTGTTATTGACTAATTTTTATTATTATCTCCCATAGACAATTCATGAACCCTGCAAATTGTTAATGTAATGTATTTTTTCATTGGCTGCCTGGTCCTCATTTGGTGCAGGTAAAGCTTTGGGATCTATCAAACAACCAACCTTCATGTGTTGCATCCATAAATCCTAAAGCAGTAAGTTATTATTATAATTTTTCTTATATCTGATGTAATGAAGTAAATAAGCATTCATAAGTAAACATATTTTTTTAGCTCTAATATTCTATATAAATTCTCATGCCCTGTTTTGGAAGTAAGTGGAATTTTTTTTAATATTTTGTTTACCTAGTTGAGTTTTGTTTTTCTGGAAGTTGTGTGATTGATGATGATTAATATCAATGAGAATTGGCAGGTATGGGACAAATGTATATTATCTGATCCTGGTGTCCATCAATGATTTGGAAATTATATCAAGCAAAAGACTTCTCAAACCATCTCTTGATGTTATTAGATCGGAAGATGAATGAGGTTTTTGTTTCTTTTTAAGCAAGAGGTTTCTGTTTTTGACATGAAGAGTCTGTATCTTTAAGATAAAAGGGGCATTGCCTTGCGAGTAATGTTCTCAAAATATGGGAATTTATATGGTGGTGTATGTATTTTTTTTTAGATATTTAACTAGTACCCTTTTATCTCTAGAGCTTCAGGCACTTTGTGCATAGGGAGTTATTGATTAATCTACAAGACTCTTAGTTGGTGGTACTTGTTGTTACTTGTAAGTCTAAAGCATAGAAGTCTTTTAGTTTTGTTATATTATTGGGTAAGAGTAAAACATGTAAACCAATAGTTATTATTTATTTATTTACTTATTTTTATGTAGAGGAAATGTGATTCTAGATCTTCTTCGATAATAAGAGATATATAATAATATTACCATTGATTTGATATTTATAATTAGTTCATTAATAATAATATTTCGAATTGGTTAATTTTTATTTTTATTTAAAAAAAATAAAACTAATTGGAAGAAAACTCCAAATTGCCATTGAATTTATATTGGTTACAAATTTGATAATTCAAATACTTACAAATTCGTTGATTTTTTTCGTAAAAATGATTCAAATTTGAGTGGGCAAAAGCCCAAAACTACAAGCCCAATAGTGCGCCCAAATTGGTAATCCAAACAAAAATTGATTGAACCGAATTCAATCGGACCAACTTGTCCACTCTACCTTTTCGGTCTATTATAGTCTAGAGAGCCCAATAACCGAAATTACCACCTAAATCATTAGTTTTATTTGGCCAAAATACAAAACTCACCTTCTAAATTTCATATTTTTTCATTTTAGTTCTTTAAGTTTGAGTTTTGTCATTTCAGTAATCTAAGTTTCATTTATTTCCAAGTGAGTCATCGGTTGGTATTCTGTTAGTTGCTGTCGTCCATTAACCAAAATAACGCCGTTTTGGATTTTCTTTGTAATTTCTTAATTTCAAAAAAAAAAAAATGAAAAATGTTAATTAAAAACAAGAAAGGTAAAGGGCTCATGGGAACAAAGTCATTCCTAACCCACTGAATATATTAAAAAAAAAAAAATTATAGTAGAGCTTTTCTAGGAAAAAAAAAATAGAACTTTTTGGTTCTAACCTTTGAGACAATCGCTTGTAGCAACTCATGGTGATTTCTGAGAAAATTACGCTTATTTAGTACCGGGTAGCTCTCAGTTATGTATCTCTGATATTGTTCTCAACATCACTTTAATTTCTTTTTAAATTTATTTTCTTTGGTGATATTTGGCTGAGTATATGAGAATAGAGAGCTATGCTGAGAAATAGATCAAGAGCAGTGACCGGCAAGCAATCTTATTCAAAGCTCTTATAGCAAAAGGTATCTTAGTGGGCTAGGAACGACATCGTTCCCTGAGCCTTTTAGTTTATGTTTTGTTTTTGTTTTTGAATTAAGATTTTTTTTTTCAGTTTTTTTTTTGAAATTAAGAAATTAAAAAAAAAAAATCCAAAACGGCATCATTTTGGTTAATGGATAGCAGCAGTTAATAGAACACTAATGGAGGACTTAATTGAAAATGAATGGAACTTTGAGGACTGAAATAACAACACTCAAACTTAAAGAATTGAAATGAAAAAAAAAAAAAAAATTAAGGGGTAGTTTTGCATTTTGGCCTTTTTATTCTATGTCATAGTGATATATCAAATCTCTCACAAGAGATTGGCCTTACACGGTGATATATTAAATCCCTCACAAAAGAGTGGGTTATTCCCTTCTAGTTGTAGAGAAATTTGATTTATCAATGCCCGTAAACTTAAAGTATTCATAGCCCCAAAGAAGTTAAGTCCGTGGAAAAGTCTACAATTGGAAGCCCAAAAGCAATGAGGAATTGGAAGAGGCTTACCACAAGACCTCATACTCTTATTAATTCTTCAATTGTTGACGTGGAACTTGGGCAAAAAAGGAAGCAAGCAGAAAACATGAATAAGGAGACTATGGGTGTTAAGGGAGAAAAGAAACATAGAACTGTAGAGAATGAGCAATCTATTGTGTCAACTATGGGATTGATGGAGGTTGCAGGGCAACCATGCCGGGCATGAAGACACTCCTAAGATGGGAAAAAAAAAAAAAAAAAAAAAAAAACTCATCACTTTGATGTCCATGTAAATCAAGAAGGTGTCGTTTGCCATTTTTTCAAGTTTTCGGGGCATTCAAGTGAAAATTTGCTTTTCTTACAGTAATTTGGATTTTGAAATTTTTTCTTTGTTTCTTTACGTTTTTATTTTTTTATTTTTTTTAATGATGCAATCGTGCTACTCTAGCGTGTGCTAGTGTTGCGAAAAAAGAAAAAGGGGTCATATGTCCCTCTTTCTCTTCCCCATTGTATATCATATTTCTCAATTAATAAAGTCTACTATCATTTCCTCTAAAAAAAAAAAAAAAGTATTCATAGGAAAATGTAGATTTATTACTTTTTTTCAACATTTCTTATTAGTCACAGTAGAAAATTTTAATGATACAACGTTGAAGCATATGATATCCAAATTTATGCCATTTTTTCATCCGTAACTTACTAAAGTTGCAATTCATAGATTTGCAAGCAATCTCTTCATCCAAGATATGCTGCTGGTGGGACAAGGTACGCTGCAATAGATGTAATTAGAGATAAGCAAAACAAGTATAAATCCAAATTACGATTCATAAAATGACTGTAAGCAAAACAACTTTTATCTCATTTTTCAGAAATGTGAAAGCAACTTAAGCCATAGATCAAAGTGACCTCCAGTGAACCATTACAAATCAAAACTACAAAAACAAAAATGAATAATTTCCTTTTTATTTAAGTCAAATATAAGTTGAACTATGTATGTTTGGATTTACTTTTGTAGAAAACTTATTTGTTTATTTGTTAAAGCTGAAAAAAGTATGGTTATACATAAATAACTTTTGCTAATCTACCAATTCATTACCAGAAAAGGCTTCACATATATAGAGTTTCTTACCTCCACACGACCCAGGGGTCAATGGCCTGCCACAGAACTTTGCTACGAAGACCACTTTGTCCATGTCAAGCTGCTTCACAGTCTCATTGGTCACATGGCTGCATGCACATCGAATGTTTGCTTTATGGACAGCATTGCAGCATTGTGGAGATGGAGCTATCATTGGCATATTCCTTTGAACGAGCCTACCACAGTTGTTTACCAAATTCACCACATCAGCTTCACAACCTTGGCCAACAACCATGTTGTTGTCACTGGGAAAGAGAATCCCAGTAATGGCAAAGAAAGCCAAAAGGAAGATGTTGGAATTGAAGTGCATTGCCATATCTCTCACTTTGAATGTATGTGTAAGCTGGTTTGGTCCATTGAGTTGGTGAGAGGTGGTTTTTATAGGGAATTGGAGGGAAAGATTAGCATGAAACTTACCATTTGAGGAGTTGAGTCTTTCCAGGAACACAACAAAAAAATCATAAAAATTTCACAACATTTCCAAATTAGAATACTACCTCACACATGGATTATTGAAAATAAATCAATCAATTGCACCTTGTGATGTACCATATGTGAGGCGGTAGGCTAATTTAAAATTTTTGTGAATTTGTAATAAGCCTTCATTGTGTCCCTAGCTTTATTGCATTGAAATTGGAATCATTTTGTCCCGAAATATGTATTACTTATCATTTGTGGAGAGAGTCTATCGAGGAACGCAACAAAAAATCATAATGATTCCACAACATTTTCAAATTAGAATACTACCTCACATAGAGGTTATAGAAAACAATTAAATTAATTGCACATTGCAATGGATCATGTGTGAAGCGGGAGGCTAATTTTAAAATGTCATGAATTTGTAATAGAAATTTCATTGTGTCCTTAGCTTTATTACATTGAAATTGAAATAATTTTGTGGAGAAACCTATGTTACTTACATTAGGAATTATTTTGTGCAGAAACCTGTGTTACTTATCATTTGAGGAGCAAGTAGCATTGAAATTGGAATCATTTTATGTAGACACCTGAGTTAGTGAGTTACTTACCATGTGAAGAACGAGTCTTTCGATGAGTTGGTGAGGGGTGGTTTTTATAGGGAATTGGAGGAAAAGATTAGGATGAAATGTACCATTTAAGGAGTTGAGTCTTTCGAGGAACACAACAGAAAATCTTAAAAATTTCACAACATTTCCTAATTAGAATACTACCTCACACATAGATTATTGAAAATAAATAAATCAATTGCACATTGTGATGGACCATGTGTGAGGTGGTAGGCTAATTTAAAATTTTTGGGAATTTGTAATAAGCTTTCATTGTATCCCTAGCTTTATTGCATTGAAATTGGAATCATTTTTTCTAGACACGTGTGTTATTTACCATTTGTGGAGCAAGTCTTTTGAGGAACACAACAAAAAATCATAATGATTCTACTACATTTTCAAATTAGAATACTACGTCACACATAGGTTATTGAAAATAATTAAATTAATTGCACATTGCAATGGATCAAATGTGAGGCAGTTGGCTAATTTTAAAATGTCATGAATTTGTAATAAAATTTCATTGTGTCCCTAATTTTATTGCATTGAAATTGGAATCATTTTGTGCAGAAACCTATATTACTTACCATTTGGAATCATTTTATGCATAAACCCGTGCTACTTACCATTTGAGGAGCGAGTCATTTATTGCATTGAAATTGGAATCGTTTTGTGTAGAAACCCGAGTTACTTACCATTTGAAGAGTGAGTCATTTATTGCATTGAAATTGGAATAATTTTGTGTAGAAACCTGTGTTACTTACCATTTGAGGAGCTAGACTTTGGATGAGTTGGTGAGAGGTGGTTTTCATAGGGAAATGGAGGGAAAGATTAGGATGAAACTTACTATTTGAGGAGTTGAGTCTTTTTGAGGAATACAACAGAAAATCATAAAAATTTCACAACATTTCCAAAGTAGAATACTACCTCACACATAGATTATTGAAAATAAATAAATAACTCAATTGCACATTGTGATGGACCATGTGTGAGGCAGTAGGTTAATTTAAATTTTTTGTGAATTTGTATTAAGCTTTCATTGTCCCTAGTTTTTTTTGCATTGAAATTGGAATAATTTTGTTTAGAAATCTGTGTTACTTATCATTTGTGGAGTGAGTCTTTCGAGGAACACAACAATAAATCATAATGATTACATAACATTTTCAAATTAGAATACTACCTCACTAATGTCTCGGAAGCTTAAAGAAAGCACACAAGATACTCTCTTTGATGAGTAGAAACGAAACTGTTAGTTCCTAGGTAGTAAACTTCGAATCCATGAGGGGTTCCTTGAATTCACAAGGAGATAAACTAGAATCTACTAGAGAAAGCATTTGACAAAAGTCTGTATTTTATTAATAATAGTGTGATTTGCCTCTAACGGCTACAAAACATATAAATACTAAAAATAAAACCCAGGACGGCTAGGAAACGCCCAAAACCCTAATTCGCCCTAATTACATGATTAGATGACAAAATACCGAAATTTACCAAAAATGGAAAAATTGAGTTAAATGCAAAATCATAAACTATTGACTAGTCGTCCCAAAATATGCAAGCCTTATTCTGACTTTTGAGCAAAAAGCTATTAAGTTAACAAAAATTACTATAAATGCCAAAATTGCAGTTTTCAAAGCCTAAATGATGGAATTAGTCATTTTTTGAGGTACCTCGTGACAAAGTAATGACTATTGCTCAGAAGGCTGTATTTTTTAGATTTCTACTAGTACCTTTTTGCCTTGCGCGATTTAGGCGTGTTTAGGAGGCCTTTGCTTTTGATTTTCTAGGGCTTGGGCATGATAGTTTAAAAAAAAAAAAATAATAAATAACTAGACATGATTTTTTTGGGACATGGTTTTTATTTTATTTTTAATAAATTTGGCTAATTGTTTATTTTTTATTTGCCACTTTTTTGTTTTGATTGGGCATCACTCTTTAACAAGAGTATATGTGTAAATTTATTCAAACTCATTTTTTTTCACTCCCAACCAAACAAAAAGGAGAGAAATTAAAATATTTTCTATCCTCCCACTTTTCTACCCTTCCATCCAAACGGACCCTTTGTGTAGAAACTTAAATTACACATAGTGAGTCATTTGAATAGTGACTCATTACCATTTGAATAGTGAGTCATTATTGCATTGAAATTGGAATCATTTTGCGTAGAAACTTGTGTTACTTACCATTTAAGGAGTGAGCCTTTTGAGGAGCATAATAAAAAATCATAATAATTTCACAACATTTCCAAATTAGTATACTACCTCACACAAGGTTATTGAAATAAATAAATTTTTTGAGGTAGAGTTTCAATCTATGACGTCTGCTTCTGAAATTGCCTTTTATCATCTGACCAAGAAACCAATTGGTTTTTGATATAGGTGGGATAGAACCTCAGATATTTTTTTTGACGACCAGAGACTTTATTAATTGAGTTAATTGAAACTCACAAAAATAAATAAATTAATTGTACATTGTGATTGAGCATGTGTAAGGTGGTAGGTTAATTAAAAATGTTGTGATATATATATATATATATATATATATATATATATATATATATATATATATATAATTCATAGCATCCCTATCATTATTGCCTTGAAATTGGAATCATTATGTATGGAAACCTACGTTAACAAATGGGTTGATTAGACATGGGAAAACAGGTTAGAATTTTTTGACTTGATCCAAAAAATTAATGACCCAAACTCGATTTTTTTTTTACCCGAAGCACAAACGGGTTAACTTGTGACCCGACCCGTGTTTTTTGTGGGTCAACCTTACCCAATCCTCAACCTGACCCGAACCTGAACCATTTTTTAAAACTTTTTTTTTTTGGTAAAAAAAAAAAATTAAGACAATATTGGTTTAATTCTTTGTTGTGAGTTTTAAGGAAACAATTGAGATATTTACATAACTATATGTAAATTAATTAAAAGATGAATGATTAAGCATTCTGTAATGAGTAAAGATTTTTAGATATCAAATAGCTAAGTACATGCCAAGATAATTTGTTTAGAGTACAGTTAAAACATAAATTTAAAATTGTAGGCATGTGTGAGAAACATTCTCAAGTGTGAAAATAGTGAAGCCAAAGTATAAAATTAACATAAATTATGAATGCTTAGACCTATTTTTTAACAGTTTATGTCCAAAATAAACGGCTTTTCAAAATATAGTGTGTGTTGCTTAACAATGATATGCATAAAAGAGACAATGTTTAAATAATTAAACAATCAAACTTTAATGTATATCTTAAATTGAAATAAAGTGCCAACCACAACTAACAATAAATTATAAAATTAATTTTCAAGATTGTAAATTTCTTATATGTTTTTATTCTTTGTCAAAAGAATTATCTAATAAGTCATTTGTAATTTTGTTTTATATTTTGGGATGTTGATATTGTGTAGAAATAAAACTTGTGTATTTGTTTTACTTATCTTTGTGTTATTTTGTTTTAGATAGCAATGTTAGGATTTGTATAATTTTAAAATTATTGAATAAGTATTGATAAGTGTAGTTCATTCTTGATATAAGTGGTGAATTCAAAGTAATGTATTTTACATAAAGTAATTTGTTGCATGACTTTTCAAATGGCAGATACATGTTGTTTTCTTTATAAAAAGAAATTCATGTGAAAAATACCGGCCAACCCGACTCAACCTGACCCGACCCGCAACCTAATTGACTCGAACCCATTTTTAACCCGCTTGAAATGATCCGTTTTTGACCCGCAACTTATTTGACAACAACCCGATTGACCCGAACCTGAACTCCACCTCGCTCATTTTGTCGTGTCTAGGGTTGATACATGTGAACCAACTTATATGCTCCTGCTAAAAGACAAACAAAGAGCTTACTTGTTTGCTAACTTTTTGGAACTTTGAAATTTGGAGCCACTGGCATGCAATGCATGAGGTTTGAAAATAACGTTCAAAACATGTGCTAATTAATGATGTGAAAAAGTTACTGGTAATGGCTACCTTAAACTTGTTTGCTTTCTTTTTATTTTTAAGCCTGAAATTAAAGGAAATAAGGATTTTTTTTTCATAAGGAGAACTATTATTCAAATTATGCATCTTTCACTTGTTGTAATAATTGAATAAATAAATAAATAAATAACTGTATTCATAATATATGAGAGCATAATCACATGTAATTGATCTAAAGTTTTTATTATGTAAAAATACAATTAGCAAAATGTTTCTTTTAATATAACTTTTTGGAAAAATTATAAGAATAATGCTAGAGATACAAAATATTTTACAAATTTTTTTACAAAGTGCTTATGTGGTGAGTGATTATTGGTAAATGAAAATGTGATATTAATGATGGGCCTAAATGAAAACCAATAAAAGGTTGATCACATCAACATTTTATAAAAATATTGTAAAATAGTTTATAACTATAGCATTGCTCAAATTATAATTGCTTTCTTGTAGTTTGGTTTATTGCAATTGAAACAATCCACAAAATTTCAATTGTTATATATGACTCTCTTAAAGTCTGAATTAAAATGAAAACCATTAGGATTCCGTTCAATTTATAGATTTTGCAATGGTGAATATGAAAATTCCCCTTTTGGTATGGCCTAATCACAATTTATTCTCACAAGTTATCTTGATTGCTACATTTTGACCCCACTAAAGTATGATTTTTTTTCCCCAATATTTGATAGTTACAACAATGAAGGAGAGAATTCAAATGCTTGTTAAAGTTTGGACTAAAATTTAGGGATACTTTGAATGACACCCTAACAATTCTCTTTAGTCTAAACCTTGGGGATCAAATCTAATAATTGTGATAGTGCATCACAGAGAGATTTTGTAATTATCCTTGACTTTTATTTTCACAATCATACTTGTATCTAGCCTAAATTAATTGAAACATTCCTATCCGGTCATCTAAAACCCTTTGAAATGAAAAAAGAAAAAGAAAATACCGTTCACCAAAATATTGCAAAATCACCTCCAATATCATCTGGTACTCTAACACTGTTTAAATTTTTACAACAAGCTACAATATCATCAAATTTAAAGCAACATTGTAGCATCATGCATTTGTTTTTTTTTTTTTTTTTTTTTTTTCTCTCTTTTAATTTTTTTTTTCAATTATCATTAGTTTTAAGAAAAACACGTGTATGTTTGTATCATATTTACAAACATTCTACCATATCTTTAGAAATAAATAAATAAAACACACACACACACACACTAATTAATGCACTCACATGTTACACCCCACTTATCAAGATAATATTTAAATTAGTTATTGACACATAGCTTTATATATACCTAAGTGACTTTTATGATAAATTCGTTAAGTAGTATTCGAATCAAAAACTGTTGATATATTGTTTCTTAACTCATACTTTAAAGAAGTTAAAAATAATATTTAAAAATAAAAAACCTTATAACTCAATTAACACTTAGTAACATTTCTAGCAGAGACATTCATGGTTTGAACTTCAAACCCCCCTCACACAACTATCAAATTAAAAAGAAAAAAAAAAGAAAAAGAAAAAGAAAAGAATAAAAACTTAAAATTTTACAAACCAAATTATAATAGTGGAAAAATCTTAATTTCTTTTTATTAGATTCTTATAAGTGATAACCCCTTGACCTCACCTTTTATTATTTCTTATGCCAAGCTCTCCAAACATGAATATATGTATCATTGCTCTATGGGTTCTAGTTAGCTCAACTGGTAAAGTCTCTGATGGTTAAATAAGAGATCTGGGGTTCAATTCTCGCTTACACCAAAAACTGATTGGCGTCTTGGTTTAATGATAAAGAGCTATTATCAGGAGTGGACGCCATAAGTTGAAACTCTCTCTAAAAAAAAAATGTATCATTGCTCTAGTACTGTGACTTTAGAGCCCTATGGAACTCCCAAACTATGAAAGAGATGGTGCAAAACTTCTCACAAACATAGTGCTAACAAACACAAGTTACACAACTTGGGGTATGAGTCTCCCAAACCTCGTCCGCACAATAAACAAAATCAAAAAGAAGTGTGGGCCATATTTTTGCTCTTGTTCTCTCAATAGAAATCCAAACAAATACTAAAACACAATAGCAGATTATATTATTTTATTTTATTTAGTATACTGGGGTTTAAAGTTCAAACACTATCTACACCAATAACTAATTGTTTTTTTGACTTGTTTATAAAGAACAATTATCATGGAGTTAAAAGGGATGTACAACCGTAATATTGGTGGAATTTGATTCTAGGTGTCTTATTTCACAACCATAGACTTTTAATCAATACCATTGTTTTGTTCTTAACAATTAATTGTGTTAATTTTCCAATTATTCCAAAAACTAATAAAGGAAGGATTTTCCATGTTAAATGAACGTTGTCCCAATGGTCAAGAAATGATGAATTTAAAATTTAATCTAACAAATTCATTCCATTGGCAAACTTAAATTCACATTAGTAATGATAGATATTTTTAGTAATAAAACACAGAAGCATATGATTTCCAAATTTATTTCATTTTTTATTCTCTGACATTACATAAGTCATAGCTCCTAAATTTGCGCGCAATCACTTTATTCAACTTCATGCAATTGGTGGTGGTGATGGAACAGTGTAACCTGCAATAGCTACAACAAGAGTTAAGCAAAACATGCATAAACCCCAATTTGCAATTTCATAAACGACTAAGAAAAGCAACCCTTTTTTGGTTTTTCTACTCCACAAAAGTAAAGCAATCCAAGTCATATATCAAAGACAATACAAAAGGAATAATTTCATTTTTACCTAAGTCAAAATAAGTTCAACTATGTGTATTTGAATTAACTTATTATTGTCGAAAATCTATTTGTTTATTTGGTTATCTATACTATCATTTAAAAGACTTCCAAGCTACTTAAGCCGAGAACTCTACTTTTAATTAAGGTGGACAAATTCGTAAAATAAAAGCTCACAATTTAAAACCTCTCACTAAACCCACATTCTTAATAGTTTACTATCTTCTTATCTTTTACTGTATTATTTTTTAAATTTACACAGATACACCATATGTTTCTCCTTATCTCTTATCATTTTTTAAATTTAAACGGACACTAATTTTTTAGTGTTAAACTATGATTCTAATCCCAAAAAAAAAAAAAAAAATAGAAAACATTATAAAGATTTTAAAAACTTTAAAAGTAGTACTAGTACATAAGCAAATAACCAAATTAACCTAAATAAAAAAACTAATCCAAACTTATGCTAATTTACCAACTCACCACCAAACAAAAAACATACACACACAAAATTCATTTCCAATTACCATATGGAGTATAGATTCATTACATAAATACATAAGTATATACATACGCACACACATATATGTAAGAGTTTCTTACTTCCACAGGTGGTTCCAGGGGCCACTGGCCTGCCACAGTACTGTACTACAAAGATCACTTTCTTCATGTCAACCATCTTCACAACATCCTTGGTCATGTGCTGGCACACGCAGGGCATGTCTGCCCTCTGGATAACACTGCAGCATTGTTGAGATGGGTTCATCTTTGGCATACTCTTTTGAACGTACATAGCACATTGAGCTACCAAACCCTGCATGTCACCTTGGCAATCGTCGCCAACAACCATGTTGTTGTTGTTACTAGAGAACAGAATCCCTGTAATGGCGAAGAAAGCCAAGAGCAAGATGTTAGTATTGAAGTACATTGCCATATTCTCTTACAATATTGTGCGTGTGTGTGTTGGTTGGTTCATTGGGGTGGTGAGAGATGGTTGTCTATGAATAGCATCCAAAAATCGTCCTTTTGGTTGTCAAGGTTGTTCATGAATCGTATCCAAAAGTCGTCTCCTTGGCTAGACAACAGTTGGTTTGGGTTACTAAGGAGATGATCTATGTTTTGGCAGTAGGGGTTGAGGAGTAAAACATATATAATCCAAATTGAGTATAAGTAAAGCAACTTTTTTTTTTTTGTCTTCAAAAAAGCAAACCAACTTAAACCATAGATCTTTAAGCCAAAAAAAAAGAGACACTTAAAGTCATAGATTAAAGTGACTTCCAATGAAAAATATTAAATATCAAAATTAAAAAAACAAAAGGAATAATTTCATTTCTACCTAATTCAGAATATGTTTGATTATGTGCATTTGGATAAATTTTTTGTTGAAAGTTTGTTTGTTTATTTGTTAGAAGTGTAAAAAGGTATGGTTATACATTGATTTTTTTTTTTTTTTTAAAGCTTGAAAAAGTTGTACATAAACAGCTTAGTTATGCTAATCTACCAACTCCTTACCATTAAAAAAACACACACACATACACTCAAGATTCGTTTTCAATTACCACATGGAGTAAAAGGGACACATAAATTGTTTAGAAAAGACATATATAAAGAGTTTCTTACCTCCACACTTAGTCCCGGGCCTGGCCTGCGGGGCCATGGCCATGGCCGGGTTTACAACAGGACTTTGTTACAAAGTCCACTTTGTCCATGTCAATCATCTCCTTAATCTCCTTGAGCAATTGCTTGCATAGGCATGGAAGGTCCATCTTACTGATAACAGCGCAGCAATGTGCAGATGGATTTGTCTTTGCCACATTCTTTTTAACGTGATTAGTGCATTGTGATATCAAACCCTGCAAGTACTCAGCTTGGCAACTTTTGCCATGGCCAACAACCATGTTGTTGTTGTTACCAGAGAATAGAATCACAGCAATGGCAAAGAAAGCCAAAAGGAAAATGTAGTATTGAAGTACATTGCCATATCTCTCTTTGAAAGTATGTGTATGCTAGTTTGGTTCCGTTCATTGGGGTGGTAAGAGATGGCTTTTATAGGGGTTTGGAGTGAAGGATTAGGATGAAACTTAGCATTTGAGCCATGAAAATTGGGCTCGTTTTGTGCAGAAACATGCGTTACTGTTGGTACCAATGGGTTGGTGCATGTGAACAGACTTATTTCTTCCCGCTAAAATACAAGAAAAGAGCTCACTTGTTTGGTAGTTTTTTGGAACTTGGAGCCATTGGCATGCAATGCATAAGGTCTAAACATAACATTCAAAACTTGTGTCGAAAGTTATTAAAATCGGGATCTTACGTAAAATCGTTAAAGGTAAGTGGGATTGTAAATTGTAGAATTAAACCGTGAATCGTAAGATCTTACATATTTTTAGATTTAAAGCAAAAAACATATTGATAATAACTTTGTGTATTGAATAATCACGTAAATTATAAATTCATCCATAAAAAATTAAGATTTGCATCATATGATGTAATTTGCATGTCATACATTACTAAGTTTATATTAACAAAACAAGTATATTTAAGTTTTGATCCAATGTATCTAAAAAGTTCAATAAATGTTTAATTAGCAACTAAATACCAAAATATTTATCAAAACATATGGAAAATATTTTCCAAGTTCTAAGTTCCAAGTTTGAAATCCAAAATAAGTAATCAAATTGAAATTGTCTAACTACAATATAAAATCCAAAAGTAAAATGAATATTAAGGTGAAGTGGACATTTAATTATTCTCATTCTAAGGTTCTTATAGCCACCGTTCTAAATTCTTAATCATCATCATCCATTTTATAATCTATGTAGACATTATATATTTGTATACTAGAGTTGCAAAAGATATCAAGATACAATTTCACACTCAACTATTCAAGTTATACCACTCAGCAACAATTAAAGGGCATGCTAAAAAAAATCAATCAATTAATATACAAATACAAACATAATTGATAAAATTATATATAAAAAATATATTTTAGTAATATTAGAACACAAATGAGTATATTGATTAAAAAAATTTAACAATATTATAGCTTAAAAAGCAGCAAAGCCAACATCAAATTCTTTATTTAGAAGCATTCCTTCATTTTGATTACAATTGAACTAGAAACTAAAAAGCATTTGCTTGGGTTAACATAATTTTATAAAAATAAAATGAAAAGTCATGCCATCACAACATGAAAAAACCCTTAAAGCTTCATCAAAACAAAAAATTTATCCCAAAACAAAAAAACAAAAAACAAAAAAAAAAACCAAAAATTTATGTTTTTGGTAGGATCCCATTCGATCCTACGTACGATCCTATCATTTTATGATCCTAGTGCAATCCTAAATGTTTTGGTGTGGTGGAATCGTAAAATCGTGTGATCCTACGATCTAGATCACAATTTTGACAACCATGCTTGTGCCAAAAACATACGTTAATTGCCAAAAGCCTTGTAACTGAATTAACACCTCCCCATGTACAAAGTGCTTAGGGGTCTAGGGGAGAGGGTTTGAACTGCGAGGTTAGCAGCATGTTGTAATTATTTCTCAAAAAAAATAAAATAAAAAACACATACGTTAATTTTGGTTCCAATGGGTTGAGGCATGTGAACAAACTTATTTCTTCTTGCTAAAATACAAGCAAAGAGCTCACTTGTTTGGTTTCAAAACTTGTGCCATGAATAACCTTTTCTTGCTTTGAAGATAAAGTGACTTGATGTATTATATCATGTTTGTGCATTACAAATGTAGAAATCTTGGCATGGGATTCACACACTGAGCACTCATTTTTATAGTGAGTATTTCATCTTCTTACTTGAAACCATTTTACCACTCCTAAGACTTTACTAATCAACAATCAAGTGGTTACAAGTATAAATAATCTTACCACTACTCTGGCCTATCTCGAAATGTCAACCTACAGTTGAACCCTTACTCTAATACCCAATTGGACTTGATCTTGTAGGAGCCTTCTTTCCTTTAATACACAAATCTCCAATCTGTGACTAACCATTTTACACGGATCCCAGTATGTGACTAACTTCAGCAACTTGAATAGATGTTGTTGGCTGTAAAATTCTTCACTTCATCAACAATGAAGATCAGGAAACTCTTGGTTACAAAACTCTATGGCATACAAATGCAATAGTTTCTCACAGAGAAAATAAAGCTCTTGGTCTTTGTTTCCGTGTCATGATGACTTTTAAAATTAAGACTTATATATGTCTAGGGTTGTGAAAAAAGAAACCTAAAAAAATACATCATCATGGGCCGAAATTCAGATTTGGTAATTTTAAATTCGTAAAGCTCGATAGATCGAGCTGGTGTCAAGCTTGCCCAGTAAGTCTCAATCGATGCCATCTATTGAGCTATCTGTCAAGTTTTAATAAAAAGGCTTTTTTTCACTTGTTTCATGGATCAAACTACATGTCTTTTGAAAACACTAATATTTGTTTAGACCCCCAATTTTAAAAACACAACTTAATTGCTTTTACTTTAACTTATCTAAGTGGGGAACAAAAGTAAATGATACACAATAATCGGAACTAAGCCATAACCACAACCAAGCAACAATAAATATAAAGCTTAAAGAGTAAGGGAAGAGAGGCAAATACAAGATAACACGACGATGTGTTATCGAAGATGAAACCGAAGAACTCGGCGAAAAACCTCTCCGCGCCCCTTCAAGTCGAAATTGATCTACTAGTGAATAAGTTGGAGTACATGAATATCAAAAAGACCCTCCAAGCCTAATCTACCTAATGTATTTGAGCCCTCTAAGCTCTTGTTACCAATGGACTTCTTGGAGTATTGTCTTCACTAGTTATTCGGATCTCGCAATACTGCCTGATTGCATCCGCCAAGCCTCATCGGCTTCTTTTGGCAAATCCCCAATGCTTCCCAAACTCCAAAACACTCTCTACACTCTGAATTTGTGTGGGTTGTGTTTGAGTATAAATCTCCTCTCAAGGTATAACAATGAGAAAGGGAAAGGAGAAGAGATTACAAAGGAATTCTCACTTTAGGATGAGTAGCTCTCTCTAAAATGGTAAGTGCGTTGTAGGAACCTATCTAAGGTTTTCTACTGAATAGTCTCCTTACAATTTTGTGGGTAATGAGGATACATATAGTATGGGTGAAAGGTATAAGAGTCACACTTAAAATCCTCCAGGCAAAGATTTTCGCGGGTCACTTGTAACTTGGCCTGAGTCGCGAAGTGACTCATGAAATGCAGCCTGACACTTGACTTTTTAGGTTCTGACATGTGCTCATGTGACCTTCGTTGGCTACACCACTCGCGAGTCAAGTCGTGAGATTAACTTCTTAAGCAATCTTCACCAACTTAATACTAAACCTAATACAATTAAATCCCACAAAATATAAGGAAATAAATTAAGGCAATTACAACACTCTTTATCATGGAATAAAGCCAACACAAATGTTATGTGAAAAACCATAACTTAACATTTTTAATACAACCACTATTGTGTATTACACCCAACTTAGATCTACCTAATTTACAAGTAAACTGCATTTTGACAAAGGATTAGCCAATTACATATAAAATAAGACCCTAACATATACAATTTTCGTGACCTGTTTTGGAAGTGAGTATAAAAAAATTCAATATTTTGTTTACCTAGTTGAATTTTGTTTTTCTGGAAGTTGTGTAATTGATGATGATAATGATTAATATCAATTAGAATTGGCAGGTATGGGACACATTATCTGATCCCGGGGTCCATCAACGATTTTGAAATTATATCAAGCAAAAGACTCCTCAATCCATCTCTTGATGTTATTAGATTGGAGGATGAATGAGGTTTTGATTATTGTTAAGCAAGAGGTTTCTGATTTTGACATAAGGAGTCTGTATTTTTAAGAAAAAAGGGGCATTGCCCTGCGAGTAATCTTCTCAAAAATTTGGAATTTATATGGTGGTGTATTTTTTTTATAGATATTTAATTAGTAGCTTGAATCCTTTTTTCTCTAGACCTCTAAGCACTTTGTGCATAAGAAGTTGCCAATTAATTTACAAGGCTCTTGTTCGGTGGTCTATATTGTAACTTGCAAGTCTAAAGCATAGAAGTTTTTTAGTTTTGTTATATTCTTTGGTAAGAGTAAAACATGTAAACCCTTATAAAAAAAAAACATGTAAACCAATAATTATTATTTATTTGTTTACTTATTTTTATGTAGAAGGAATGTGATCCCGGATCTTTTTTGACAACGAGATATAGAATAATATTATCATTGATTTGATCTTTATAATTAGTTCATTAATAATAATTTTCCAAATTGGTTTATTTTTATTTTTATTTAAAAAAAAAAAAAAAAAAACCAATTGGAAAAAACTCCAAATTGCCATTGAATTTATATTGGTTACAAATCTGATATTTCTAATGGTTACAAATGTCAAATGTGTTGATTTTTTCATAAAAAGGATTCAAAATTGATTGGATAAAGGCCCAAAACTACAAGCCCAATAGTGCGCCTTAATTGTTTATCCAAACTGCAATTGATTGAACTGAATTCAATCGGACAAACTTGTTCACTCCACCTTTTCGGTCTATTCTAGTCTAGGATTTTGACAAATAAAAAAAAAGGGCCCCAATGGGACCGAAATTACCACCTAAATCATTAGTTTTTATTTGGCCAAAATGCGAAATTCACTTTTTAAGTTTCACATTTTAGTTTTCTAAATTTAAGTTTTGCCATTTCAATTCTCTAAGTTTTATTCATTCCTCAATTAAGTCTTCCATTGGTGTTCTGTTAGTTACTATCGACCATTAACCAAAATGAAGCTAAGAGCATTACAGTAGTACTTTTCTAGGAAAAAAAAAACTTTTTGCTTCTAACCTTTGAGACAGTCACCTGCAGGCTGCAGCAACTCATGGTATTTCTGAGTAAATTACGCTTATTTAGTACAGGATAGCTCTCAGTTATGTATCTCTGATATTGTTCTCTGCATCACTTTAATTTCTTTGGTGCGAAAGACTGAAACTTTACATGTAATTCTTGTTTCATGATTGGCAGTGAGAAATCAAAAGCAGTCACCAGCAAGCAATATCTAATGTCTGATCACAGCTCTCAATCATCACCATCCCAGAAATGCACAAGACCTATTCCATCTTTGGCTCACCAAGAATCAAAGCTCTAATAGCATAGGGTCTCTCAATGGGCTAGGAACGAGGTCGTTCCCTGAACCCTTTAGTTTATGGTTTTTTTTTTAATTAACATTTTTCAGTTTTTTGAAATTAAGAAATAAAAAAAAAAATTCCATAATTGCGTCGTTTTGATTAGTGGATGGCAGAAAGTAATACAATACTAACAGAGGAGTCAATTGGTAATAAATATAACTTAAAGGACTGAAATGATAAAACCCAAACTTAGAAGATTAAAATGAAAAAAAAAAGTGAAACTTTGACGACAAATTATGCATTTTGACCTTTTTATTTTATGTCATGGTGATATATCAAATCTCTCACAAGAGAGTTGCCTTACACAGTGATATATTAAATTTCTCTCACAAGAGAGTGGGTTATTCCCTTGTAGAGAGGTTTAATATATCAATGACGGTAAACTTCAAGAAACGGAGGAGTCAATTGATAATAAATGGAACTTAATGGTCAGTTTGGATTGAGGGGAAGTAGAGTAGAATAGAGTAGAGTAGATTTAACACAAAATTAACTTATTTTTAGTCAACTTTACTTTACTCCCCCTCTTTCCCCTCTCCATTCAAATAGGCCATAAAAAACTGAAATGATAAAACTCAAACTTAAAGGATTAAAATGAAAAAAAAAAAAAAAAAAAAAAGTGAAACTTAGACGATAAGTTATGCATTTTGGCCTTTTTATTTTATGTCACAGTGATATATCAAATCTCTCACAAGAGAGTGGCCTTACACAGTGATATATTAAATTTCCTTTAAAAGAGAGTGGGTTATTCCCATTTAGAGAGATTTAATATATCAATGACGGTAAACTTAAAGAATTCATATGAGAATGTAGTCACGGCAGAAAATTTTAATGATACAAATTTATGCCATCTTTTCATCCGTAACATTACAAAAGTCGCAATTTATAGATTTCCAAGCAGTCTCTTCATCCAAGATACGCTGCTGGTGGGACATTGTACGCTGTAATAGATGTAATCAGAGATAAGCAAAACATGTATAAATCCAAATTGCGGTTCATAATAAACGACTGTAAGCAACTTAACTACTTAAGCCATAGGTCACAGTGACCTCCAGTGAACCATTACAAATCAAAACTATAAAAACAAAAAGGAATAATTTCCGTTTTATTTAGGTCTAAAATATGTTGAACTATGCGTGTTTGGATTAACATTTGTAGAAAACATAGGGGCGTTTGGTAATGTTGTTCTAGTAACGTTATTTGTATTTTTTAGAAATACGTGTGAGTGAAAAAATACGTAAAAATATGTGTAATGTTGTTTAAACACTGAAAACTATTGTTTAAAAAATGCTTCATATATAAAGAGTTTCTTACCTCCACACTTAGACCCAGGGGGCAATGGCCTGCCACAGAACTTTGCTACAAAGACCACTTTGTCCATGTCAAGTGCCTTCACAGTCTCACTGGTTACTCGGCTGCATGCACAAGGAATGTTTGCTTTTTGGACAGCAGCGCAGCATTGTGGAGATGGATCTATCCTTGGCGCTAACCTTAAAACGAACATACCACAGTTGTTTACCAAATTCACCACATCAGCTTTACAACCTTGGCCAACAACCATGTTGTTGTCACTGGGAAAGAGAATCCCAGTAATGGCAAAGAAAGCCAAAAGGAAGATGTTGGTATTGAAGTGCATTGCCATCTCTCTCTTTGAATGTATGTGTATGCTGGTTTGGTCCATTGAGTTGGTGAGAGGTGGTTTTTATAGGGAATAAGAGGGAAAGATTAGGATGAAACTTACCATTTGAGAAGTTGAGACTTTCAAGAAACACAACAGAAAATCATAAAAATTTCACAACATTTCCAAATTAGAATACTACCTCTCACATAGATTATTGAAAATAAATAAATCAATTGCACATTGTGATAAACCATGTGTAAGGCAGTAGGCTAATTTTAAATTTTTTTGAATTTGTAATAAGCTTTCATTGTGTCCCTAGCTTTTTTGCATTGAAATTGGAATCATTTTGTCCAGAAACCTGTGTTACTTACCATTTGTGGAGCAAGTCTTTCGAGGAACACAACAAAAAAATCATAATGATTCCACAATATTTTCAAGTTAGAATACTACCTCACACATAGGTTATTGAAAATAATTAAATTAATTGCGCATTGCAATGGATCATGTGTGAGGCGGTAGGCCAATTTTAATATGTCATGAATTTGTAATAAAATTTCATTGTGTCCCTAGCTTTATTGCATTGAAATTGGAATCATTTTGTATAGAATCCTATGTTACTTACTATTTGGAATGATTTTGTGCAGAAACCTGTGTTACTTACCATTTGAGAAGCAAGTCATTTGTTGCATTGAAATTTGAATTAATTTGTGTAGAAACCTGAGTTGCTTACCATTTGAGGAGGAGCGTGTCATTTATTGCATTGAAATTGGAATCATTTTGTGTAAAAACCTGAGTTACTTACCATTTGAAGAGTGAGTCATTTATTGCTTTGAAATTGGAATCATTTTGTGTAGAAATCTATATTACTTACCATTTGAGGAGCAAGTCTTTCGAGGAACACAATAAAAAATCATAATAAATAAATTTTTTTTTTGAGGTAGAAGTTCAACCTCTAATGTCTGCTTTTGATAATTGCCATTTATCATTAGACCAAAAACTAATTGGTTTTTGATATAAGTGGGATAGAATTTCAAATCTTTTTTTCAACAACAAGAATCGTTACCAATTGAGTTAACTGGAACCTTGAAAATAAATAAATTAATAGCACATTGTGATGGATCATGTGTAAGGTGGTAGGTTAATTAAAAATGTTGTGAATTTTATATATATGTATATTCATTGCATCCCTAGCATTATTGCCTTGAAATTGGAATCATTTTGTGGAATCATTTTGTGCAGAAACATACGTTACTTACGGTTTTGGTACAAATGGGTTGATACATGCGAACCAACTTATATCTTCCTGCTCAAAGACAAACAAAGAGCTTAATTGTTTGTGTTAAGGTACATTTTTTTTTTTCATTCATGCTGTGTGCCCCAATCCTTTTTAATTACATTTATTTATTCACTAAAAAAAGAAACCAAAATATTAGCCATAAATTATTTTGGGTCACCATGAATATTTTATATCCCATTGGCTCACAAATATTTCATATCTCATTATTTAATTTGGGTCACGATATAAACTATCACAAAAACCTAAAACTCATATCTTTTTTTATTATTATGTAACTAAGCCCAAAATCGGCTCCATGAGCCCAATGCACGTATCCCATACTTTTTAAAACCCAAGGCTACTTATACTAGGCAATATTTCAAAAGCCCAATTCTCATTGGTAATACCAAAAACCCAATTTACATTGACATTATTAAAAGCCCAAGCTAGCTACTTGGCACTATTTAGTAAAAAACCCAAGGTTATCAATATTTGGCAAAATACTATATTATAAGTATTTCACTTAAAGTCCAATGATGAATAATACTTTAAGTTCTTAAACCTATTACTATAATATTGCAAGTCCATAGAATCTATCTTATAAAACCCTTGGTAACTATTTATATTACGTAACACTATTCATTTTTCCAAAAGCCATGGCAAACATATATCAAGCCCATGGAAAATTATGAATTTGTGTTACTAATATAAATGCCCATGGAAAATTATGATTATTTATCTTAAACCCACGACATTTATTTATTTCATATCATATTATAAACCCATGGAATTTATATAAAAGCCTATGGTCACTATTTATCTTAGATTAGAATATACATAATGTTTATTTCCAAAACTCACGGTACATATTCACCTTACAAGCCCATTATGATCTATAGAAAAGCCCATGAGAATATCACATTATTCCATTATAGTGGTTGTTACCATATTTTATTTAAACCCGTGGTAAATATTATTCACAAGAAACATTGGAGGTCATTATTTAAAAGCCCCAAAGATAATATCATTTACAAAATAATCAATGGAAAAAATTATGAGAAACTATACAAATTGTTATTTAAAGCCCATGGAAATTAATACCCAAGACCTATTATAAATATTTATTAAAGCTCATGAATACATATCATTTTTACTAACAATTAATGCCCATGTGGAATAAAAATTTATGGCAATATATAGCAGTTTTATCCATTTTGTAGGGCTCACAATGAGAAAGCAAATGGATAGGCCCAAATGGAGAGAACCACCAAGTTAGAAGCCCACCAAAATA
This sequence comes from Castanea sativa, assembly GCF_040712315.1. Lineage (NCBI taxonomy): Eukaryota > Viridiplantae > Streptophyta > Magnoliopsida > Fagales > Fagaceae > Castanea > Castanea sativa. The sequence continues at coordinate 62,516,612 of NC_134023.1, read as the reverse complement.
CTCAACCCTCATGGCTAAGCCCAACATGAAATCTCAGCCAAAACAACCTATGTGTGCAAATTGACCCAGTTGGAGAACTCCATTCAGTTATACCTTCCGTTGAAGAGCATTTCAAGAAGCAACCGAGCTCCCAAACTAAATTAGGTGCTGGCCACCTGTCCCATCAGCCTTTCTGCCACTGCCAACTCTAACGTGAACAATATTAGAGGCTGGGCTAACACCTAAAAGCTAATGGGTAATAAATACCCTTCTTCTCCAAGTTTTGTTCACAACTCAAGGAAGCTATAACCAAGACTTTCAAGCTCATGAAATCATCAACCAAATAGTTTCTTTTATTACTAAAAGCATATGTAATTGATTCATGAATCAAGCGCATGAATCCTAAAAGGAGAAAATTAGGGAAAAGTGGTTTAGAGGGCATAAGGGGCTGTCCAGCAGAAGCTCCCAGTAGAGGCAACAATGGTTGACACTTGGCTTGGAGTGTCAACCAACCTTTTTGAGCTCTGATAATCTTAGTTGCAGCAAGGAAGATCTCTAGTCCTCATACTTGCTCTAATCCTGTTAGACAAAATTAATCTCCAAATTCCACCATTTAATGCCTAGATTAGGAGCATCTCAGCCTCCAACGACATTACCCAAATAAGCAAAACACTCTAAAAACAAGTCTCTCCATTTTGGGCCAAATCTCAAGAGAGATATTCTATGATTTTGCTATTGTCAAACTTGGTCCTCTCTAAATTTCGCTAATCAATCCCTTAAGCTTCACTATAAAAGGAACTACCATCGTCTCATAAAAAAAAATCTTATCTTGAAATTTCTCATCTATCATGTCATTTTCAATTCATAATTCCACTCTTTAGTTCATAAATCAGCTTTTGATCCATAAATATCCATGTACACTTACCCATGAACATCCCATTTCATCTTCTCAGAAAAATCTCAACAACTTGAAATAGCCATAAATAGCCCTTTTTACACCATACCTGAAATGGTCAAACACTACTTCATCTCTCTTCCATATTTCCATATATTCACTCATACTTTCCATAAAGCCATTCCTATGACTTACTATACACATATATTCATCATTATGGGCATAATATGCACATAGAGATCTTGTTTAAACATTTGCTACACTAGATTGATACTCTTTCTCTCCCTTCATTCCATCCTAATTTTCCTTTTCTACTTATAATTATGAAGCCTTTAATCCTTTTTTATTGCTATTATAATGAAGGCCATATGTCTTGGATACTATGGAAGTTTTCTCTCATGTTGACTTAATAATAATGAAGAAACTATATGATTTTTTTATCTTGTAAACACACTTATTAATCTGTCAGATGTCTACCATTAGAGGTCTCTCATATTCCTACTGAACCATTTTCCTCTTGTTTACTTGTTATAATGGGCCCACATTTATATTAACCGACTACAAAGAAAATGTATAATTTTTACTGTGTGAATACATTTATTAATTTTCCTGACATCTACCGCTGGACGTTTCTCTTGTTTACTGCTAGACTATTATTTAAGCACCTATTATTGTGTGTCATTCATTGTGCTAGCTTATCTTTGCAAGAGGTTCTTTTGAAGTCTTCTTATAATCTTTGTTGGATGCAACTTGGACCTTGAGCAAAAATGGGTCTTTCACACTTCACCGATAGCTTTTAGGCCATATTCTAAGCCCAAATTTGAGTCTCGGTCTTGGCCTCCCGAATATCATATGGGCAATTCGAAAATGCCGGCTTCAACATTTGGTAACTTTTTGGAAGTTTGGATTTTGGAGCCATTGGCATGCAATGCATGAGGTCTAAACATAATGTTCAAAACCTGTGGTAATTAATGATGTAAAAAGGTTATTGGTAATGGCTACCTTAAACTTGTTTGTTTTCTTTCTATTTTTTAGAATGAAATAAAAGAAAAAATAAAAAGGATTTTTTTTTTTGAGGAGGGTGTATAATTGGAGTTTATAAGAGAGGTACTATCTCAGTGGGATTTTATGAGTTTTTTTTTTTTTTTTCATAAGGAGAACCATGATTCAAATTATGCATTTTTTACTTCTTGTTACAATTGAATAAATAAATAAATAACCGTGTTTATAATTTATGAGAGCATTACCACATGTAATTGATCTAATTTTTTTATTATGTAAAACTACAATTAGCAAAATGTTTCTTTTACAATAACTTTTTGGAAAAACTATAATTGCTTTCTTGTAGTTTGGTTTTATTGCAATTTAAATAGTCTACAAACTTTTGTTATATATGACTCTCTTGAAGTTTGAATTAAAATGAAAATTGTTAGGATTCCGTTCTATTTATAGATTTTGCAATGGTGAATATAAAAATTTCCCTTTTGGTTTGGCTTAATCACAATTTTGTCTCACAAGTTTTCTCGATTAATGCTACATCTTGACCCCTCTAAAGTATGATTTTTTTTTTCAATATTCAATAGTTACAACAATGAAGAGGAGAATTCAAATGCTTGTTATTCTAATAAATAAGAACATTGTATCATAAGCTACAAGACTCTTCACCCTAAAGTTTGGATTAAAATAAAACTGTTAAGGATAATTTGGATGACGCCCTAACGATTCTCTTTAGTCTAAACCTTGGGGATCAAATAAAGAAGAACATTCTATTGCGAAATGATCACCTCCACATCTGGTACTCTAACACTGTTTAAATTTTTAAGAAAAACACTTGTATGTTTGTATCATATTTACAAACATATTAGTCCTACCATATCTTATTCAAACACACACTAATTAATGCACTCACATACTACACCCCACATTTCAAGATAATATTTAAATTAATTATTTATCGACCCATAGTTTTATATATACCTGAGTGACTTTTATGATAAATTTTTTTAGTAGTGTTTGAACGAAAGCCTGTTAATTGTTTCTTCACTCATACTTTAGAGAAGTTAAAAATAACATTTAAAAGACAAGAGCCTTATTCAATTGGCATTTTTTTTTTGGGTATTTTTAGTAGAGATATTCATAGTTCAAACTCTCCTCTCCCAACTATTGAACTTTCAAAAAAAGGATAAAAACTTAAATGTTTAAGAACTAAAATATTGTAGGGGAAAATTTGTAATTTCGTTTTATTAGATTTTGATTGATAAGTGATAACCCCTACACCTCGCATTTTCTTAATTATCTCTTACCCCATTCTCTCCAAATTAACATGAATATGTCCATCATTGCTCTTGACTTTAGAGCCCTGTGGAACTCTCAAACTATGAAAGGGATGGTGCATAACTTCTCACAAATATAGTGCTATCAAAATATGCGTTTCAGTTAGCTCAACCGGTAAAGTTTCTGATGGTTGAATAAGAGTCTGAGGTTCAATTCCCACCTACACCAATAACCGATTGGTGTCTTGATTTGATGATAAAAAGTTATTATCAGGAGTGGACACCAAAAGTTGAAACTCTTAAAAAAAATAGTGCTATCAAACACAAGCTACACAACTTGGGGTGTGAGTCTCCCAAACTCACCCACACCACAAACAAAATAAAAAAGAAGTGCGGTGCAATAATTTTGCTCTTCTCCTCTCAACAAAAATCCTAATAAATAGTATTAACAAGTAAACACAATAGCACCGGTTAGTGGGTAACCCATTGAAATGATTATATTATTTTATTTTATTTAAGATATCGAGATTCAAATACCACCTACACCAATAACTAATTGGCATTTTGACTTGCTCATAAAGAACAATTATCTTGTAGTTAACGTAATGTGTGTGTGTGTTAAAATTTTATTGGATCTATTAATAAGAAAAAGGACGTACAACCGTAACGTCCATTGACCCATTGACACGATTTTTATACTAATTGTCATCTTTTATATATATATATATATGTTGGTAGAATTTGATCCTAGGACTCTTATCCGACAACTATAGACTTTTAAATAATGCTATTGATTTGTTCTTAATAATTAATTATATTAAATTTCTGATTATTCCAAAAGCTATGAAGATTCTCCATGTTAAGTTAACACTGTGTCCCAATGGTCAGGAATTTATGGATTTAAGAATTTAATCTAACAAATTCATTCCATTGGCAAACTTAAATTCACACTAGTAACGATAGATATTTTTAGTAATAAAACATAGAAGCATATGATTTCTAAATTTGTCGTTTTTTTCTTCTCTGAAATTACATAAGTCATAGCTCCTAGAGTTGCATGCAGTCACTTTATTTAACTTCATGCTGTTGGTGGCGGTGGTGGAACAGTGTAACCTGCAATAGATATAACAAGAGTTAAGCAAAACATGTATAAACCCAAATTGCGATTCTATAAACGACTAAGCAAAGCAACCCTTTTTCGTTTTTTCTACTCCAGAAAAGCAAAGCAACTCAAGCCATAGATCAAAGAAAATTCAAAAGGAATTGTAGGGAGAATAGGCTCAATAGTGTTCTCCGGCCCGGTCCGAGAACACCTAATTGTCCAAGGACGTGGTAAACATTATTAGGGAGGTCAACGTTGATGAATAAAGAAAGAAGTCAAGTTACAATGATTCGAGGAGGTGGCCCGAGGCGAGATGTCTCCTCGGCTTAGCTAAGTAGAGGTCGGAAGGTATTGTCTGCCACCCAGAAGCAACATTCCATGAGATTCTATTGATAAAGATATGCACTATGAGAATATAGGACAAAAGAAAACTAGGAAATATCTAAGAAAAGGCTACTAAAATCGTATTGAATGCTCTGTAGCTAACCCTCTGAACGGATTAATGAGGAAGTGATATCTGAACAGTGTTTTTTCAGCCTTACAGCTACTCCTAAAAACTTCAGAAAAGTGCTAATGAGATAAGGATCAACACTAGCAATCTGATCTACACGTGGAGGGCAGAGATAGAGGGGGAAGATAGTATAAAATAGAGAGAGGACCTAGAGGAGGGGGATCGAAGAAAAATGAGAGAAAAACACTGTAGACTGAATAACTATATTTGTAATCTGTCATTAAGTGAGATATAAAAAAGAACCAACCTCCTCAGATTGAATTTGAGGACTATTTTCCTTATATAAAATTGCTTCATTTTTATTCTATTGTCATTTTGGTCCACTACAATTGATATACAAACTCATTAGAACCTAGATTTCAAACTCACTCTCTATAAATTCATTGTGTTCAGCTCTTTGGGCCTATTCCCTTTCCTCTTTTGAGCTTAGATACAAATTGTATCCCTACAGGAATAGTTTCATTTTTACCTAAGTCAAAATAAGTTCGAATATGTTTATTTGAATTAACTTCTTATTATTGTTGAAAGTCTATTTGTTTATTTCAATTATTTGGTTATTTATACTATCATTTAAAGGACTTCTAAGCTACTTATGCCGTAAACTCTATTTTGAATATTTTAAAATATTCCCTCCTCGCTTACTTATAGGTTTTCAATTAAGGTGGAAAAATTCATAAAATAAAAGGTCACAATTTAAAACCTCTCAGTAGACCCATGTTCTTAGTAGTTTAGTGTCTTCTTATCTCTTATTAGTTTTGAAATTTAAACAGATGCATTTTATTTTCCTCCTTATCTCTTATCATTTTTTAAACTATGATATACTAATCCCAAAGAAATAAAAATAGAAAGAATTATAAAAGATGTTAAAGACTTTAAAAAGTTGTACACAAGCAAATAACCAAAATAAAAAACTTATGCTAATTTACCAACTCATCACCAAACAAAAAACACACACACACACACACAAAATTCATTTCCAATTACCATATGGAATAAAAGGAACACATAAATTGTGGAGAATAGGTTCATATATATATAAAGAGTTTTAGGAGTTTCTTACTTCCACAGATGGTCCCAGGGGCCACTGGCCTGCCACAGTACTGTGCTACAAAGATCACTTTCTTCATGTCAAGTATCTTCTCATCATCCTTGGTCATGTGGTGGCACACGCATGGCATGTCCGCCTTCCGGATGACACTGCAGCATTGTTGAGATGGGTTCATCTTTGGCAAACTCTTCTGAAAGTACATTGTACATTGAGCTTGCAAACCCAGTATGTCATCTTGGCAATCGTCGCCAACAACCATGTTGTTGTTATTACCAGAGAACAGAATCCCAGTAATGGCGAAGAAAGCCAAGAGCAAGATGTTAGTATTGATGTACATTGCCAAACCTCTCTTACAATATTGTATGTGTGTGTGTTGGTTGGTTCATTGGGGTGGTGAGAGAGAGTTTTAATAGGAGTTTTGAGGGAAAGATTAGGATGAAAAACTTAGGTTATATCTGATAACAGTTTTTGTTTTCTATTTTCAAAAACTTGTTTTTGGAGATTTAAAGAAAAAACAATTTTCTTGTATTTTTTAAATCAAAAACATATTTAATCAGTTGAAATTAAAAAGATAGTTTTTTGAAGAAAAATAGAAAACACGAAAATATGTTGCTACTAGAATTTGAACTCTAATGCTAACTCATTAAATGAGACAGATTCATTAAATTAAATGCGAGTTTTCATTGGCTTTTAAAAATTAGAAACTGAAATGAAAACAGTCTTTTGCATGTTTTAAGTTTTCTTCACAAATTGAGTTTTGAGAACAGTTTTTGTTTTCTGTCTATTTTGAGTTGCCAAACAAATTTTTAGTCTTAAAAATAAAAATTGTTTTTTAAATCAAAAAATAAGAAAAAAAACAATTACCAAACATACTCTTAACTTTTGAGCCTTGTAATTTGGGGAGTTAAGAAGAAGTAAGAACCATGCGTTACTTACGGTTTTGGTGGTGAGAACCATGTGAACAAACTTATTTCTTCACACTAAAATACAAGCAAAAAGCTTACTTGTTTGGTTACCTTTTTTGGAAGTTGGAGCCTTTCGCGTGCAATGCATGCATAACGTTCATAACTCTCAGTCGCTGATGTGTAAAAAGCTAGCTTAAAATTGTTTGTTTCCTTTTTATTCTTTTGGACTGAAAAAGAGCACGATAGAAACTCCATTATTTTGTAAAAGAAAATGAGGAATATATAAAAAGAGTGTATAAGAAGAATTTATAGCTAAGTAATATTACCTGATTTATTTCATTAAAAAAAAAAGTTTGAATAATTTTTCCGTTCTTTTTTTCTTTTTTATAGTAAAAGGTAAGCAAAATTTTATTAAAAAATTAAGACAAATCATATTAGAATACATCCTCCAAATTCCCAGGCAGATCTTCTACCCAAACATCAGTGTCTGCAGATAAAACTGCTCTCCTAACTAAACCATGAACTAATTTATTTCCTTCCTGAGGAACGTGTTGGAACCTATATTGCCTCAAAAAAACCCCTAACCTCTTAGTCTCATTAACAATATGACCAAACAAGGTATTACAATGTCTTGAAGAGTTCAAAGCCTAAATAACCCAAAGGCAGTCGCCCTCAAGAACAACATAAAAAAGATATAGCTCCGAGTTAGACCAACCTTCTGACTCAGAGCCGCTATAAGATGACCTGAATGATCTCGGAAAACAACACCAATTCCTACACAATCCAAGACATCAAACAACGTAGCGTCAAAGTTAGATTTATAGGTACATACTGTGCAAGGGCGGAGCCACTTGGCTCCTTGGGGGGCCATGGCCCCCCCCAAAATTTTTTAAATTTCCCTTAGAGTATATGTAAAATTGACTTGGGCCCCCCAAAAATTGATATCTGGCCCCCCCAAAATTATTTCAACAATTCTTATAGAGTTGTAGTCGAATACAAATTCAAATAAAAGAAAAACCTTGGCCCACATCCAACTCCACCAGCCAGCCCCAAATCCTTAATAAAACAAAAATTTTCTCCTCTAAACTAAACACACTTCCAGCCTAGCCCAACCCTAAATTTGAAACACCTAACAAAACAAAACATAGGCATCTTCCATCTTCACCGTTTGAAAAAAAGAGAGAGCAATCTGACTGTCACGCCTACACCTTGGTTTTTTTTCCTTCTCAGTTTTCAATCCATGCATCCAATAGTGTCACGCCTCTACCTTGGAGACAATATTCTTCTTGCCTAACCTGCTCGCCGTTACGGCATAGCCTCCACTAGCTCGCTGACTTGTTCATTACCTCAACCTCAATCCCTCACCTCAATTCCTCAGGGTATCTCATTCAGTTATTCTCATCTCACTTCTCTCTCTTTTATTGAAACAACTGAACTAAATACTAAAGTTTGAATAGCAGAATAGAAATATCAAATATTTGTATGTGAATGTGTGATATCCCTTTGCCAGCAGAGTTATTTATGCATATTTGACTTTGTTTTTTTTGTGTTTATTGTTATTGTATTCTTTATTTTTGACCCATTGACTCCATTGACTCTATGACTTAGCCTTTTGGCTTTTAAGTTGTTTGTCTATTAAGTGGAGGCAGGATGGGGCTTGCATTGTGTAGTTGGGTAGCAAAGTAAGTAAATTATAAATGAAAATAAAAAATCTATGGAAGGCAATTGGGATGAGGGCTGTGAGTCTGTGTATTTTGTTTTCAGCCATTACATTATGCAAGGTAGCAGGGTGTTGTTAATTTATTTGGTTTATGTTGTTTGTTTATACTTTTGATTGATTTGTGTTTATGTAATTTTTTTATCCTAAAAGGCCATTACTTAACTAAAGGTTTATTTATATTATAATTCATGTAAGAATAAATTTTATATGATAATTTATTATATCTCTCTCCCAAATTAGTTCTTTTTTGTTGAACTAGACAGTTTTTCATGTTCATTAACATATAAGAATATGATGATATATGAAAGTTGATAATTTTGTATTCAATAGACTTATGAATTATATTTAGTATATCTCTACTACAACCTGGCCCCTTCAAGTAATTATTTCTAGCTATGCCCCTGCTACCGTGGGAGAAGACCAACGCACTTGAGAACGACGGACAGGATCCTTCTGCTCCTGTTTATTGTAGCAATTGAATCAGGGACTAAGGAGTATATATAGGTAAAAACAAAATTAGCCTACTAACAAAAGTTTATCAATCTAAAAAATAAAATTTCAACAACAAAAGAAAAAGTAGCCCAAATCAACAAAAGCTACCAACAAAAATTTTAAAAGAATTAGCCCTTTAAGCCGATTTTTTATTTTTCTAACTCCATCTCTCTGTCGCGTCGCATATATCTCAGTCACTCTCTCTCTCTCTCTTTCTTTCTCTCTCATATATATCGTCATAAGAGCAGTCTCACTGAGAAAAAGAGTAATCTTTTGTTTTACTCTCTATAAAGAAAGCTAAAGAACTCTCTCGCTTTCTCTGACTCTACTTTTTTTCTTTAAAAAAAAAAAAAGTTTATTGAATACAGTAAAAGTTCTCATCTAAATAACAGGACAAAATATATATTTGTACTGTTAAAGTCTATCTTTCTTTTCTTTTCTTTTTTTTTTCTTTTTTTTTTTTGGGTTGATGCTTTATTTCAGTTGCTTTGAATGCATGATTAATTAATTATTTGAAAGTAAAGACTTTAGATTTAGTTATTGTAAAGTTTTTTGAGAAAACATTAACTGTAAAGTTGATTGAGTTTGAATGTTTTGACTGGTCTGTCGCTGAAATTTAAAAAAACTCTACACACAACAATTTAATAATAGATTTTACATCTATTGAGTTGATAAGTTATCATTATTATAACAAATTTTATTTTTTTATTCAACATTAACAATTTGCCACTTATGTAAAATTTATTATCAATTTTGGTGCGCTTCTAGACTTATCGAGAATTTGAGGTGTGGTCCGTGTGAATTGTAGTGTCGTGCATAATGCATAGTGTTGGAGTGGATATCTTGTCTGTTTGTTTGTCCTCCTTTTGTTTGTTTGTTTGTTATTTGTCTGGACATGTTTATAATTAATCATAGTAATAATAATTAATGTTTTTGTTAGAACAATATTATTGAAACTTTTATTTGATTTGTAGATTAGGGGAAAAATAACTACAATATTTGACTTTTTTTACAAAAATAATTCAAATAATATTAGTTCGTTGAAACGGCATCTCAAATTGCGTATGCATATATGTGAGTATCATGTTGTTCAACTTGATGAAATTCAGCAAGATTACATTAGGTTTAGTCCATACCAACCTCCTTTTACAACATTCAAAAAACTCAAACAACCAAATCATCATCGTAGCTTTTAAGACTCTTTCTTTCATAAATTTTGTAAATACTTCACCCCTTCTCCCCCGCCCTCAATCAATCTCCTGGCCCTGTCCCTGAATTGAATTATTAAAAAAGACAAAAGAAAAAAATATTTATAAGTTATGAGATCATGATCACATGTAATCGACCTTATTCTTTTATTGTGTACTTTTAGCCAAATGTTTCTTTTACAATGACCTTTTAGGAAAAATTACAAATTACTCCCTTTTAGTTTGGTTTTATCATAATTTAATAAATATTTGAACTTTCAATTGTTATATTTGACCTCTCAAAAGTTTGAATTAAAATATAAATTGTTTGGGTTTTCTCCAAATTATTAGATTTTGTAGTTGAGGATAAACATTTCTCCTTTTGGTATGGCCTATCACAATTTAGTGTGAGTTTGGGAAATGCGTTTTCTAGCTCACATGTTTTTTTGTGTGGGTCCCGTGCACTATTCATGGGACCCACAAACTTCTTTTTTCAACAAAATTTTCATTAAAACTAGGTCTCACGGCACTATTCACATATTTAAAAATTATTTTGTTACAGTATTTTCAGCTTTCAGCAATAAGCAGTATCCAAACGGCTCCCTAGCCTCACAAGTTTTCTCAATTACTACATGTTGACTCCTTAAAGTTTGATTTTTTTTTTATTCAATAGTTACAATAATGAGGAGGAGAGATTCGAATCGTACTTCTCCAAATAAAGAAGAACATGCTATGCTACTAAGTTACATGATTCTTGACCCTCAATTTTGAACTGAAATGAAATTGTTAGAGATAATTTGGAGAAAACTCTAATGATTTCATTTTAGTCTAAATCTTAGGGATCAAATGTAATAGTTATATATTTGTGATTTTGTGTTCTAAATTGTGATAGAGCCAAATCATAGAAAGATGGTACGCAATTATTTTTAACTTTTATTTTCAAGATCATACTTGTTTTAAACCTAAAGTAATTATCGAGGCAACTTGTTCTCGACTTAGATCAACTTGTCTAATAATTTACTCATTCCATTCCTTTATGTAAGTTGTAACAACGGCAAAGTTTGTCACAATATAGTAATCTAATTTTTTTTTTTTCAGTTTTTTTCTAATATAAAATGTTTTATGTTGAAAAATGCAAGAAAAATAATATATTTGGTAGCAGGGCACATTACTTTTTGTTAGCTTTAAATAGACATGGCAATATGGGTCAGAATTTTCTGACCAGGCCCGACCCGAAAAATATCTGACCCGAACCCGATTTTTTTGACCCGAAGCAAAAACGGGTTAACCCGTAACCCGACCCGTTAAAAAAATTCGCTAAAAAAATATTTTAATTATGTCCTGATACTAGGTGCATAAGCACAAAGTACCAAAACTAATAATCAATATATCACAGAGAATGACTATTTAATTCATCAAAACCTTCCTAAAAAAAAAATCATCAAAACCAATAAGAGCTAGCTAGCCTAGCTTCAGTGCTTGCCAATTGCCTACAACACGTTACACAAGGGCCAAGGCTCTCAAGAGTCATCAGTCAAGATAACCATTAATATATATATATATATATATATATATATATATATATATATATATATATATATATCTCATTCAGCAGCTGTAGTCCATTGTCCAAACTCCAAAGGACCAAAGCCAAAGGCACAACACAAACAAATGAACAATGGTTATCAAAAAAAAAAAAATTAAACAAAAGAACAATGCACAATGCACAAAGCCACAAACAACAAACCTGAAAGTTGAGTCAAACCAAACCACAAAGCGTCCTTTCCCAATTAGTTTCTCTACTCTTTCAGTCTTAGATTTTGGCCAACTTGAGCTACAATTTTCAAGTATGAATATTTGTAGTGTTGAATATTTGAAGCTGTAAACTTGTAATTATATGCATTTTAACAGTGAACTATTAACATTGAAGACTTTTTCCATCATAAATTTATGACTATAAATAATTTTTGTCATGCTCAAAACTATTAGAATTGGAAGGATAATAACAAGTGACATCAAGTGCAATTCATTTGCTTAATTGATTTTATTCTTTCTCTCTAAATAGGTTGTCGTTGATTTATTTTTATAATTGAAAAAAAAAAAAAAAAAACTTGTTTGAAAAATACGGGTCAACCCGACCCGACCCGCAACTTAATTGACCCGTTTAAAATGACCCATTTTGACCCATGACCCATTTGACCAGCAAACCCGATTGACCTGACCTGACCCAACCCGACCTGCCCGTTTTGCCATGTCTAGCTTTAAAGGACCTACACACGGGAAGAGTGATGATACATATATGAGTTTATGCCTTCTCTAGTTGGAGTTTATAAATTTTCTTTATTTTAAATTTATGTAGATTTATTTCTAAATGTACTTGACATTAAATACTTCAGTTGTGGTTTATATGTAAATAACATATTGACAAAAACATTATTTAATCTCATATAACAAACTCCATATGTGCTAAGAAAATATATTTATTGATCATGAGCCATGTAGTTTAGTTACATCGTCAAATTCTCTTCCATGCATGAAAGAAAATATAAGCTCACTATATGGATATATGCTTAAATGTTTAACTCTAAACTATTTACAAATAGCATTGCCTGTTTGTTTGGTTAGGGAGAATTTAATTACAGTTAAAGTGTATTAGGTTATGTGGGCTTTAAGCCCACCTTATTTACTTGTATAGCACACTTACTTGTACTGCACACTCTGCCTCCTATATAAAGGCACTCATGTATATTCTATTACTTGAGAAATATAATACACTTATTTAGTATTTCTAACATGGTATCAAAGCTATTGCTCTAAAATTTTCTTTGTAGTCTTGTCTCTCTTTAGTGTTCCTTGCTTATGCTGTCACAGCCGCCACCACAGCCATTCGCCATTGAATCTCTAACGTCTCTCAATCATCGTCTCTAGTTTCGGACCTACAGTCCCCGCCATCTCGCACCACAAAGAACACTGCCTTCTCGTTACCGCCGTGCATCTTGCTCCGATTACATTTTTGCAAGTACCACTGTGATCATCTTGCCCCGATCTACTCATCCGTGGAACTCTTGCAGCCATCGAAGATTGCACGCACCGCCACACTCAGGTCAAAGTTTCGGCCAAATCCTTTCACACTCTTCACACGCCACCAATGTTTTTTTGATCTTATCGCCACCACTACCATCAGAATTTTCTTTTCCCAATCTACATCATCGGCGAAGAATCGGCCACATCGGACATCTCATGTGCTTCCACGCGCGGCCTGAAGTTTCTGTTTATTTACGTCACGTGCTCATGCGCCGCTGGGTTCACTGTTGACGTCATCGACCACGTCAGCCCTAGCTGACTCACCTACTGACGTCATCTGCCACGTCATCTGCTGACGTCATCCGTCAATTGCTGATGTCATCTTCAGTTGACTTGGACCGTGGTTGACTGTTGACGTTCTACTTCGTTGACCATTGACTTTTCTGCGAAGTTGACCATTGACTTTTTTGACAGAGTTGACTTTTTGCAGTCCAAGTGCTCCATACCCAGTTTTTCACGTAGATTTTATTTTTGCAGTCTATTTTTGCATATTTTGCTTCTAAATGAAGACTAAGGAAAAGTCTTCTTCTTGTTTCAATAATCGTCGCCGACAATCCAGCAAACGTTTTTGCAAACGTCTTGGCCACAATATTGAGGCTTGCTATCATCGCAACAAATCAATTGTTTCAATTTCTACTGCTATTGTTGCTAACACTGAGAGTGTCCAACCAATGGCTTCCGTTTATGCACAGTCTAAGTCTTCTTGATCCACTTTCACCATTTCCATAAATGACCTTAAAAAATCACCGCTAATATCATTCGTATAGTTGGTAATGCATCTTATTCCTCTTCTCTCTCAACTTTATCTGGTATGTCTCCTTCCTCTTGGCTTATGGATTTTGATTGTTGCAATCACATGACACCTCACTCATCCTTATTTTTTTACCTTAAACCTACACCACACCCTCTTAATATTCGCACACCAAACGGTTCCACAATGTTTAGTCATAATATAGGTTCCGTTTCAACCTCCAACCTCTTAGTTCCTAGGGTCTTTAATGTTCCTGACCTTTCTTACAATTTATTTTTTGTGGGACAATTAGCTGAGTTGGGTTATCTCATTATCTTTGATTATTCTGAGTGTATTGTGTAGTTTGGGTTATCGCATTATCGCCCAACATTCGTCTTCCACTTGTTGCTCCTATTTCTATTGCTACAGCTACTGCAGTTTCTTCTATTTCTTCCCTTGCACTTTGGCATGCCTGACTTGGTCACGCATCTTCCTCTCAGGTACAACACTTGGCTTTTAGAGGTTTGTTAGGTTCATTATTCACAGAAAATTTTGATTGTGTTTCATGTCAGTTAGGAAAACAACCACCTTTGCCTTTCAATACTAATGACTCAATGTCCACTGATATCTTTGACCTAATTCACTCTGATGCTTGGGGGCCTTCCTCTGCCTCTAGTATTGGTGGATCTCGATATTTTGTTGTCTTTGTTGATGATTATTCCCGCTATAGCTGGATTTTTCATATGAAACATCATTTTGAATTATTGCAAGTATATTCTAATTTTGTAAAAATAGTTGAAACTCAATTTTCTAAACGTATCAAAAATTTTCGATCTGATAATGCTCTTGAGTACACTCAATATGTTTTCCAAGCTATTTTGGATTCATATGGCACTGTTCATCAATTAACTTATCTAGGTACCTCTCAGCAAAATGGTAGAGCCAAACAAATACTTCGTCATATTCTTGACACTGTTTGTGCTTTCCTTTTCTCTGCCAAAGTTCCTGCTCCTTTTTGGGATGAAACTGCTCTTTATGATGTTCACGCTATTAATCACATTCCAAGTTCTATTATCTAAAATCAAACTCCATATGAGCGCCTTTTTAAATCACCTCCAGACTATCATCACCTCTAGACTATCACCACCTTCGCTCCTTCGGTTCTACTTGTTTTATTCTTCTTTAGCCACATGAGCATAACAAACTTGAGCCTCGGTCAAGGCTTTGTTGTTTTCTTGGCTATGGCGAAACTCAAAAGGGGTATCAGTGTTATGATCTTGTCTCTCATCGTCTTCGTATCTCCCGCAATGTTGTTTTTTGGGAACATCGCTCCTTTGTCGAGCTTTCTCACTTCTGTGCCTCCCTATCTTCCTCCTCTATCTTAGATCTTTTCCCAAATGAGTCACATATTCTTTCTATAGTTGCTCTTGATCCTCCTGTAGTTGATCCGGATTCTCCTATAGACATCTCTGTCCAACCACCAGATACCTTTGATCAATTTCCTAATTCACCCTTTAATGAACAGGTCGAAGATGAGCTACCCAACCCTGAGCTTGGGTCCCCTGCTCCTACTTCGCCTGAAGATCTTGCACAAGACATTCCACCTCGTCACTTAACTCGGGTAAGATCCATTCCTGCACACTTACTTGAATATTATTGTTACACTGTCCTTGCTACACGGCACGAGCCTCACACCTATTGTGAGGCTTCCACTAACCCTTTATGGCAGATTGCAATGAAAGAGGAACTTTAGGCATTATCTAAAAACCATTCTTGGGATTTGGTGACTCTCCCACCTAGGAAATCTGTGGTTAATTGTAAGTAGATCTACAAGATTAAGACTAGCTCTGATGGGGCCATTGAACGCTACAAAACTCGTCTTGTTGCAAAAAGTTTTACACAGGAGTATGGGATTGATTATTAAGAGACCTTTACTCCAGTTGCTCGTATCTTATTTGTTCGTGCCCTCTTAGCTAATACTAAGGGTGTGCAACCAACCCACCAAAACCAACCCGACCCAATCCAACCCGCCGGGTTGACTCGGTTTTTAGGGCTTGTTGGGTTGGGTTACAATTTTTTTTTTATAACGGGTCGGGTTGGGTTTGGATCATAAAATTCCAAGCCCACCAAACCCGACCCGACCCACCTATATATTTAATATATATATATATATATATTTAAAATATGTTATATAATTAATAAATTTTTAAAATAACTAGCTCTGCTGATTCTATATAAAAGCCAATTAGTTCACACAAACCCTAGTAAATTACTATTCTTGTTTAGTCTTTAGTGTTGTTTGCCTTTAAGGAGTTACATTGATATTAATCTTTGGGTTTTTTTAAATATATTTATATTTTTTCTACTAATAATAATAATAATAATAATAATAATAATAATAAAATTTGTCCAACCTATGGGTTCAACCCGACCCATGTGGGTTGGGTTGGGTTGGACTTATGTGATGGGTTGAGTTGGACTTATGTGATGGGTTGGGTTGGACTTATGTGATGGGTTGAGTTGGATTGAATTTTTTTTTTTGACCTACCATGGTGGGTTGGGTCCAAAAATCCCCTTAACTGGACCTATACACACCCCTAGCTGTTGCTGCTGCTAGTAAATGAGACATTTTTCAGATAAATGTCAAAAATGCATTCCTTAATGAGGATTTAAGTAAAGAAGTTTATACGTAACCTCCTCCTGGTCTCTCTGTTGAATCAAATAAGGTTTGTCACCTTTGACGTGTACTTTATGGCCTTAAACAAACTCCATAAGTTTGGTTTACCAAATTCAGCTTTACCATCTCTCGCTTGGGTTACATGACCAATTATTATTATTCTGCCTTATTTCTTCGTCACACTGACAAAGACACTATTTTACTTCTCCTCTATGTGGATAATATGATCATAACTGGTGATGACCTTAGTGGCATTCAAGAACTCAAGGATTTTCTTAGTCAGCAGTTTGAGATGACAGATCTTGGACATCTCAGCTACTTCTATTGAAATAACCATGGTTTGTATCTCATACAAAATATACACAGCAGAAAATAAACGGATCTACTTCATTCATAATTGACAATGTCCACGATGTAAATTTCAGAATTCAAGAACAAGATAACGTACTTTGGTGTGGTGAATTTCAAAAAAGAAAAAGATCGGAAACACTTAGGAATACTTTTAATCTTCACTCCAATTCCACTTTACGCCCAAGAAGTGTGGTCTCTCAATCATTTTCTAAAGGAGAATGATAAAGTGTCACACACTCACATACACACTATTTCATAATAATGTCTTTTACACATATTAAAATTTTGTATGTTTCTCCCTTTGTATTTAACTGATTATCTAATTGGGCTGGTCTTTGGGCCTTTCCAATTGGGCTTAAATGTGTGGCTTCGAGTAGGACCAAAAGGGACCAATAAGACTCTAGTTCCAATGGGCCTTGGGCTTTTCTGTCAACTCTTGATAAGTTCAAAGTTACCATTAACTATATTTAATACCACTATATAAATATAGTTGCACTCTAGGCCTTATTTATAAATTATATTCCAAGACTTTATTATACATGTAACCCCTTCATAAAATATTTGTAGTAATACAAAGTCATGAATATAGACTGCAACTTTTTAAAGTACTACATCTTAATTCCTTGAGTACCCGGTTTAATCCTTTAAGTTATTCATCATATATTTATGAAATCCGATTCCATAAATATATACTTTAGTAATTCCTTACTAAAGTGGTTAGGCCTAACACTCTGAATAACCAAACTCATTAAACTTATCTCAAGGGAATATTTTGTATCTCCGTTAAGAGACTATGAATTCCATCTTGAGAATATATGTTCCATCAACACTAAATGTAGCTGCCTAACATACTGAGGTTTTGATTGTGACTTTAGATCTCACTCCTGATATATCAAAGTAACCTACATCTCATGATCAGGTCCATTATCCTCTCAGGATAAAAAATTCATGTAAATAGAAGTCGTAAGTTTATTATTCATTGGACAGTCGTTAGGAGAATAATAAACCTCATAGCGGTCCAGTTCAATATGTTTTAACTCTTAAAACATATCAACATACCAACTAGAAATCTTCATTTCCATGATCAAGACAAATCATCTTAGTTGATATGTTATAGTCTTCACAGATGAAATGCTCAATTTTATCACCGACTACGAACTAAAATTCTGAGTTTACAAAAAACTTGTGATTTATATCTTCTGTGACTAAATCACATAAATCACATACTATGCATCTTATGGACTATACGATAATGTCTCAATATTCATGTTACCATTATTTTAGATAATAATAAAACAACTTTATTAATCACAACATTAAGTCATTCATAATGTCATACATAGCATCATATAATAGGATTTAAGGGCACAAATCCTAACAACTTCTTGGGTCTTGAAATCACTCATTCTACAAACGAACTTTATATTACTCAAGCCAAGTATGCCTCTAAACTTTTGTCTCAAGCTGGACTCACTGATAGTAAGACTGTTGACACTCTAGTTGAGCTTAATGTGCATCTAACTCCCTCAGGGGAGAAACCATTGTCTAATCCCTCTATTTACAAACGCTTGGTTGGCAGTCTAGTTTATCTCACTGTCACTTATCCAGAAATTTCCTATGCTATTCACCAAGTGAGCCAGTATTTGTCTGCTCCACAATCAACCACTATGTTGTTGTTCTACGCATTCTTCAATACCTAAAGGGCACTCTCTTCCATGGTCTTTTCTACTCTGCTCAATCTCCTTTTGTTCTCAGTGCATTTTTTAATGCTGGTTGGGCAAGAGATCCCACTAATCGCAGGTCCAACACTAGTTATTGCTTTCTTCTTAGCTCTTCTCTGATTTATTGGTGAAACAAGAAACAAACTCGTGTGGCCCGCTCCAGTACTGAAGCAGAATATCGTGCCCTTGCTGATACCACATCTGAGTTCCTTTGGCTATGATGGCTTCTCAAAGACTTAGATGTGTCCACGTCCTCTGTTACTCCTCTTTATTGTGACAACCAGAGTGCTATTCATATTGCTCACAATGGTGTCTTCTATGAACGAACTAAACACATCGAGATCGATTGTCATTTTATTCGTTATTATCTTGTCCATGGTGCTCTCAAGCTGATCCCAATCTCCTCTAAGGATCAACTTGCAGATATCTTCACCAAGTCACATCCTAAGGGACGTCTTCGTACTTTGGTTGAAAACCTCAAGTCGGTCTCACATCCACCTTGAGTTTGATGGGGGCTGTTAACGTGTATTAGGGTATGTGGGCTTTAGGCCCACCTTGTTTACTTGTATAACACACTTACTTGTACTGCACACTCTGCCTCTTTTGTAAAGGCACTTATGTATATTCTATAACTTGAGAAATACAATACACTTATTCAGTATTTCTAACAATTACATAATACTTTTGCTTTTTTGCTAACTTGAAGTGAAAATCCTAAGTGTGATTTAGTCTAAAAAAACGTCCAGAATAAGGCACTTCTTGGAAACTTCACAGATTGCCCTGCATTTTATTTTCCATGGAGTAGTGTTAACCTAGTTTCTCATTAGAACAACAAAAAGAAATACCTAACCCTATAATTAACTTGCCGGACAAGTAAAGAGGATTCATATACATGGGAAAAGTAGTAATGAATACCCAATAAGTTATAAAGTACTAGATTTCTATATTGAACTGTCTTTGTAGTTTATACAAAGAAAAAAAAAATTAGCCATCTCATTTATTATTGGCTCCCCCAAAGATAAATTCTAGACTCCGCCACTAAACATGACCTTGAAGAGTTTTTCTCTATTGTATTTTTTTTTCGTCAGTATATGCTAGTCTCTATGTGCGTGCAGTGGTGATTTGTTTACAATATTAATTATCCAGTTTATATTTTTTTTAATATTGACTAAATAACTACTTGGTTTAAGTCTTTGTCCATTAGAGCATCAGTAGTGGGCCTACCAAATGCCAAATGTAAGGTACATTTGGCATTCAAGCCCAAAACATGCTTAGCAACTGGATGGCTAAAACTGGGAAAGGCCAAATTTTTTTGGCATAGTACTACAATACCATCTTAAATGTGCAATAGTACTATACCGCTATGCCAAAACAAAATAGTGTATTTTAATCCGTTCAAGCTCCTTAATCTCTCACTACAGTACCGGGTTTTTGCTCTCTCATCCCCTTTCTCTCTCTCTCTCCATTGTCAAGCTTCTCTCTTTCTCTCTGAATCACCAAGCCGCTATCACCAAGCCTCGCTCTTTCTCTCCGAATCACCAAGCCCCTGTCACCAAGCCTCTGCCGAATACCGATTCACCCTCACCCATCTCCAAATCCCTTTACTGATTCACTCATCTCATAAACCCAACACTCTAGATACCCATTTAACTTTTCACTCCAACACTCTCTCTTCAAACCGAGATTCTCAAGGGTTCTTAAGGGTTTGTGGGTTTGGATTAAGATTTTTTTTGCAAAATCTTAAAATGAAGCTCTATCGGTCTCTCAAATCAAATCAAAATAAAATTCAAAGCAATTTACTAGGTGGGTTTTGATCAATGTAGTCGAGTTTTTGTATTTGTGTTTCTTTTCTCTTTCTGCAAGAAAAAGGGGGATTTAGCTTGTGTTTGTGTTTGGGTTTTGATCAAAGAATTGTTGTTGATATTTGCAGAGGTGGGATTCAGCTTCATCACGAGGGGTTTTCGCTCTCTATTTGATTAGCATCTTCAGAAAGTTTGTTCAGATTCAAATTCAATTACCAAAATTCCAATTTTATTAAATAATCGGTGTTCTTGTTTGCTGATTTTTTCTTCAACAAATTAATATGTTGTATGCAAAGGTTCTATCAGTGGTTTTTGTTGTGTTAAACTCTAAGGTTTTATTTGATTTCTATTAGTACATGTTGGCTATGTATGGGCTATGTTTGCAGATATATTGTGCAGAGTATATTTTGAGTTATATTTGCTTCTGTATTCTATTAATATTTGGCTGTGTAAAGGGCTAGTATTTCTGTAACAAAAAATTACTGTAGTATATATAGTCGAAATAGATTGATTAGGAGCTGTCAACATATATTTTTTTGATTAGGAGTTGTCAACATATATTGTAGGATGTTGCTATACGTGAGAAGCTGCCACCAAAATATTATGATTAGCTTATATTGATTGTAAAGATACAAATAAGAATTGATTTGAGTTTTCAGCATAATCATAATATGTGAAGGCCCTGAACTCTTGTAGATTTGGTTCAGTTTGTATTTCTAATTGTAGTAATCACTTATCACAAATACTTGAACTCTTGGACTTTGTGAGTTGGCTCTAATTGACTTCATATACTAACTATTTTAAGTTCCCTATTTAAAAGGGATGGATACACAAGAACACATAAAACGATATGCTAATATCTTACAAATGGATTCTGATTTTGTGGCACCATTTTTAAGTGGGTCTCAAAATACTTCAATGCCCATCCAAGAGTCTCCGGAAGTTGAAATTGTCACCTCTAATCCAACAAAACGTGGTGGCAACTTCAGTATAGATAAGGACAACCTCCTCGTCTCTGCATGGCTTAACATTAGCATGGATCAAATCCTTGCAAGACAACAATTAGAGTAAATAGTTGGGTTTGACCCAAGGAGATGATGTCTTGTTGTAACCTTATTTTGGTGGTAAATTACTTTAGGGTTGGGGTTTGGCATATATAGATGATATTTTGTTTCAACCTGATTTTGGTAGTGGCTTATTTTAAGCGTAGGTTTGGAAAATGTAGATGAAGTATTGTTCCAACTTGATCAATTGGCAATAGGTTGTGCCACTTATGTAATCACATCATTTTTGCTTATATGAAAAACTTATGTCCTTTCTATGTTTGATGATGTATTTTTGCTTATAATAAGATTGATTAACTAAACTAGATGGTCACAATTAATGGAAAGTGACAACTTTTTTATGCCCTTTCCCTATTTTTGGCTTATTTAATGGTAATATCTTCGTGAACAAGCTAGTGTTTCAATTTCTTAATTAATATTTTAGTACATGAATGAATATTTAGGCTTTACTATATTGTGAACAAGAGCTTAATACTTGAATTAAAGCTAGAGATATTAGCCATTTAATAAATGCTTTAGCCCTTGACCTCTTTCTTAACGAGATGGGAAACAGGGGATCATAGTTTATTGCATACAAATGTTTGATTCTAGTCTATCTTTTTAATGTATCATGTCATAGCGAGCAACTTCACTTGCAGTTCAATAGACTTCCCACGTGAAGTAGGTCAAGCAATGTATAAGAATTCCAATAAATTTTTGAAAATCTTGAGTCTATATTGTATGCTGAAATTGAGGTGTTCAAATTCTGTTCAAAATCTTGCAGTTCATTTTTGCTTGATATTCTTCTGATTATATACAAGATGAAACATAGATATCCATGCGATTCCAACTTCTTAAACATCATACACAAATACTATATGTACAGTAGGACCCCAACAGCTTAAGTACATCACAGTCTGAAGGGTCTCCTGAGCCTATTTAATCTTATGTAGATAATCCATTAACTGATAAGAAATAAAGCATATAGTTCTGTGTGTCCAAGATCACAGAATATTCATTTTCTTTAATGGATTGAAAAATAGTTTAGGTACTACATAATAAGTTAGTGTCAACTGTTCAACTTTTCTTTTTTCTTTTTTCCTCTCGTGAAGGGACAACTAGGGAGGAGGTGGGGGAGACTTGTTTGAGTTGTCTGCAAACTAGCTTTTCTTGTATCATAAGAAGAAAATGCTAATACTAATACTAATTTTACTATAAAAAGTTTATAAATTAATATGATTAGTGTTACATCAATAATATAATAAATAAAATTTTGAATTACTTCTTTTGTTTTTGTATTATAAGATGGATAAATCAATTTGTAAAACTTATGCAGTAAATATTGTAATACCTATTGCATTGCTTATCATAAGAACTTTGAGATTGAGTTTAAGATACTAGAAATTGCTTCCGTAACTAGGCTGAGCTAGTATATGTCTGTAAGAATGTAGTAGTTTCTAACTAAGTAAACTCCCCTAGTAGCTCACCTCTAGTTCAAGCATACCCATTAATTGTATGAAATTATATACAGAAGAAATACAACACATCCTGGCCAAGCAATAGACGAACTCTAGCCTTTATGTTATTGACAAAGCTAGAGACACAACTGGAAAGGGAAAAAAGCTATATATATTTCATAATTACTATGTACTTGACAAAGCCACTATTTCATGAAGAAACACTGTGGTGCAGAGCTCAATATTAAAGACTAGCACCCCAAGGTGCAACCTATTAACCATAGATGTTAGGAAAATTGCATAGTCCTGGTCCTCCTAGATGGGAGAAAAAAAGTTGTTGGCAAGCTCCATTTTCCTAAATCTATCTACTTGTTCGAATAATATATCTACTTGTTCCCTTTCCATAATGTAATCTCTACTTGTTTTGCAATAATAGTGATAATTTCCTAACACTGTTGTCTTCAAGGTAGTCTCTATGGGTCGCTCTCTTTTTTGCAAATTGCTATTTGATGACTCAGACGAGGATGAGATAATGAGGCGAGTTCTTAAGGGTTCAACATCACAACGTAAACATCATTAGTATATCGAACGTGATCATTTGGTAGGCCATAAAAGACTTTATCCCGACTACTTTGCCGACACACCAGTATATCCTCCTAATTTATTTCGGACGAGATTTCAAATGAGTCGGTCTCTTTTTCTCCGTATTCAACCCAAGGTAGAAACTTATGAACCTTACTTTATCCAAAAAAGAGATAATGCCCAAAGACTCGGTTTATCTTCTCTTCAAAAGATAACAACTGCACTAAGGATGATTGCGTATGGAGTGACAACTAATTTTATGGATGAGTATGTGCGGATTGGAGAATCCACTGCAATAGAAAGTCTGGAAAAATTTGTTAAAGCGATGGTTGATATTTTTTCCAAGGAATACTTGAGGTCCCTAAACAACGAAGATATTGCTAGACTTTTAGCCAATGGGGAAAGATGTAGATTTCCAAGGATGCTAGGGAGCATTGATTGCATGCATTGGAAATGGAAAAATTGTCCGGCTGCATGGAAAGGTCAGTACTCTGGTTACATTCGTGAGCCAACCATTGTTTTGGAAGCAGTGGCATCATTTGATCTTTGGATATGGCATGCATTTTTTGGGTTATCTGGGTCAAATAATGACATTAATGTATTAGAACGGTCTCCTATATTTTCTGAGCTTGAACAAGGATGTGCTCTTGCAGTTAATTACTCAATCAAGGGCCATGAGTATACAATTGGATACTACCTTACTGATGGCATATATCCAAAGTGGTCAACATTTGTTAAAAAAGTTCCATCTCCACGAGGACAAAAAAGAAAATTATTTGCAAAAGCCCAAGAGGCGAATAGAAAGGATGTAGAGCGTGCA
Organism: Castanea sativa; assembly: GCF_040712315.1. Classification (NCBI taxonomy): domain Eukaryota; kingdom Viridiplantae; phylum Streptophyta; class Magnoliopsida; order Fagales; family Fagaceae; genus Castanea; species Castanea sativa. The sequence continues at coordinate 62,492,233 of NC_134023.1, read as the reverse complement.
TTTGGAGTGCTTCAAGCAACATTCGCAATTGAGCGTGGACCTGCAAGATTTTTCTATTGTGAAACGCTCTAAGATATCATGAAAGTATGCGTAATTCTTCATAACATGATTGTTGAGGATGAGCAAGATGTAAATGAAGCGGTGGAATTAGATTATGAGCAAATTGATGACAATCCTACTATACAACTGTCACGGGAGCACACAAATGAAATTATGGAGTTCATTGAAACCCATTGATATATTCGAGACCATGAAATTCATTCTCAACTCCAATTAGACCTCATTGAGCATTTATGGCAATTACAAGGGGAGTTGTAGGAATTTGAAATTTGATATATGCATGTGGGGTTTTATTGAAATTTGATATATGTACGAGTCTTCTAAAGACAACATTAATAGTTATGTACGTGGATTGTATCTATATAAATGTATGTAGATTTTTAAAGTTGGTAGGTTGAGTACATTGAAATTTGGCAGGTTGCATGTGTGTGTATATATATATATATATGTATGTATGTATGTATGTATGTATGTATGTGGATTTTAAAAATTGGCAAGTTGAATATATTGATATTTGGCAGATTGCATGTATATATATGTATGTGGATTTTTTAAGTTGGCAGGTTGAGTACATTAATATTTGGCAGGTTGCATATATATGTACGTACGTGGATTTTTAAAGTTAGCAAGTTTGAGTAAATTGATATTTGGCAAGTTCTTTCTCAAAAAAAAAAAAAAAAATGGCAGGTTCTATTTGTGTGTGTGTGTGTGGATCATTAAAATTGGTAGGTTGAATACATTAATATTTGACATGATGCATCTATAAATATGTATGTGGATTTTACATTGATATTTGGCAGGTTTGATGGAATCTATTTGTATGTGGATTTTTAAAGTTGGTAAGTTTGAGTACATTGATATTTGGTAGGTTCTTTCTCAAAAAAAAAAAAAAAAGGCGGGTTGTTGAAATAGTTGGAAAGAAATTGAAAAAAAAAATTGACAGGTTGTTGAGAAAAAAAAAATTGGCAAGTTGTTGAAATAGTTGGAAAGAAATTGAAAAAAAAAAATTTGGTAGGTTGTGACCGTTGGAATAGTTGAATTTTTTTTTTTTTTAAAATGGCTGTTGGAAAGAAATAATAAAGAAAGATTAAAAAATAATATTTTAATAAAATGGTAAAATAATAGAGTTTTAGGATGTTAGGTATATTGTAAAATAGTATAATATAATTGATAAAGTAGCTTTTTGGGATGGTAAAATAGAATGGGATGACATTTCCAATTGTGGATGCACTTAAAATCAGTAGTAACCCATGCTAGGTTCTAAGCATGTGACTTTCAACTAACTATAAACCAAGGGCCATTATACTTAGAGTCCGTTTGGATAGAACTTATTGCTGAAAACTGAAAACTGAAAACACTGTAGCAAAATAATTTTTAAATGTGTAAATAATACTGTGGGACCCATTTTTAATAAAAAAATGCTGAAAAGTGAAGTTTGTGAGTCCCGTGAACAGTGCACGGGACCCACTTATACACAAAAAAGAGTTAAAAAGTCTACTTTTGTGGCTACTGTTCATGCACAGTACATAAACAGTAGCCTTTGTCTCCCTTAAAAGCTGCGCAGAAAGAAAAAGAAAAAAAAATACTGAAATGTAGACGCAGAGACAGACGCTGGATCCAAACCCACTTTTAGTCCAAGGAGGACCGAAATAGTGACTATAGGTTGTCATTAGAAATTGCCCATGTATCGTTACAAATAATAGGATAGGAGCCATATTAATTGTACTGACGAAGTCAAGCACATGGTTGTCTAAATTGTCACGATCACTTACAAAGTTGAACTAGCTAGAAAATAGCTTAGTGCAATGTATTTGATTTTTTTTTTTTTGGGAATTTTTGAATGGGAAATATTATTTCTGATAACATTATATTTAATGTTAACAATTCTTACTACTACATGCTTTTTTTTTTTTTTTAATTAATTGACGAAGTATTTTTTACATATAGCGTGATTGTAGGAAAAGCATGCTTGCCCAAAACTTGATTATCAAAAGTACGTAGTAATAATTCTGTTTTTCAAGTGGAATTATTGGTTGATATCATGAGCAACACGCACTGACGCACGCAACCAATTACGCTTGTTTTGACCAATACGAACACTTAAAAACTCTCCTAATCTACCTTTTTATGTTCTTAGTTTTCGTTTTTTTCCAAGTATTTGAAGTTTGAAATGGACTTTCTCTGTTTCCAGCTCCTCTCTGCCCTATATATAATAACCGCATTCTCTTCGTTTGTCTCTCACTACGAGTACATCATTAGACAATATCCATATTATTCATAGAGCTAGCTAGTGAGCTTTAAGAAACAATATATTATTGAAGACATGGCGTTGAGTGAAAATCAACAACTTTCTGTCTAAGATTGCAACCAAAAACTGTTGATTGCAATCTTAGACAAAAGTTGTTGATTCATACTCAACGCCAAAACATAAATCCATCTCCACAATGCTGTATTATTGTCTAGAAAGCGAACATTCCAAGCGTGTGCAAGCTAGTTCCCACAAGACGATTGACATGGACAAAGTGGTATTTGTAGCAAAGTCATGTGGCAAAGCGACCAGCCCTGGTGGAGGAAAGAAACTCTTTGAGCCATAAAACTCTTTATATAAATTGAAAGTCTTTCCTCCATAATTTATGTGTCCCTTTTACTTCATATGGTAATAGGAAATATCAATATTCTAGTTGGATTAATATCAATAATCCACACATACAATGTCAAGATCCCATATTTCGATAGAAGGTTCCATTGAGCCAACAACTTTCACCAAGCTTTGAAAAAAAAACATCAGATTTCTTTGGAGACCCACCTAGCCCATCTATTTGACTATTTCCCTACCGCACAAATATGATCTCATATCTCTCTCTTGGCTGGCCAACTAAGCACAAACACAAACACACTCCTCACACCTCTCTCTCACTCTCTCACTCTCTCACCGGTGCTCACTCCACCATTGTTTTTCCGACGGGATTCACCCGAAAACACCATAGGAAGCTCTTAGGCTCCACTATCTCATATTTTTTTTAAGGTAAACTCTTAACGTTTTGGTGGATTTTCATGTTGTGGTTAGATTTCTTTCTAACATGAGCTTCTTGGGTGATATCTATGTGATTAAATTTAGGATTTTGATTTTGTGTACTTTTTTGTGAATGGTTGTGGATATTTTTTTGAAAAATGGTAGCCATTTGAGGTTTACCAATGGTAAATTTGACTTTAGCCTTTTAATGTGAAATAATTGGTAAATCTAGTTTTTATTTCTATTGAGTTTATTTTGAAGCTAGTTGAAAGTTTAGATTTGGCTTGTAATGGTGGATTTTGCGATATATCTTGTTTCATTGGTCTCTATTAGTTATGTTCGGTAAATCTGACTTTAGCCTTTTAATGTGAAATAATTGGTAAATCTAGTTTTTATTTCTATTGAGTTTATTTTGGAGCTAGTTGAAAGTTTAGATTCGGCTTGTAATGGTGGATTTTGTAATATATCTTGTTTCATGGCCCATGGGTCTCTATTAGTTATGTTCGGTAAATCTTAAGAGAGCAACTTATAAAGTATTAAGACTTTATTATAAAAGGAGTGGGTTGGGATGGAATCCAAGACGTTTTAAACGTTCATAAAAAATAAAAAAAAAGTTTTAAATATTGACGTTTTCACTGTTCATGTGAACAGTAGCAGTATAATTCTGACTTTTCAACCATTTTCACTGTTCATGATACTGTTTACGAATTCATAAAATTCACTTTTCACCAACTTTTTCATTAAAAATGACTCCCACAGCACTATTTACACATTTAAAAATTATTTTGCTACAGTGTTTTCAGTTTTCAGTTTTCAGCAAAAAGTTTTACCCAAATGGACTCTTAGTAACTTTCCATTTCATAGCTAAACGTATTATCAAGTTTGATACTTATCATGATAGGTTTGCTTGGCATTGTTTAGGTCTTAGTTGACCCCTTTTTGGAGCTTTGGAAGTTAGGCTTTTTGTGGATTACAAGATAAGTGGCTTCTTAATGAATTCTTTTGATAATGGATTTCATGAAATTATCGTATTGTTGCAATTTCTAAGGATGCATATGCTTTTACCTTGACCTTGACTAGTACTATTTGGAAAATTGATAGAAAATATTATTGACAATGAATGGTTTTAAAGACCTTGAGAATTTTATGGATGTCTTGGTTATTGGACAATTTTATGAAATTACTTGAAGTAAATTATGTGTTTTGAATACATTTAACTTGTGAACTTTTGATGTGATTTTGCCATTGTACGATGATATTGGTGATTGCCCCGTCTTTATGACAACTAGGGACAGAGCTATGGCATGGCATGGCCCCCCCAAAATTTAAAAAAATTATTTTATATTATGTTAAGTATTAAAAATTCAAATATTTAACTACAAAAATAGAAGTCCCCCTCCCCCCAATGTTTGAGTTAGTTCAATAATGCTCTTAAAAACCAATAGAATTTGTTAATTGGTCTAGTAGTTATAGAGACAATGTAGTTATAAAGACAATATATAGTTTTTGTTTTCTCTAATTTGTTTTTTGTACAGTTTTTGTATACTTATTAGAGTTTAAAAGATGATAAGTTCCCTTAAAAAATTATCTTACGAATATACATATTTGAAAGTTGTTAATTTTATATACAATATATTTATAAATTATGACCTACTCTAGTATCAAAATATTAATGTTTATATTTGTGTATGTACGTTTATGCATGTATACGATGGTTTATCTTGACTCGAAACTAATATATTGATACCGAAATTTGGCCCCCCAAAACAAAAAATCCTAGCTCCGCCCCTGACAATACCCAACCCCTCACCATCAAAACCCACAACCCACTTCGCATCTAACTTGCTTCTTTGTTGATCAGTCTTATGGTAGAGGATCTGCTGAGTTGGAGCAATGAAGGTGAACTAGAGGAGATGCAAATCATGTAAGAGAGAGAGAGAGAGAGATGAGAGTGTTCTAGAGTAAGAGATAAGAGAGAGAAAGCTTAGGAAAGAGAAATCATTTATTGTTGATAGAGACAACTCAGCCATGTGGGCCCTTGTCACGACCCAAACCTGTACTTCAGAATTTAGAGCATGACCGGCATGTTAATATCAAGTTTACCTCAATACTAACACGAACCAACCTAAACAGAAGGTGCTTAACAAGAACTGTTTCCTGTACACCTGCTTATTTTCTTTCATAAAAGCCATAAAATACAAAAATGTGAAAACCTTGAAAATTCATATCATTTGAACTTTGCAAGATTGCCACTTGGCTGAAACTTCAGGTATTCGTGCAAATATTACATAGCTAAACATTTAGCAAAAACTCTTATTTACAAACCCAACCCCAAGGACATACCACTGGGGTTCAAACCAAACTAAAGTTCAAAAATTACATCTGTGCTTAAAGGATCAAGTACATCTTGATCCCTCTTATACAACAAAAGAGCTAAACTACTATACAACAAAAAGAGACTATACAATCTAAACAAAAGAGAATCACAGAATCTTGCCACCTCTAATACTCTCGCTGCTTCCAGGAAGAACCTGTGCACTGAAATATAATAAGGTGAGCTGCGAAGCCCAGTAAGGTTTTTAAGCTCCATGGGCCTTTGATAAGAATGCATGTAAATCAAATACTTTATGGATATGCCAGCTTTGATAAAATAGCCTTCATACTATTTATATTGTTCTTAAATTAACTTATGAACTTTCAAATGAAAATACTTCATTTTCCTTTCATATAATAATAAAAGAACATGATAAGGAACTTAAACATAATTCAACATACTTTTCTTATCATCATACTTTTCTTATAACTTCCAAATAGCTTAATAGCTCTTTTATAATACATATTAGTTAGTCCAATTGTAAGTCTGTCACAACTTTGGGAGGCTTCCAGCACTTAGTGCCAGGCATCCAGCATTCCCCACAATGCTAGGTAATTCCGGAATCATATCATAAAACATACTTTCAACCATGGGGGTAGGTTGACATCCTCCACAAGTTGGCGGTTACCAACAAGGGCGGGTACAGCAGAGCCAGTCCCACTTATAATGGCCAAACAGAATCTCCATGGAAATACCAGTACTATAACCCCTACTGGCTGAGTTCAGATCATGACAATGGAATAACTAAAAACTATACTTTTCAGATACTATACTTTTACATAACTATTTAATAACAGTAGCATATCCAATTCTTTCTTTAAACATTATGTTCGTGATATGAGTAATAGCATCAATATACTAAAATTATCATATATATAAGATTCAATAAGTCACGAACATAAATCTTTACTTGAATCATGCTTATATGTAATATCTCTAATTAAAAGGTTTTAATGCGTTATAGTTTTCCAAATAGTCCTTATGCTTATCAAACGCACATGTCACAAATCCCTTACCTGGAAACAGATGACGCGAGAGATTTGTACCAGAGGAGCTCAAGTGTCCGTGTTCTCGTTCTCGGCACCTAAATGTAAGACCAAAACTTATTACTAACAACTCTTCCTAAAAATAAACTTATACCTCGAACACAACCTAACTCTCAACTTAGTAAAAACTTAATTCCCGTCACATAGAGTTTCCCCTAAAACAAGGTACAATCACCAAACTCATAACATACCAAAACACAGAGAAAGCAAGCCATAAAAATTCATATATGATCTAAACATACCAAAAGATAAGCACATTAAATTATAGCTCAAAACCTTTACCCTAACTTCAAAATTAAATCTTCAAAATCATAGTTATCCTTCACTGTTTACTGATCATTCCAGTAGCAAATTCCCCATTTGTAAAATACGAATGGGCTGTCAAAACACATCCAATTGTCATGAAATTTTACAAAACTACTCCCCTGTATGTCTAATATATACCATATAAATTTCAAAGTCAAATCATAAAACCATAATTTATTAAAAATCGTACAAGGAAACGTGCTCAAATCTGTCCTGACAGAAATTTATACAACTTAGAAATTAAACCATTATTTTTGTATTAGTCCAAATGCAGTGAGACCAGTTCCAATACAACCATATGTGTCTTAGGATTCATAAAAACTACTCCTAGCATCATAATTCACAGCAAATGATTTAACACAGAATTTTCTTGTAGTGAACATCAAATCTGTCACAGTGACAGCTTCAGTGCATATTGATGCAAAATTCATCAACTAAATGCAAATGGTCTTCAATTCATTTGGGTATTTTTATACCAATACAATAAACATTAAAATAACTTATTAAGCATCCAATAGACCATAAAACCATCAAACTTTCAACTTACAAAACAGAATCACAAGTTCAGCCCCTAAAATCAGATTTGAGAACAAAGAATGGAAAACAATTAAACTATCAAAATACTCTAAAATCAAATAAGTTTTTAATTACTTACCCACAAATTGAAGCTGAAGCTTTAATTTTAGGCTCTTAATTCCTTCTTTAGAGTGAGATTTTGTTTTGGTGAGAGAGGGAGAGAGAGAGCTCTTGCCGTGTGAAAGCAAAGAGAGAAAGAAACAAAGAAGCAAGAAAAAGGAATAGAAAAAGAAGACAAGGGGGCTGGACTTCTGATGCAGCCAAGAAGATAAGATAAGAGAAGTGGACTTTTCTTGAGGTGGGGCACGTATGATGCTAAGGAAAAATATCTATTGCTCACTTCTTCTTCTTTTTTTTTTTTTTTTTTTTTTACTTTCAACCCCTTATAAACTTATATTTCAAGAAAGACCCAATGCCAAAATAACTTTACATATATATATCCTTACCTTAATAAAACTCATTTCTACAACATCAAAAGAGTATACATGGTTTATAATATCACAATATCAAAACTTTATGCACTTAAATTAATTAAGATAATAACAAACATATAAACTCATAAATTTAATTATGCAATTAGGTTGGGGTGTTACAGCCCCACTCATTGATTATACTTACAAAATTGCCATTGTAACTCAATTCTCATAATCTAAAAAAACAAAAAAGTTGTTTTCAATTTCTATAACTCTAACTCATTTTTTTAAGGAATTAGTTATGAGAATTGAAAACAAAAGCTAAATAAAACCAGCATCCTTGAAGTGGGGCCCACAATTGAGTGATGAAAACATCTAAACCAAGCACCCTTCACTCACCTGGCACCAAAATCAAGAACCCTAAACAAATAATCACATAGAAATTTCAAACAATCAATCGAAAAAATTCAAATGAGTTTCTGTTTTCTTTCCATGGAATGTAGCTTTTGAGTTAGCTAAAAAATGTTGAGCTTGAAATGACATTTCCATTTTTTGTTGCGAAGAAATTGAGAATTAGGGGATTTAATTGTGGAAAAAGTCTAGACCACAAATTTTTTTACAACTTCTTGCCATAATTGTGATGTGGTAGAGTGTGATAGATGAAGAAAACATGGTGAGTCTATGTGTAAATAATGTTTAACCACTTACAATCTGTCACATCAGAGTTGTGAAAAAAACGTTGTGGAATAATTTGTGATCTTAGAACTGCTCTTTAATTGTGTGTGAACGGTGTGTGTTAGTGGGAATTCTGAACTGGGTTTTCTGGAAAAATTTGAGCTTCAAATTCGGTTTCTTTTTTCTTTTTGCAACTTAAGAATGTGGGAAATATTTGTTTTTGATTGCTGAATATCCATCAATGTAAGTTCAATTTTTTTTTTTTGGGTTGTGTTTGTGGGTTTTTTGTATTGGTATAATTTGGAAATTAATACCAGTACAATAGGGTTTATTTGTTCCTATAGTAATTAGTAAGTTTTTCCTAGTAAAGAAGTTAACATTTGCAGGTTTTTTATTTTTTATTTTTTGCTTTTAATTTCCCAGAACCTCGAACATGTTATGGATTATAGTGTTGGTCAGGATGTTGGATTCATAAGTAAATAGATTTCAAATTTTTTTTTTTTTTTGGCAAAAATACACTTTTAGTCTCTACATTTTTTTTTGTGCTAATTCTCATTTTGGTCCCAATTTTGATTTTGCTACTATTCTAGTTCCTAAAAACAGAAAATCAATTTTATTTTAGTCCCTGTCGTCAACTCACTAATAGAAAACTTCTACATGGCAGACGGAAGCCTAGATGTCACAAAATGCTGACGTGGCCATTAAAATAATATTAAAAAAATACCACATCAACATCCATGTTAGCATCTTATTTTTAAAAATTAATTTATCAATTTTAAAAAAATTAAAAATAAAACATAAAAACAAAATTAAAATCATAAAAACACATATATTCAAATCATGTTGAAGAACATGAATATATAAGAACTTAAACCTAGATTACAAGAACACAGACCTAGATCACAAGAACATAGTACTTAAAGATTTTCTTTCCAACATTTCTCATATCACAAATTCAACTAAATGCATAGAATTTCATCCCAAACAAATCTCTAAAACCAGTAAATCAAAACCCAACCAAATCAACAACAAAACATCGAAATCATCCAAAATCAACAACAAAACAACATATCACCGATCAGACCAACAAAACCCAACCTCTGTGCCTCCATAAATTCCAGCCAAAATCATCGAACCATAAACCACAGATAGCAACAAACCCCAAAGGTAGATCTGCATTTGCAATTGATTGAAAAAAAAAATCCAAAAAACCCAAATGTTGTTCATTGTTTTCTTTGCATTAAGACCCCATGGCTTCCATGATCAAAACCTCAAATATCAAGACCCCCACAGATGCTGATATGCTTGTCGTTGATCAAGGGAGAAGCCTAAGAGGTAGACCCACAACCCAAATCACCCAAACAACCGCCTATCAATGGCTGGGATCAGGCCCGAGAGAGGAAAAGAGCAAGGGTGAGGTAGCGAGAGGTTTGAGAGCCATTGCTTGAGGCTTCGCCGTAAGGACCAACCACCACCTTAATCGATCTGGGCTTCACATCATCACAGCACACGCACCAATCTAGGCTTCACAACAACATAACACCATCGAATCCTTATTCCCATTGTTGTCAAACCACCACCACGACAACACGCTTAACCAATCTGAACCCGAAGACACTGCTGCGATCTAAAACCCTTTAGAAACTCCCTCCTCGACGAAAACAAAGATAACAAAGTCGACAACCCACCGCAGAAACTCTCTGACCAGTGAATAAAATTCTAATAGTAACCTCCACCACCTCCACCACCTCTACTTTCTCCACTTGACCGTAAAGGCCTTGCCGATTTGTGAGTATCGAAGGATTAGAGAGAGTGAGATTGTGAGTAAGGGTGTGCGCGGTTCGATCAGCTCGGTTTTTTCTCAAAATTGTTACCGAACCAATAGGGATCGGTTTTCTCATAATTAAAACCAATTAGGGTCGGTTTTCCGACCTATAGTGGTGCGGTTTGGTTGGCTCGGTTTAATCGGTTTGGTCGGTTTGAAACATTAAAAATTCTATTTCTTTTTTTAATAAACAAAAAATCCTTTCAAACTATTTAGTGTTCAATGGGACTAAAGTAACAATGTAACACTAAAGTATAAATGTAACGCTACAAAGTCCAAACAAGTGCTGAAAATTTGATAAAAAAAAATTACTCAAAAAAAATGATAAATAATACTAAGTTTATAGTTTATAGCTTCTATTTTTACTAGTTTATAGCTTCTATTGTTAAAATATTGTAAACTTAGCCTTAATAATGATCCATTTTTTTAAGTATAAATAAATATTAATATATATTATACATCATTATACCTATACAGTGGACCTACACAGTAGTGGGAAAATAGAGTAAGTCTGATACTTTTGGATTTTTCTTTTAAACTTTTCTTTTATCATTTCCAAAGCTAGACACGTGTGGGGTCATAAAAGTTGAAACATTAAAAGCCTTAAAACTCTAAAAGAGTACTAATCTCTCTGGAAGACAATAGAAACTAAGGATCCGTTTGGATACAGCTGAAAACTGAAAATACTGTAGCAAAATAATTTTTAAATGTATGAATAGTACTGCAGGATCCACTTTTAATAAAAAATTGCTGAAAAAGTGATTGCACAGTGCGCGCACAGTACGCGCACTGCGTTTTTTCCCCTCAGTCTGAAACGCGGCAGAGGAAAAAAAAAAAAGAAGCTGAAACGTGAAAACGCAGACGCAATAATCCCTATCCAAACTCAGCCTAAAAATTACAAGGGTAATAAAAGATCAGACCAGTGCAGTGCAGAACGAAGAACCAGTGCAGAAGTGGAAGAAGAAGAAGAACGGCGGCATGCAACATGGTGGAGACCATTAATGGGTTAGTAGGTTTTTTTTTTTTTTGGCTTTTTTAAAGACAAAATCTCGGTAAAACGATGCCGTATCCGAAGTTCCAAACATCTGAAACAGGGGTCGGTTCGGTTCGGTTCGGTTCGGCTTCAGTTCTGGACCGCACCGGATTCGAAACTCTCTTCGCATTCCGTTCGCCGGCATCGACTCCGTCAGTCGGTTGCAGTGGCAGTGCGGAAAGGTCGGCGCCGGTCGGTCTTGTCGACTCCGGTACTGGTTTGCACAACCCTAATCGTGAGGTAGAGATAGAGAAAACCAAACCTTTTGTATTTTTGTGTTTAGTTCAGAAAAAATATAATGCAAGAAAATATGAGAATTGAGAAATTTTAATTTTATTTCAAATCAAATTTTTATTTTTAGTTTAAATTAAAATTAAGAAATTAAAATTTTTTTAAATAATTTATTTGCTGACATGGCATTTTTATATGCCAAATAAATTTTATTATTATTATTATTATTATTTTAATAGCTACGTCAGCATTTAATGTGCCAACTGGGCTATCCATTTGCCACGTAGGAGTTTTTTGTTAGTGGGTTAACGGCAGGCACCAAAATAGAATTGATTTTATGTTTTTAGGGACTAGAATAGTAACAAAATCAAAATTGAAACCAAAATGAGAATCGTCCCAAAATGTAAAGACCAAAAGTGTATTTTTACCTCTTTTTGATTATTTTTTTTATGGGAACCCTCTTTAAAACAAAGTGACATGAAGGGCTTGAGCTTTTACTGTAAAAGTTTCTGTTTTGAGTCAATGAGTAGTAACAGTTCTGAGTTTCCTTTGACTTTGGTTTCTGAGAAAATTTGCCAAATTGAAAAAGGTAAAGACAGAGAGAAAGTTCCTATAGTATCTATCCAATTACATTTCGTTCTTTGTATTTTTTTTTTTTTTTAATTATGAACTTTAAGAATGATATAATGTTTCAAAAGCTTGTTTCATTTTCTTTCTGTTGTTTTGTGTGTAATATTATATATATTTTTTCTATGAAATGACTTGCATTGTGCCATAAGGGTGTGGGAAAATGGATCCTAAAACTTAATGACTTACATTGTGCCATAGTGATGCTTGGAATTTCACAATTTTTGTTTATTGATGTACATGGAAAAGTTCTTTGATACTCCAATTCAATTCTCATTTAGGCAAGTAAAGGGAAGGAATGAAACGCTATGTACCACAAAAGAATTCTGATCGTAAACTGGATAATATTTTGGTTTCTTGGGTCAATTTGTTCCCCTTGATGCAGAACTTTTGAAATATATACTTTTTTTGTTAGGGGGACTACAAATGGGAATGAATTTATGTGTAAACAGGAGCTTATTGATGTAGCTGAAGTTAGTGGGCTTTCTTGGTCACCAATTGGCTAAAAAAAACCATTTAAACATCTCTTGGCACGTTTATGATTTCCAACATAAGAAAGTTTTAATTGACATTTTAGACACTAATGATTAATGAGGCATGTCAAACAGAAGATCAGATGTATTGGAGCAATATTTAGGCATGTCCCTGTTTAAGACCAACATGACTATAATAAAAAAAATGTCTGCACCCCAAGAAAGCCATGTTCTCTATCTGGAAATCACAGGTTGGAATTCACCAAGCATCAAAACTCAAAAGACACTGGTTGGAAATCACATGAATTTTTTTATCTAATGACAACCGGTGCGATAGGATAACAGGGAACGTCATTTATCCATCTGTTGTTGTTGGGAAAATATTTGTTATACACACCTCGTTGCACATGCATTTTTTAAGATTTACACGTGAAAATTGCACTGATAACGGGACAAAAAACAAAAGTTAAAATACTATTTTGGTCTCTAACATTACAAAAATTTGTTTTTATCCATAAATTATGTAAAGTTCATTTTTTGTAAACAATTACAAATGTTTTACTTTCTTAAACTTTACTGAAAATTTATTTTTTGTCCCTAAACTTTGAGAAAAAGTTATCTTTTCATCCCTATTTTTATCTTAAGTCTGAATTATTAAATAAAAAAATCATTACAAAGTTTAAGTATGAAAAAAAAAACTTTTTAAAGTTTAAGAACCGAAGAAAAAAAAAAAAAACTTTGGTAAAATTTAGGTGAGTAGTTCTAGTTTTCTAGAATAACAAATTATTTCACAACTTTGAGGGCGTTTGGATAGGCGTTTTCTGCGTTTCTGCGTCTGAGTTTTGCTTCCTTTTTTTTTTTTCTTTTTTTATACCCAGCCGCAAGATTTGACTATTCAGCCATGAACAGTGCACAAATGCACTGTTCATGGGTCCCACAAATTTCACTTTTCCGCAACTTTTTCATTAAAAATAGGTCCCACAGTACTATTCACACATTTAAAAATTATTTTGCTACAGTGTTTTCAGTTTTTAGTTTTCAGTTTCAGCAAAATAAGTTCTATCCAAACGGACTCTTTGTATCATAACTTTAATGTGACAAATTGTGAGTGGTTGTCTATTACTTACATACAAACCCACCATTTTTTCTTCATCATTCACGCTCTTCTACGTCACAATTGTAGCAAAGAAGTTGTAAGAAAAATTGTGATACTAGATTTTCTCATTTTAAAGATTAAAATAGTATTTTATCAAAATATAATCGACCACCCAACCATATCCTACCACATCATCCAACCAAAAAAAAAAAAAAAGGTCAAAATCGTCATTTTGACTCATAACTGACTCTCCCAAAATCAAAAAGAAAAACATGGCGCCTTATTCCACTCTTCTTCTTCTAAACAAAAACCCTAAAAAACCACAGACTTTTAAATAATGTCATTGATTTGTTCTTAACAATTAATTATATTAAACTTTCGATTATTCCAAGAGCTATGAAGATTCTCGATGTTAAGTTAAAAAATGGATATTTTTAAAAATTTAAAAATGATGGATTTAAAATTTTAATCTAACAAATTCATTCCATTGGCAAACTTTAATTCACACAAGTAATGATAGATATTTTTAGTAATAAAACATAGAAGCATATGATTTCCAAATTTATGTCATTTTTTCTTCTCTGACATTACATAAGTCATAGCTCCTAAATTTGCATGCAGTCACTTTATTTAACTTCATGCTATTGGTGGTGGTGATGGTCCTAATGGAACGGTGTAACCTGCAATAGATATAACAAGAGTTAAGCAAAACACCCAAATTGCGATTCCATAAACGACTAAGCAAAGCAGCCCTTTTTCGTTTTTTCTACTTCAGAAAAGTAAAGCAACTCAAGCCATAGATCAAAGAAAATACGAAAGGAATATTTTCATTTTTACCTAAGTCAAAATAAGTTCAAATGTGTATTTGAATTAACTTATTATTGTTGAAAGTCTATTGGTTTATTTCAATTATTTGGTTATTTATACTATCATTTAAAAGACTTTTTTTTTTTTTTAAAGCTACTTAAGCTGTGAACTTTGTCTTGAATATTTCAAAATATCCCCTCTTTGCTTGTTTATAGGTTTTCAATTAAGGGAGACAAATTCGTAAAATAAAAGTCCAAAATTTAAAACCCACGTTCTTAGTATTTTACAATCTTCTTAACTCTTATTATTTTTAAATTTAAATAGATGCACCTTATTTTCCTCCTTATCTCTTATCATTTTTTAAATTTAAACAGCCACATTCTATTTTTTTTTTTAATGCTAAACTATGATATATAATCCCAAAAAAATTATAAAAAATGTCAAAAACTTTAAAAAGTCGTAAATAACCAAAATTAAAAAACTTAGAAAACATACACACTCAAAATTCATTTCCAATTACCATATAGAATAAAAGGAACACATAAATTGTGGAGAATAGGTTCATATATATATATATATATATATATAAAAAGAGTTGTAAGAGTTTCTTACTTCCACAGGTGGTTCCAGAGGCCACTGGCCTGCCACAGTACTGTGCTACAAAGATCACTTTGTCCATGTCAACCATCTTCTCAACATCCTCGGTCATGTGCTGGCACACGCATGGCATGTCCGCCTTCTGGATAACACTGCAGCATTGTTGAGATGGGTTCATCTTTGGCAAACTCTTCTGAACGTACATAGCACACTGAGCTACCAAACCCTGCATGTCACCTTGGCAGTCGTCGCCAACAACCATGTTGTTGTTGTTACCAGAGAACAGAATCCCAGTAATGGCGAAGAAAGCCAAGAGCAAGATGTTAGTATAGAAGTACATTGCCATATCTCTCTTACAATATTGTATGTGTGTGTGTGTTGGTTGGTTCATTGGGGTGGTGAGAGATGGTTTGTTTTCATAGGGGTTTTGAGGGAAAGATTAGGATAAAAAACTTAGCTTTTGAGCCTTGAAATTGGGCTCATTTTATGCAAAACCATGCGTTACTTACGGTTTTGGTGGTGCAATGGGTTGATATGCATGTGAACAAACTTATTTCTTCACACTAAAATACAAGCAAAAAGCTTACTTGTTTAGTTACCTTTTTTGGAAGGTGGAGCCTTTCGCATGCAATGCATGCATAACGTTCAAAACTCTCTGTCGGTGATGTGTAAAAAGCTAGCTTAAAATTGTTTGTCTCCTTTTTATTTTTTTGGACTGAAAAAAAACAAGATAGAAACTCCATCATTTTGTAAAAGGAAATAAGGAATATATAAAATGGATGTATAAGAAGAATTTATAAAAGGTACAAACATATTTAAAATTTACAGCCTTATAGCTAAGTAATATTACCTAATTTATGTGGATTCTAGTTAATAAAATTGGTAAAGTCTTTAATTGAATAAGAGATTAGGGTTCAATTTTCATTTATACTAAAAATCGATTGGTATTTTGATTTGATAAGAAAAAATTTATTATCATAAGTAGACGTCATAAATTGAAACTATCTAAAAAAAATGAATAATTTTTTCTGTTCTTATTGTAACAATTGAATCTGGAACTAAAGAGTATATATAGGTAGGCTAATTTGAGAAATTGAGCCCAGATAATAACAACAAAATTAGCCTACTAACAAAAGTTTATCAATCTAATAAAAAAAATCCAATAACAAAAGAAAAAATAGCTCAATTAACCAAAGTGATCAACAAAAATTAAAAAAGAATTAGACCATTAAGCCAATCTGCTATTTCTCAAACTCCATCTCTCTGGCGCTTCGCATATATATCTCTCTCTCTCTCTGTCTCATAGATAGTCATGATCATAAGAGCGGAGTCTGATCACTAACCCTTGAGTATACAAAAAAAACAAAAACAATAATCTTTTGTTTTACTCTCTATAGAGAAAGCTAAAGAGAATTCTAGAACTCTCGCTCTCTCTGACTCTTTTTTTTTTTTTTTTTTTGAGTGTATTGAATACAGTTAAAGTTCCCATCTAAATAACGTACATGACACGATTCTCAAAAAAAAAAAAAAACGTACAGGACACAATATATATATATATATATATATATATATATATATATATATATATATATATATATATATTTGTACTGTTAAAGTCTAACTTTTTTTTTTTTTTTTTGGTTGGGTTGTTGCTTTATTTAAATTGCTCTGAATGCATGATTATTTAATTATTTGAACGTAAAGACTTTACATTTAGTTATTATAAAGTTGATTGAGTTTGAAAATTTTGGCTGGTTTAATTTGTCGCTGAAATTAAATAAAAGTAATGCTACACACAACATTTAAATAATAAATTTTACACCCGTTGAGTTGATAAGTTATCATTTTTATAACAAATTTTTATAACAAATTTTACTTAATTATTCATCATTAACAACTTGTCACTTATCTAAAATTTATAATCAATTTTGGATTTGGTGTGCCTCTAGATTTATTGAGAATTTGAGGTGTGGTTTGTGTGGATTGTAGTGCCGTGCATACTGCATAATGTTGGAGTGGGTATCTTGTTTGTTTGTTTGTTTGTCCTCTTTTTTTCTTTTTCTTTTTTATTGTGATTTGTCCAGACATATTTTATAATTAATCTTAGTAATGACAATTAATATTTTTGTTAGAACATTATTGAACCTTTTATTTGATTTGTAGATTAGGGGAAAAATAACTACAATATTTGAATTCTTTTACATAAATAATTCAAATAATATTAGTTCATTGAAACGGCATCTCAAATTGCGTAATCATATATCTGATTATCATGTTGTTCAACATGACGAAATCTAGCAAGATTACATTAAAGTTTGGTCCATACTAACCTCCTCTTACAACATTCAAAATACTCAAACAACCAAATCATCATCGTAGCTTTTTAAGACTCTTTCTTTGATCATTTTTTTAATACTTCACCCCCTCCCCCCGCCCTCAATCAATCTCTTGGCCCCGTCCCTGAATTGAATTATTGAAAAAGAGAAAAGAAAAAAAAAATATTTATAAGTTATGAGATCATGATCACATGTAATTGATCTTATTCTTTTATTATGTAGTTTTAGCCAAATGTTTCGTTTACAATGACTTTTAGGAAAAATTACAAATTGCTCTATTTCAGTTTGGTTTTATCATAATTTATAAATATTTGAACTTTCAATTGTTATATTTGACCTCTCAAAAATTTGAATCAAAATATAAATTTTTGGGTTATCTCCAAATTATTAGATTTTGTAGTTGTGGATAAAACTTTCCCCAATTGGTATGGCCTAATACAATCTAACCTCACAAGTTTTCTCAATTGCCACATGTTGACTCCCTAAAGTTTGATTTTTTTTTAAATTTATTTTAAATATTCACAAAAATGAGGAGGAATTAAATCGTACTTCTCCTAATAAAGAAGAACATGCTATGCTACTAAGTTACATGATTCTTGACCCTAAAGTTTGGATTGAATGAAACTGTTAGGGATGAGTTGGAGAAAACTCTAACGATTTCATTTCAGTCTAAATCTTAGGGAACAAATGTAATAATTAAATATTTGTGATTTTGTGTTCTAAATTGTGATAGAGCGTAAATCATAGAAAGATGGTACGTAATTATCCTTAACTTTTATTTTCAAGATCATATTTGGTTTAAACCTAAAGTAATTATTGAGGCAACTTGTTCTCAACTTAGATAAACTAGTCGAATAATTTACTTATTCCATTCCTTTATGTAAGTTGTAACAACGACAAAGTTTGTCACAATATAGTAATCTAATATATTATTTTCAGTTTTTTCTAATATAAAATGTTTTATGTTGAAGAATGCAAGAAAAATAATATATTTGCTAGCAGGGCACATTACTTTTTGTTAGCTTTTAAGGACCTACACATGGGAAGAGTGATGACACATATATGAGTTGATACCTTCTCTTGTTGGAGTTGATATTAATTTCTTTATTTTAAATTTATGTAGATTAATTTATGTCTAAATGTACTCGACATTAAATAGATCTGCTAAGATAATATATTTAGAGCAAGAATTAGGTACAATACTTAGGTACTGCACCTAAGTTTTGTCCATATATTTATTGATCAGGAGCCTTGTTTAGTTACATCGCCAGATTCTTCCATGAATGAAAGAAAATATAGGCTCAACTATATGGATGTGTTGAATAAGATATATGCTTAAATGTTTAACTCTAAACTACAAAAAAATAGCATTGCCTGTTTGTTTGGTTAGGGAGAATATAATTACGTAATACTTTTGTTTTTCACTTACTTGATGTGAAACTTCTAAGTGTGATTTAGTCCAAAAAATCGCCCAGAATGAGGCACTTCGTGGAACCTTCACAGATTGCCGATACGAAAGCAATCATGAGTACGCAAGCAATTACGCTCGTTGAGCAATACGAACACTTAAAAACTCTCCTACCACCGGGACCACCTGAACTGACAAAAAATTAATTATTGTATATAAATTAAAAATATTGATGATCTTATTATCCTTAAAAATATTTGTGACTACCATAAAATTTTTAGGCTCAATTTAATTAATTTTTGAACAAAATTTGGTAACAAACTTGATTGTAGACTAAGATTACAACTCCACTCAATATATATATATATATATATATATATATATATATATATATATATATATATATATATTGGATGTGAATTGTAACAAATTTACCATTAGATTACATTTTCTTCTTATATCCTCCAAATTTGAAAAATTTTATAAAGATCAATAACTATGTCATTAATCAAATCTTTAAATTTTGAGTTTTTATAGCCTAAAATTACATGAAAATTTAAGTTTATGAATCAAATAGTAAATAATATCTGATTAACATGAAATTTGTCATGTATTTTAAGAACATAAAAAACATGCAATTCAAAGGTTAAATTTTCAAAATATGTAGCTATGTTAATTTGTTTAGTGAGAGTTATAGTCTTAGGCTACAACTAAGTTTGTAGCTAAAATTTGTCTTTAAATTTTGGCCTCTTTAACAATATATTAAGTCATTACAAACAAAAAGAAAAATCCCAATAAATTTTTTATCTAACTAAAATTTTAAAAGAAAGGTAATTTGTAAGATTGATAATGAGACTATCATGTAAAGATTGTAAAATAATAAAATTTTTAGAAAAAAATGGTAAGACTTTATGTATTTGTATCTGTGTGTGTTTTTTGGTCAATATATAAAGTTATTTTTTTATTTATTAAATTTTGGTCAATAATGACGACCCTGAAAAATATTCCTGGAGCTGCCACGGTCTCCTACTACCTTTTCTCTGATTCCAGCTCCTCTCTGCCCTATAAATAATAGTCGCATTCTCTTCGTTTGTCTCTCACTATACATTATTAGACAATATCTATATTATTCATAGAGCTAGCCAATGAGCTTTAAAAAACAATATTGGAAATATTCAGAAAGATATATTATTGAAGACATGGCGTTGAGTAAGAATCAACAACTTTCTGCCTAAGATTGCAACCAAAAACTGTTGATTATTGCAACCTTAGACAAAAGTTGTTGATCCATACTCAACGCCAAAAGATAAATCCATATCCACAATGCTATGTTGTTGTCGAGAAAGCGAACATTTCATGCGTGTGCAAGTTAATTAGTGCCAGCGAGACGATTGACATAGACAAAGTGGTCCTTGTAGCGAAGTCCCGTGGCAAAGCCACTAGCCCCTGTGGAGGTAAGAAATTCTTTCAATAATTTTAAAATTCACACATAGAATGTCAAGATCCCATATTTCGTTAGAAGGTCAAGGTTCCATTGAGCCAACAACTTTCACCGAGCTTTGAAAAAAAAAGCATCAGATTTCTTTGGAGACCCACCTCTCCCATCTATATATTTGACTATTTCCCCCACCGCACAAATATCATCTCATATCTCTCTCTTGGCTGGCCAACTAAGCACAAACACAAACACAAACACCTCTGTCTCACCGGTGCTCACTCCACCATTGTTTTTCTGACGGGATTCATCCGAAAACACCATATATAGGAAACTCTTAGGCTCCACTATCTCTCTTTCTTTTAAGGTAAACTCTGAACGTTTTGGTGGATTTTCACGTTGTGGTTAGATTTCTTTCTAATATGAGCTTCTTAGGTAATATCTATGTGATTAAATTTAGGATTTTGTTTTTGTGTACTTTTTTTGTGAATGGTTGTGGATATTTTTTTGGAAAATCGTGGCCAGTTGAGGTTTACCGATGGTAAATTTGACTTTGGCCTTCTAAAGTGAAATATTTGGTAAATCTAATTTTTATTTCTATTGAGTTTATTTTGGAGCTAGTTGAAAGTTTAGATTTGGCTTGTAACGGTGAATTTTGTGATATATCTTGTTTCATGGGTCTCTAACTCTCTATTAGTTATGTTCGGTAAATCTTAAGGAAGCAACTTATAAAGTATTAGGACTTTATTATAAAAGGAGTAAGTAGGATGGAATCCAAGACGTTTTAAATATTTAGGTTTGCTTACTTAGTTCCATAGTTAGTAACTTTCCATTTCAAGCTTGATACTTATCGTGTGACGTTTGCTTGACATTGTTTAGGTCTTAGTTGACTGTCTTTTTTAAGCTTTGAAAGTTTGGTTTTTTGCGAATTACAAAATAAGTGGCTTCTTAATGAGATTTTTTTAGAAAAATAATCATATTGTATAAAACGTTGGTTTTAGGTAACAAATTTTGGAAAATTATTTGTGAAACTATGTTTTCTAAAAAGTGTCATGTTGTGACCTTATTATATATGATTATATTTGAAAAATGCATCATGTTTAATATTGCATATAGGGAAATATATGAATATTTGGCATGGCAAAGACAAGCATCTTTGAATTCTTTTGATAATGGATTTCATGAAATTATTGTATTGTTACAATTTCTAAGGATGCTTTACCTTGACTAGTAATATTTGGGAAATTAATAGAAAATATTATTGACAATAAACGGTTTTAAAGACCTTGAGAATTTTATGGATCTCTTGGTTATTGGACAATTTTATGAAATTACTTGAAGTAAACTATGTGTTTTGAATACATTTAACTTGTGAGCTTTTGATGTGATTTTTCCATTATACAATGATATTGGTGATTGCCCTGTCTTTGTGACAGCTTTTGTGTAATGTGTGATTGCCCTGTTTTTGTAACGACGTCTTTGTGACGTGTGATTACCTTGTCTTTACGATGACGTCTTTGTGGCTATGATCAACATAATGGAACTTGTATTTCACTCACTTCCATTAATTATGCTACTTACTAGCTTTTGTCTCATTCCATTCTTTCACCAACCATTTCAAAGTAGGCATCGACCCTTTTGTAATAGGTTTTTGTGGCTAGCAATAGTTAGATAACTACTAATGGTGGCTGGACTTTTGTGGTAATGATCCTTAGGTGTAATACATTCTAGAGGATACTTGACACATTCTTTTGTAACTAATAGTAGTGATGACTTTTATCCTTGGTGGGACAAGTTATTGATGTGTAATTACAATTTATCAAACCTCCATTCTTTTGTAGTTAGTGGTTCTTATAAATATTTATAAAGCTTTGACTTACTTTGGAAGCACCCTTAACGAAATTATCATCAAAATTTCTTGACGTTGGTGGAAATTCTTTGGATTGAATTGCAAAAAAATTTACATGTACTTTTGGGTTGTAGTTTCCTCAAGCTTTGGACCTTTTTTTGGGTTTGGGGCGTGACACTTCGAGTGTAAAATATGTTGCTATAAGACCATCGTTTATGATGTGAATGATTAACTTCATCCAAAAGAAAGCTAATGTTAAGAAAAAAAAAATGATTGATATGCTGCATTGTTTGTAATAGTTTTCTCTTCGGATCAATCATATTATTTTTATAATTTATTTGAGTAAGTATTGGGAAACATTTTCAAAGATTTCTGAAATTCTTTTTTGTGCTCTATGAAAGGGCTGTCAAGAAGCCTGGATTAGATATAATTTAGTCCAAAACTGATTAAATATATAACTGGAATTAAAACTCAAATCTATATTTGATGGACCCAACCAAGTTCGGATTAAAAAAAGAAACAATAGTGTGGCATGGGATTTAGAGACTTCTTATTATACCATGCACATACTTGTGTGATTAGTAATTACAGAACAGCGAAAGGAGATGAGATTTGATCTGCTCAAGTCTAAATACAAACATTGGATATGAATTTTTATCGAATTTGAATCCTGACCAACCCCATTGAACGCGATAGCTATGTGTTTATTAGAATAGGAAGGAATTAGTAAAACAAAGTAGATGAAATACAAGAGTGAAATTCAAGTGCATCAGTGCTTTTGGATGAACATGCATGCTTGAAAAATAAAAGCAAAATCAGTCTACATCAAACCTTTTTCTCCACCTTTAAGTAGACAATCAGTACAATGTGGATTTGCTGAAATGATGATATCATGGTGACTGGTGAACATAATACTTGTTTGGATCACATTCTTCACATGTATAAAGATGAAAAAAAATAACATTTTCAATAATTTGAGGACAAAAAACTAACTTTTGGTAAAATTTAAAGAATAGAAAATAAAACATTATAATAGTTTAGAAATTGAAAATGGACTTTTCAATAGTAAATAAGGATGAAAAATGGAATTTTTAAAGTTTGGTAATAAATCACAAATTTTTAGAAATGTTTAGGGATCAAAATTATATTTTTTCTAACAAAAGAAAATACAGAATATGAGAAGTTCATCAAGAACGGATGTCATAGGTTGAAACTCCCTCTTAACAAAAAAGAATATGGGAAATTGAACTCAATGGCTAAGAGCCATACGACAACGTTTAGTGATCACACATGCGAAATGGCACCTTATGAACACGTGCGACTAACACGCGTTCCTTCTTCGTTTTTTATTTTATTTTTTTATATTTTTTATATATAAGATAGAATTTTTACTCTAACCTAATCTAAGTGTATATGTGTGTAAAGCTCCCTCCTGGAGACTTGAACTCCGGCCCTTACCCCCCACACCTCACAAGCACTTATACACATTCCTTCTTTAAGTGAGAGACGACAGCATTTTGGTCCACACTTTTGTGTTGTCGATTGGAAACGTCGTCGTTCACAAGCCTTTGTTTTAACAAGATCAACTTCTACCACATCATCCCACATAAAAGGTCAAAATCATCATTTCATTCACAACTCAGAGTGACTCACTCACCTGGCGCCAAAATCAAGAACCCTAAACAAATAAACCCATAGAAATTTCAAACAATCAATGAAAGAAATTCGAATGAGTTTCTGTTTTGTTTTCATGGAATGTAACTTTCGAGTTAGCTAGAAAATGTTGAGCTTGAAATGACATTTCCTATTTTTGTTGTGAAGAAATTGAGAATTGGGGGATTTAATTGTGGAAAAAGTGTAGACAATAAAATTATTCACAACTTCTTGTCACAATTGTGATGTGGCAGGTTGTGATTAGTGAAAAAAAATGAAGAGTTTATGTGCAAGTAATGTTTATCCACTTATAATCTGCCACATGATCAGAATTGTGATAAAAAAGTTGTGGAATAATTTGTGGTCCTAGAACTACTACTCTTTAACGTCAGTGGGAATTCTAAACTAGGTTTTCTAGGAAAAATTTGCTTCAAATTCGGTTTCTTTTTTCTTTTTGCAAATTATGAATGTGGGAAATATTTGTTTTTGATTGCTGAATATCCATCGATGTAAATTCAATTTTTTTTTTTTTTGGGGGGTTGTGGTTGTGGTTTTTTTGTATTGGTAAAATTTAAAAATTAATACCAGTATAGTTGGGTTATTTGTTCCTATAGTAATTAGTAAGTTTTTCTTGGCAAAGAAGTTAAATTTTGCAGTTTTTTTTTTTTTTTTGGCTTTTAATTCCCTGAACCATTTGAGGACATGTTATGGATTATGGTGTAGGTCAGGATGTTGGATTCATAAGAAAATAGATTTACATTTTTTTTCTAGGAATCCTCTTTAAAACAAAATGACATAAAGGGCTTCAGTTTTATGACCTGAAGGGCTTGAGTTCTCATTGTAAAAGTTTCTATTTTGAGTCAATATTGAGTAGTAACAGTTCTGAGTTTCCTTTGACTTTGGTTTCTGACAAAATTTGCCAAATAAAAAAGGTAAAGATAGAAAGAAATTCGCCCACTTAAAATTTCGTTTTTTTTTTAATTATAAAAATTATGAACTTTAAGAATGATTAAATGTTTCAAAAGCTTGTTTCATTTTCTTTCTGTTATTTTATGTGTATAATATATATTTTTCTATGGAATGACTTGCATTGTGCCATGGGGGTGTGGGAAAATGGATCCTAAAACTTATGGAATGACTTACACTGTGCCATAGTGATGCTTGGAATTTCACAATTTTTGTTTATTGGTGTACATGGAAAAGTTCATTGATACTCCAATTCAATTCTCATTTAGGCAAGACAAGGGAAGGAATGAAACGCTATGTAGCAGAAAAGAATTTTGTGGCAAATGTGTTGTTGATTTCCCTTTACAGGTAAACTGGATAATATTTTGGTTTCTTGGGTGGTCTATTTTGTTCCCCTAGATGCAGAATTTTTGAAATATATACTTTTTTGGTTAGGGGGACTACAAATGGCACTACAACAAATCAGACTTTTTTCAAGGGTCAAAACCCCTAAAAAAAGTATTAAAAAACCTCGAAAGAAGTTATTTTAAGAGTCCAACCGACCATTGATAACCTTTGAAACATATACCGTCGAAAAAGAAATTTTGAGAGCCTTCGTGCCCCTCAAAATAAGTGCTCTAATATTATTTTGAGGGTCAAGAGACCCTTAAATAACCTTTTACCAAGGTTTAAAAGATTTATATTTACAACCCTTGATAAATAAGGTTATTTAAGGGGTCTCTTGACCCTCAAAATAAGATTTTATTTTATTTTTTTAAAAAAACCACAATCATGCACTATATATATATATATATATATATACATTCATGTTGAAACTACCATATTATTCAATGTCAGATGTCACTGTACAGGAATGTACCATACTATCATGCACTATATATATACATTCATGAAGTTAGACATGGTAGCAAGTGGTGGCAAATTGATGCCAACCATAAACCTGGCAATTGATTAAGAAAGCTTAAAACAAGAAATTAAAGGACTATATATATACAATATCCTGAGACTATCAAAGAAGATTGACACTACCAAAGAAGATCATACAAACAGAACTTACAACAGCTATATTGACAATACAAAAGAAGATTCCATAAATAAAACTCCTCCTCCTCCATTCACCAACTCCTTCATCGTCTCATCTTCTCCCATTCTCAATCTTTCATCTCTGCCGCTCCCCAACTTCCTCCTCACGAGGTTCTCTCTCTCTGTTATTGTTTTCTAAATTTGCAAAGAAATCACATCTATGAATATGAATTTGAATATAATGATGATTTGATTAGGGAACCATGGCAGCCAGCCACTGGGTGAGATGATATCTAAGTTAATAGTAGAGCATGAATCTTTCATATACAGAAAGTATTGCATTCATATTCAGATGCTCATAAAAGGAAAAGAAGAGCATTTGTATGTGTTTTGGTCTATTTGTTTATGTGAAAAGTGAAAATCTTGTTCAACAAGAGTTGTAGTCCCAAGCTTCATCATCAGCATACCAGAATGACAAAAGAATAAAGCATTCCATATATCTATTGGACTAAAGTGGCAATGTCAAAACTCTCCGTTGGTTCTTTTATAGGTGCTAAAGGTTTCACAAAAGGCAGAAAAAAGAAAATAAATAACAGTAAATTAGTGTGCATACCTGAAAGGCAGATACAATATCATAAGTATGGCCTTGAAAATGACCATGCTGCAAAAGGGGAAAAAAAAAATAAATCAAAAGAAGATACTTTATTAGCAACTTAAAAAAATCTTCTACTCTCTAACCAGCTACAATATGAATACGGGAATTCAAAAAAAGAAAAAGAAAGAAGTCAGATTTTTACAAAAAACTTTAAAAATTATGTGATTAAGTCATTAAGCATATGATAGATGATCATTATTTCTCAATCATTAATAGAGTAATGCAGAAACAAATATATCTGGCACAATTCCAATAAATCATTTATCTTTCTTTTTTTTCTTAATTTGTAGAGTTCCTTTCAAAGTCCAAAGAAATAATTTCAAAGCAGCGTCACCAAATAAGTTACAACTTCAAGACATAACTCATTCATGTGGACTGTGGATGATGAAGAAAATTTATCAACACTGGTTAAGACAAGTGAAGGGACATGATCGGTGAAGTTGAACCTGATTGGGGGAAAAAGGTACTCACCACTGTATTCAACAATTCCATCAGATTAGCACTTATCCTATCATCCAATAGAGGAAGCAATAAACATAGATAACCAGAGTTTTAAAAAAACCTTTGGACAATGTAGAACAAGTTATAGCTAATTCTCATCAATAATCTTAACAAAATCTCAGTTTTAATAGATCAGTGCAAGATTGGGAATTAGAGTCGGTTCCCTCCTTTATGGACCTGACTTATTCAACTTCATTGAATCCAGGTGGAGTGGAGTAGCTATATTGGAAGCCTCCCTCATGGGGGATCTTTGAAGTTAACTCCTATTATAAGGTGTGCATTCTACAACTCAGTTATCTTTTCCTTGGAAGTCTTTGTGGAAACCCAAAGTTCCAACAAGCTGAGCAGAAACTTTTCAAGAAGTGACTTGCTTTATCCTTACTCAAGATCTTGCTCATATGTAGTCATTTGTAATATATATATAAATTATCAAAATTCTTTAGCTCATATGTGTTTTTTTTTCTCCAAATGAAAAATTTCTAATCCCAAAATCAACCTCAGTAATTAGAGCTTTCAAATGTAATTTTACTTATTCAAAGGCAATAGTTAATTCGTCGAAAAGTTGCATCACAGACCTCTTCACTCTGAAACAAAATTCCACAAAACACTTATTTACTCTTATGAAACCAAAAAATTTGCTTTCACAATCACAAACATCAAAAAAAAAAAAAAAAAAAAAAAAAACTTACCAACAGATTTTTAAGATCCAAATGCAATTTCACAATGTACAAGATGAAACCTGCATACACATTCAGGAAAAAAAAAAAAAACACATTAAAATCCAAAATGAAAGTTTCTTTCAAAACAAGAATGCCCTTGAAGAAAACCATATGAATGTGAAAAAGATGACCATAGCGTAAAACTACTCCAATACTGTGCAAATCGATCAGCAAGAAAAACTCATATATGAAAGTGAACATGCAAATGCAATGCATGTCAATGTGCATATACACATTAATCCCAAAAAATGGACAGTCATTGCAGCATTAACAGCTAAAAAGCCATTAGAAACTTAAATAAGAAATATCACACTACATTTATAGATCCGTAGAGTTCAGTTGAATTCACCATTCTCCACATTTACAAAGAGATCCATTGCAAACTGCCAGAGTCAATGCAAAAGAGTGCTCTGTTTTCTATGTTTCCAACTTCAAAGCAGATAAAAAGATTGATTAAATTAAAGCAAACAGATGGACATGGTAAGAATAAAAGTTAGGTTAGTACATTGGGTTTCACAATTAAATTCATTAAATTCAACACATAATTGAATTAAATTTAATTGTAATTAAAAAAGATAACACCATATACAACCATGTCTTCGAATTTTGAACATAAACCTCCCCATGATGCAAAATAGCTACTGCTGCCCACCAATACTAACATAGTAAATGAACAAGTTTTGCCATTTTGACAAGTCATATAATCAGATTTGCCATTTTGAATCCTTTCATGAAAAGGATTCAAACATCAAACTAGATGTGCAAGCAGATAGAATCAAGACTAAATGAAACCCTCTTTAAACCACCAGGCCACATTAAATTTTTATGTCAGCATCATCAGCCACACAAACATGATTAAAGTTACCTGGTATGATGAACAGAGATTTCAAATAACACAAACGAGCTTGGTGATACAAAAATTAGTGATACTAAAGAAACTTTTACCCAAAAAGGCTTATGCATCACAACCACAATGAATATCAGAAACACAGGCATATTTGCTACAAAAGAAAAATTCATTGCAAACTGCTAAATACTACTAATTTGATCAAAGCTAGTGTATGAATTCATGCCAAATAAGAGCCTGGACTTTTTCATTTTTGGTATGGATCTTTCAGAACCTATTGTATTTAGTAGGGAATGGCATGTGTAATTCTGTTATCAGGTTGTCAAGAAACTCACCTACCCAAAATGAAAGAAATGATTCTTCCCGGCCAATTTTGTTGGTGTTGACTGATAGAAGTTGTAGCAGGTCCAAGCAAGCTGCAAAAGAAGAAATAATAGAATCTAGTCAACTGCCAAAAGGATAAGAAATTAAAAATACTATATCATCACTGTTTGGTTTATACTTTTAGCAGGGATCAACACCACATGGAGCCAAATGAACACCAAAAGGAAACTAGACAACGACAATTTTATTTATGCTTCAAAACCCAAAATCTAACACCTTCGTCCGCTGTTATTATAGCCCATTATAGACATAAATCAGTGCTTTTTAACCAAACAATTCTAACTGCTGTAGCAGTTGGTGAAGTAAAGTTACTATTATTACACGGTGCCAGAATCCTAGACTTCAATTTAGGGGGGGGGAAATTAAAAATAAAATTAATCTTAAAAATTTTAATCAATATTGATAACAAAATAAGTATGAGTTCATGTAAAATTCAAATATTAAACACGACTGTCAAACTTAGGATACAGTATGCTTATGCCAAAATGAAAATTAAAATATAAGAGATAGAGTAATCTATACAGTAGCTTCATGAAAATACATACATGCACAAAAGATTACTACCACTACCATAGGCCCATTGAAAATGAAAATATTTTCATAGTTACACCTTATATCTCATATATGATACATGTATACGGCAAATAAACAAGTTGCAATAGAGATCTGGATTCTGGAGCTTGTTTTTATCATAAATGAATAAAATAAAGTAGTCTTACCGTTATCAAAATTAACTTCTTTTGCTATGACTCAAAATAGTAGAGAAAATAATAAAACACATTTGCAGTATAAATAAAGTACATGATACTGCACATTTCCAATGAAAATAAAGAATCATATATTCATTCAACATAAAACATGTATAGAATACTGTAATAAAATATCATTCTTATCACCACATATTTCATACAAAGTCTTATGAAGTGCATGAGTAGTGTCCTACAAAGTCTTAGTAAAATAATTGGAAAATGGCCAATGAATGTCTCTGCATTTCTCTCTTGAACTTCACATAAGGTTTTCATATATTTTATCAACCTCAAAGCTTGCATGAAATTAAAAACTAATGGTTATCAAGATTTTATTTAAATTATAATTTCAAGTGACAATTTGCGAGATCCAATCATCAAAATTCATATATCCAAATAAATTTCATAATATTTTCTTTTTAAGTTGCTACAACAGTGCCATATTTTATTATACCTTTCTTGGATTTTTTTTTTCCTTTTGACAAAATTTAAATTAATTTAGTGAAATTTTCCACAACAGTTTTGTCAATGCACTCCAGCTCCGTAAAACCCCGGATATGCTACTATCAATGAATTGTCATTTGTCATAACTTTTTAAAGATTCAAATTCTAGAACAAAACGTAGCATCAATTCCCATTTTGACAACGCATACGGAGTAACAATCAAGTTACCATTTTGCAATCCATCCAAATACACAAAATGATCAAAATTTAAAAACTAATTAAGCATCATCAAAGGTTAATATACATATCAATAATATTATACCATAATAACAAAAAAAGAAGCTTATCGCCAAATCAAACCCCTGCCACAGACTCAGAAATTTTCTTGCAGTTGAAATTTTTAACTTGAACTCAGAATAGGAGATAAATCCATATGGTTCTGAAAGGAAAACTCCCTTCCACAAGAGTCATACACAATAAAGCAAATAAATCAATACCGTCTCCCTCTGAAAATTCTCAAAAAAATGATGACCAACTTCTTGAATGAAACCAAGGTAAGCCCTATAAAACCAAAGCAAAGAAAAACAGAGCAATCACTGATTGCGAACATATACAAGATAAATCCATATAAGTCTGAAATCCCTTTGCAATTTATTGAAAGAAAACCTAGAAAATCGCCAGGTATTGAAAAAATCAAAACCCTAATTTGCAAGTATAAACATAAATCCATGTAACTCTGAAAGCTTAAAGCTCTTTTCTACAAGGTAGCATCAACAAAATCATATCCGATTTGTAACAAAGAAAACCTGAATCTCTGAAAGCAATCATGGACGTATAAATCATATCCGATTCGTAACAAAGAAAACCTGAATCTCTGATTCGTAACAAAGAAAGCAAATCTCAGATTCGTAACAAAGAAAACCTGAATCTCTGAAAGCAATCATAGACATACTGAAAAATAACATCGCAATCGGTTCCGAATAGAAAATCTTACAAAAACGATAAAAAACAAGTTATGAAATATGAGGAGGGTTGGGTAAACCATGGGGAAATCGATGAAAAAGTGTGGGTAAACCAAAAAAACAAAAAAATCAAAGACGAAATTAGGGTTTGTGATTCGTACCTAATCGGAGCTGAGAAACGGTGATCGTCTAAATCGGTAGAGAGATGAAGAGTCACAAAACCGAGATGATCTCGTACCTAATCGGAGCTATGCGATTACGTACCAAATCGATGATCGTCGAGCTCTATGAGATCTCCATGATCGACGAGCTATGAGATTTCCATGCTCTGTGAGATTTCTATGCCCTGAGAGTGATAAGAGCTCTGTGTGTTTGTTAGTTACGTTGGGCTATAGTTTTAAATTTCGTTGTGGGCTTTTTGCAAGGGATGAAAATTTTGTTGTGGGCTTTTTTCAAGGGCTGAAAAATTTGTAATATTTTACCAATTATTGGTGGCTGAAAAAACTGGCAGTTTTTTTTTTTTTTTTTTTTTTTTTCACATTTATTTCATAGGTGCTTTAACTTATTTTGAGGGACCAAATAACATTTGAAATAAAGTTTAGTAATAAAGCCCTTCGCATTTTTATTTATAGGATGTATCGACAGATTTTAGTAAACCCTCGATAAAAAAGGGTTGAAATAACTACACTTTGTTGTAGTGTGGGAATGAATTCATGTGTAAACAGGAGCTTATTGACGCAGCTGAAGCTAGTGGGCTTTCTTGGTCACCAATTGGCTAAACAAAAACCATTTAAACATCTCTTGGCACATTTATGATGTCCAACAGAAGAAAGTTTTAATTGACATTTTAGACACTAATGATTAGTGAGGCATGTCCAACAAAGATCAGATGTATTGGAGCAATATTTAGGCATGTCCACGTTTAAGACCAACATGACTATAAACAAAAATGTCTGCACCCCAAGAAAGCTATGTTCTCTATCTGAAAATCACAGGTTGGAATTCCAAGCATCAAAACTCAAAAGATACTGGTTGGAATCCACATGAATTTTTTGATCTAATGACAATTGGCTCGATAAGATAACAGGGAACATCATTTATCTATTTGTTGTTGTTGGGGAAATACTTGTTACAAACACCTCCTTGCACATACATTTTTTAAGATTTACACATGAAAATTGCACTGAAAACAGGACAAAAAACAAAGGTTAAAATACTATTTTGGTCACTATACCTTACAAAATGTTTGTTTTTACCCCTTAATTTTAAAATGCTAGTTTTTTGTTCATTGTTTGTAAACAAGTACAAATGTTTTACTTTCTTAACTTTACTGAAAATTTATTTTTTGTCCCTAAACTTTGAAAAAAAAGTTATTTTTTCATCCCTATTTTTGTCTTAAGTCTAAATTATTATAAAAACTCTTTACAAAGTGTAAGTATGAAAAAAAGAAGAAGAAATTTTTAAAGTTTAAGAACCAAAAAAAACAAAAAAACATTTGGTAAGGTTTAGGTGAGCAATTCTAGCATTTTAGGACCTCAAATTATTTCACTATTTTGTATTATAATTTTGATATGAGAGATTATAAGTCGTTTTCGTTTGGATAGCACAGCACGTCTACGTCCAGCTTGTTTTTTTTTTTTTTTTTCCACGCGCATATGTCACTGTTCATTGGCCATGAACAGTGATTTTAGGCCAATGAACAATACTTTTTGGAATGAACAATAATTTTTACACATTAAAAAATTATTTTTGTACAGTGTTTTCAATTTTCAGCAATAAGTTCTATCCAAACGGACTCTTAGTATAGAGCCATAATTTTTTATTCATCACTTTATTTCTTACGGTCCCAATTGTGGCAAAAAACTTGTAAGAAAAAGTTGTGCTACAAGATTTTCTCGGAATTAAAATAGTATTCTACCAAAAAAAAAAATAATTGACCACCCAACCAGCTCCTGCCACATCATGTAACAAAGGAAAGGGAAGAAGGTCAAAATCGTCATTTTGACTCATAACTGACTCTCCCAAAATCAAAAAGAAAAACATGGCGCCATAATTCCACTCTTCTTCTTCTTCTTCTTCAAAACCAAAACCCTAAAAAACCAAAATTTCCCCAAATTCTCTCTCACACACAAATTCAATCAATCAATCGATCAAAAGAAATTCAAAAATGGAGAATCAAGATAGACGCGTGTTGTGCTTAGAGAACTCGGAGCTGGCGGCGTACCTATTGAGCAAAAGGCAAGAACTTGCAGAAAAACCAAAAGGGATCACGGAGAACGTCGACGCTACACTCTCCAAAGCTTACTCCAATATCTGCAACTCCAAAACCCATATCCAAACCCTCAAAGACTTGTCTCAAGTCAGGTACGCTCTCTCTCTCTCTCTCTCTCTCTCTCTCTCTACTTTGTTTGCTTCCAATCAATTGAGAATTTATGGGGCTTATGGGGTTTTTTTTTGGGGTAAATTAAGAATTTTTGTTGATGTGTGTACACATTCATGGGAATTTGTGTTGGGTTTTGTAGGAAAATTTTGATAATGAAATTCGGTTTTGTATAAGTTGTTGGAAAGCTATGTTTGGAGTTGTGGTTGTAAAACAGAGTTTTGGGTTTTAAAAATGCACTTTTAGGCTCCCAAACGGACCCAAGAATGTGGAAAATATTTTTTTTTTTTGATTGCTGAATAGTTAGTTTTTCCTGGCAAAGAAGTTAACTTTTGCAGGTTTTTTTTTTTTTTTTTGCTTTTAATTTCCGAGGACTAATTAAAGACACATTATGGATTATAGTGTTGATGAGGATGTTGGATTGATGATGTACATGGAATGTAGCTCTTGAGTTTCCAGGAAAGTTCTGTGCTTGAAATGGCATTTCCTTTTTGTTTTCTGTTGTGAGTAAAGTGAGAATTGGGGAATTTAATTTGATAAGGCCGTGATTGTATTCAACGATATTGGATTTAATTTGTATTGGGTTTTCTGGAAAAAAGACTTTAAGATTGAAATTTTGGTTTCTTTTGCTTCAAATGAAATTCTGTTTGTTTCCACTGAATGTAGCTCTCGAGTTTCCCGGAAAGTTCTGAGCTTGAAATGGCATTGTTTTAGGTGAATAAATTGAGAATTGGGGGATTTAATTTGATAAGGTTGTGTTTGAAATGTGTTTTGAGTTTAAAATGAGAGGAGTTGTAGTTGCAAAACAGAGTTTTGGGTTTTAAAAATGCTCTTTTAAGCTTCCAAAATGCGTAACCAAACGGACCCAAGAATGTGGATTTTTTTTTTTTTTGATTGCTGAATAGTGAGTTTTTCCTGGCAAAGAAGTTAACTACTGCAGAATTAAAAAAAAAAAAAAAAAAAAAAATTCCTAGAACCAATTGAAGACACATTATGAATTATAGTGTTGATCAGGGTGTTGGATTCATAAGTATATAGAATGAATTTCTTTTTGTTTGTAAGCAGAATGTAGCTCTCAAGTTTCTAGGAAAGTTTGCGCTTGAAATGGCTCTCAAGTTTCTTTTTCCAACAGTAAAATTTTCTGGCGAAGAAGTTAACTTTTGCTGGTTTTTATTTTTATTTTTAGCTTTGCTTATAATTTCCCAGACCCAATTGAAGATATATGATTGATCGTAGTGTCAATTAGGCCATTGGATTCATAAGTAAATAGAATGAATAAATCTAGGGACACAATTTTGTCCACAACTTGTTTAGGTGGTAGGTTGTGAGTGGTGGAAAAATGCAGTGATGTAAGTGGTGGGTTCATGTGAAATTGATTGTTTACCACTCACAATTTGCCATATCAATAAGTTGTGGAAATAGTTGTGTCCATTGCTAAATTGAAATAGAATTACATTTTTGTTGGGAGTATTTGTCCAGGGTTTTATTTTTCCTCTTTAAAACGAAAATGACATGAAGGGCTTAGATTTTTACTACAAAAGTTTCTGTTTAGTTCTGAATATTCTTTGACTTTGGTTGCTGAGAAAATGTGAGAAATGGAAAAGGCAGAAAGTTTGTGTCTTGGAATGTTTGGGGAAAAAGATAGAAAGAAATACCTCCACTTAAGAAAGTCCTATAGTATTTGTCCAATTACATTTTGATTTTTTATTATGAACTTAAAGAATGATATAATATTTCAACAGCTTGTTTCATTTATTTTATTAAATTTTTTAATTTTTAATTTTATGGAATGATTCAAATTGTGCTATAGGGGTGTGGGAAAATGGATCCTAAAGCTTATGCAAGGGTTCTTTGAGACTGGTTCAGGCAGTTCTGAACCGGAAGACTTGGCAGGAAAAGGTAGTTTTTGGCTGATGCTTGGAATTTCACAATTTTTATTTTATTTTATTTTATTTTATTGATGTACTTGGAAAAGTTAATTGATACTCCTATTCAATTCTCATTTAGGCAAGAAAAAGAAAGGAATGAAACGCTATGTACCGCAAAAGAATTCTGTGGCATATGCGTTGTTGATTACCCTTTACAGGTAAACTGGATAATAATTTGGTTTTTTTGGGTCTATTTTGTTCCCCTTGATACAGAATTTTTGAAATGTGTACTTTTTTGTTAGGGGTACTACAAATGGGAATGAATTTATGCGTAAACAGGAGCTTATTGATGCAGCTGAAGCTAGTGGGCTTTCTCGGGTGCCAATTGGGTATGTTCATAGTTGTTTTCTGATTTTGTTAAATAGTTGTGTTTAGGTGGTTTTGGAGGGTGCAATTGATGTTTATGGGACTGGTCTTGTTCTTAGGCCAGAAAAGGGAAAAGGGAAACCTGCACAATTTGGAAGTTCCACAAGAGATTGGTATACAGGATGGAGCTGCATGAAGTCATTGATAACCAAGGGATTAGTTGCAAAATCAAGTTGCCCTGCAAAGTAAGATCATCATTTGCACATTTCATATCTCTTTTTAATATGTGTTTCTTTCATTAGTTATTGTATGTGGATTTTTTTATTCCTTACTGAATGACATGTCTTGTGTAAAAGCATTCTCCTTTATTGTTTGTTAGAAGCAATTTAGTAGGGCATAGAGATATTCTTATTTAATGGTAGCACTCATCAATGAATTTATGCATTCTAAGTATTATTTGTTATATTATTGGATTTGTCCAGTGACTCTTAAAACTTTCTTGTTGCTGCATTAGTAGAAAATTTCCCCCCAGTGCTCCCTGTCTACTAGCACAACGATTATGATTCTATCTTAAGGTGGAAGATAATTGTTACCAATTTGACTTGTGCTAATTCAAGATGAGAGTTATGGTATAACTTAAATTGTTTCAAATCATATAAGTATTATGTATGCAAGCAGTTATTTTGTCAACCCAAAAAAATGTCATTTAACTCCTGAATCACAATCTTGGTTGGGAATTCTGCAGATGTAAATTTTTTACTTGCTGTTTTTGGTAGACACTGGTGTGACCTTGTTATTTTGCAGGTACATGCTAACGCAAGAAGGTCAGGAAGCAGCACGTGAATGTCTCATGAGATCTGGTTTGGTTAATCCAGCAGAGGACTTGGCTAATGCAGAAGTTTATTCCGATCAGGGTGCACATAGTACACCAGATATTGATTTTACTCCCCCTGAGAAAGAAGTGCCATCCACATCTACTGGTTTGAGTAGGCGGAGAAAATCAATTGATGTTCCACTTGAATCACTTGAGAGGGTATGTTCAAATTACTTTTTAAATTGTTACTTGTACTGTGAGGTTAAATAATTGTATACTAAGAAGTTATCCCCACATTCAATTTTCCTTTTTCCTCCCTTGTTTGGTTTAAATTATATATATATATATATATATATATATATATATATATATATATATATATGAAAACACTCTTCCTAAACTTTTCCCTGAAGCCTCTGCCCTCGGTCTCTTTTGACTGCCAGTCATTACTCTCAATCTGGTTGAGATTTTATAGCCCATGATATCCTACATGTCATTAATGAGAACAGATATCTTTTTTTGAGTTTATAAGAGACAGAATTTCATTTAACTGCTGTCATTTAGTCAAAGATATTGTTACTTCTGCTAGATATGGTTATGATTTGCTCGATCTGCACTAGACAGACTATACAAGTTAGCCAATAAACCAGTAACCTTGGGACTCACTTTTTCAGGACAGCAATCAGGAAATTGTCAATTTTGAATTGTGAAAAAGAGTTAAGATTGCTAGAATGGACATATTTTTATTTATTAGAAGAGTAATGAAGACTTATATTTTGAAGGGCCAACATATTATCCATAGTTACAACAATAACAACTGTCCCAAAATTTTGGGGGTCAGCTATGGATCCTTAATAGACCAGTCAGGGTTAGTCACATGTATTCTTTTCTATCTAAAGTCATACTCTTTGTCACCTATTTAATTGACATATCATTTTTTACTACTACTAATGTTTTTTTATGTCCTCCTCTACCTTTTTTCGTACCCTTGGCTTGAATAAATTTACTATTCTCAACTAGTGTGTTAATTGCTCTCCTTTGTTCATGATGCTGTCATACGTAGTTAAATTTGATCAATTAATCACTAGTAACTAGAATAAACACGACAAAATTTTAGTTTCCTATCAGTCTAATTATAGATCAAGTGGAACATTCATTTCCTATCAGTTTAAAAATTTTAGTTTCCCTTTCATTTTCATCACACTGGACATGATATTTATGCAATATTTATAAATATGAAAGGTCAACATATTCCTCTTGTGGTAACGTCATTTTTCTGTTGACTTGTTGTTTTATTATTAGTTTTTTAATATATGTTTTCTTGTTCAAATTTCCAATACTATAGTTTATGCGCATGGGTTACTCTAAGGAACAAGTTCTTGCTGCTTTTGCTGAAGTTTCAGAGAGTTCTCAGAAGGAGATCTCATCACTCTGGCCAGCAGTTTTATGTTGTCTTCGAGAGGATCAAGTTTATGGTTTGCATTCTGGGTCCCAATCTGTAAGAGAGAATTGTCATGCAATGTCAAATGCTTACACTAATTCAAATGGTAATAAACTTCATTTTATATGTTAATGGATGATACTGAGTTTTCTATCTTGATAAAGAAATTTATAAATTCCCAGGTCAAGGTGAGGGTAGACTGATAGAGTCTTCTCATGATGGTGGACATATGCCAGAGTTCTATTCTTCTGTTACTGCACCGGACTCTTTTAACTTGAGAGCTTGCTCATCATCAGTAAGTGTGCATATGCTTGAGAAAATGATGCTTTCTTTTGCAATTTCTCTCTTCTTTGTCTCAAAAATCCTTTTTTTTTTTTTTTCCAAAAAAGAAAAGGTAGTTGAGGATCCTCTTCAGCTTAGGGCCTACTTCTTGCTTATGAGATGCCAATGCATGGCTTTCGAGATGTTTTGGTTCAAAGATTTGAACCATCTCTTAGAAATTTTTTCAAATCTTGATGTCACACGTTAAAATAGGTGTGAAATCAAATTTTCCCATTTTATCGGTTCCAAGTTACACTATGAGAGGAACTATGGTTAGATGGTGATGATTTCTGTTTAGATATGCAATCTGCATGTGCAGAACATAGTGTGCTTTAAGAAACAGACTGCCCAAGTTTTAACTTTGCAGTATTGTTGAACTTATTTACTTATAGATTGTGCAAATTATTAATAACGTAATGCTCATTATCTTGCTGAGTTCAGGATCAACCTGCGCAAAAGTCAAGGACAGATGGTTTGAAAGTAAATATGAATGCTTTAAGCATGCCACCTTTAAGCTTTGGGGAGAGATTTGAGGATGCATATGAAGTGGTCTTGATATTGGATGATCGAGAACAATTTGCCACTCAGGGGTCAGTGAACTTGATGTTTTGAGGATATCTGTTATGCGGTCTTGGAATTGGTTATTGTTTTTCCTAAGGCATTAAATATTATTTATTTATTTATACTTCAAGGGGTTGCATAATCGATTGGGGACCATGCCTCATGAAGTGGAGGTTACTAATTTGAATCTCACCTTGGCCCTCCCATTGGGGCGAAAATTCACTTATAAAAAAAATATTTTTTAGACAATAGATGAGTGAGGTTTGTTTGCATGCAGGTGGGTGATATATGTTTGCTCACTTTTTTCAATAGTTACTACTATTCCTTGTGGGCAATTTAATTTTCTTTCTACTATTTTTTTCTATTAAACAATTGATTTTTTTTATTCTCATTTATAGACTGGAATACAATATATTGAGAATAAATTAGAACCTCATATAAAGGCTTGAAAATCCATTTGCTTAAATTTTAACTTGGAAATCTTTATAAATATTTATCATTTTCTTTACTGATTTACTCCCTAATCTGGGGTAATGCAAGTAATTTATCAAACTTGCCCTGTAAATGTAGTTGGAGAAAACTTCTTTCATGAAAATACATGATTGAACCCATGACCTTACCTTCTACACCTTCTTTATGGAGGAGGAGATGCCATTAGGTCCAAAAACAATTCCATTTTTTTTTTTTTGGAGTGGGGGAGGGTTTGTTACCATAAATTTGAAATTTGAAATTTGTGATGTTGTTCACTGTAACTTTGTAATTTGTGGTATTGTTGTCTTTTGTTCTTATTGTATTGTCTTGTGTTGTTTGTAATGATTGACTCTGATTCTTATCTTACCTATCAAAAAAAAAAAAATGATTGACTCTAATGAAGATAATATATTTTGGATGCTTTTAGATCGCGGTCTAGGAGAATTATTGAGAATATTTGTAGTCAATACAAAATCAAAATAGAGGTGAGTTCTCACGAATCTTCTATCTATTAGCTTTCAATTTTTATTTTAATATTCAAGGGCATTGATACTGTTTCCCTTGTCATTTTTTGATGTGTATAATGGAAAATAATGTTAAAAACACATCACATTTTAGTGAACCTCTATACATATGCATAACCATATGTACGTATGTACACATACACATGCTCGCACATCTATGAATATAATTCATTTATAATACCTTTTTAGCTAATATTTTATCTTTTTTTTTGATACATTTGCTTTGTCGTAATTGAGTTCATTAAAAAATTGGTAGTGATTCTAGACCAACACTAGTAAGGAGCGCTTTCTGATTCAATGGCTTAGTGGAGGTCTTTGTAGTTATTTGCTGACTTTCAATGGAGAGTAATTTCTCAGTTAGAACTTTCACATGATGTTGTAGTCATTAGGTGACGTGATTTCTAAGCAATT
This sequence comes from Castanea sativa, assembly GCF_040712315.1. Classification (NCBI taxonomy): domain Eukaryota; kingdom Viridiplantae; phylum Streptophyta; class Magnoliopsida; order Fagales; family Fagaceae; genus Castanea; species Castanea sativa. The sequence continues at coordinate 62,451,996 of NC_134023.1, read as the reverse complement.
ATCCATTGTTATGGCTTGAAACCTCATCTAAGGCTATATTAGCATCAACATGGCGTCAAAGAATGCTTTATTAAACAGTCTTGTAGAACTATCACACTTTAGAAAATGAATTAAAGTTTTGGGATTTTTCCCTAAACCTATGATCTCCTTTGACAGACCTCCCCCAATCCTATCTCAGTGTCTGTGATTAAAATGTAGAGCACATTAGTTTACAAGTGCCTTTGACCTATGGCTTCGTGTTGGTGATTATAAAGGTTTTCGATAATACATACACTGATACACTTACATATGTACATGTAGGATATAAAACAAGTTTGCTTATCTACGCATACATTTGAGGTTTTTTGTAACCATATGAATCTGTTATATATATATATATATGTATGTATGTATGTATGTATGTATTCTTAGCCTGCATCGATTTTTGAGATTTGTTAATCAGTTCTCCAGATTTTGACAGGTTTCTTTTGTTCAACTAAATACTAACAATGATATAAATGTTTTCTCTTTGCAGGTTAGGCGGTTACCAGTTGGTGATGGGATCTGGATAGCTCACCATAAATATCTTGATAGTGAATATGTACTTGATTTTATTGTTGAGAGGAAGAACGTTGATGATTTACGCAGCTCAATCAGGGATAATCGGTATAAGGATCAAAAATTAAGGCTTCGGGTACTAATTCATATTCAGATAACTCAGTGCTTTGTCTTTCATTGTTGAAGTTTCTCAGCAGTTAGGATATTGTTTTTGTTTTTTGGTAGCATACTTATACATACATATATTGTTGTTCCTCCTTTTACTGTCACAAATTTTGCTGTTGTGATATGTTGCGGGCATTCTTAAAAATACTAGACCATTTAAGTTCTTTTGTTAAGTTATGTGAGAATTAGGATTTTTCCTAGTTTAATCTGTATAGGAAGAGTTTTTTTTTTTTTTTTTTGGGGGGGGGGGGGTGGGATTTATAAGATAAAGCACAAACTATTAGAAAGATATGCCTCAAAATGAGCTAAAATAGTGATAAAATCTTCCCCCTTATTTTTTATTGGCTACCCCCCCCCCCCCCACACACACACACACATGTGCACATTTTTTTCTTTTAAATGTCAGAGTTCCTGCTTTAATCTATATCAGTTAGAAAGCAGTTCACTTTTGCCCCTTAGCTAATGAAAATAAAATTATTTAGGGTTCTTCCAAAATATTTGAAATTTGTATCAGAATATAGAGATATAATCTAATGCATTCCATTCCATTGGATTGATTAAACTCTGAATATGTGACATCTTAGTTAGATTAATTACTGTTTGGAATATGATTGGAGGATAAAGAACTGGTTTTGTTAAGGAAATGAAAGAGTTATCGATAAAATGGAATGTCCTTCCCTAGTTTTTAGAAGTCATAAGAGTTGAAATTTATTTTTTTACTTTTCTGCTCATCGTAGCACAACCCTTTTTTGCATTTTTTCCATGAAATATTTATTTATATAAAAGAGGCACCCCCTTCCCTTATAAGAGCAGGGAGGATGATGTTGTCACGATCCATTGGGTGCATGGGTTATTGGTTGTACTCAGTGCACAAGACTCCCATTTTTGTGGCTGCGCAAGTTATTACTAATAAAAATTTTTAAGGATGAAAAAGATGTGAAAGTCATAAATTATGTATTTAAGGGCTGAAGAGATTCTAAAAGCCGTGAGAAATAGAAAGGTAGCCATGGCATCATTTATATTGAACCACACACACACATACACGTGATTTTGTGTAGATATGCATATATTTTGTGAACTGGAGGGTAATATTTCTTTGTCAAGATTTTGCTTTTTGTATCAAATATTGTACATGGTATCACCTCATTTAAAAATTTAAATGACATGGTACCACATATATCTTTAGATTTGTAAAGTTTAAATGTGTATCATGAAATGGACTCTACATTTAATTTGAAATGCAGAGGATCCTGGTCCAGATAATTGTATATGTAGGTTTTGTTTCCCTGTGGAAGAATTTTCTGTCATTGTTTAGGAAGAAGTTGACTTTTGTTAGAATTATAGAATTGATGCAAATATGTTGTTCTGCCTCATTATCATCTTGTTATTTTCTATGCCATTGATTTTATATCATCCTAATATTTTTGGACATGAAATTGCATATTGTAAGAGGTGTGGACTTAAAAAGCTGATTTATGTTGTGGAGGGCGACCCAAATTCTTCTGAAGCTGCTGAAAGCATCAAAACAGCGTAAGCATTTTTCTAAAAATCTGTTTCATCTAAGTTAACAAGGAAACTTTGAGGCATCAGTTCAGGCAAATCACCCCACTTCCAATGCCTTTATTGTGTGAATGAATTTAGAGAATTACTTTATTTTTTGTCTTTTCAACCTTTTAATCCTGCACTGGGCAGCTGTTTTACAACAGAGATTCTGGAGGGATTTGATGTGCAGAGAACAAGTGGTTTGGCTGATACTTTAAAGAAGTATGGTCATCTTACCCAAGCAATATTGCAATACTACAAATCAGTGCTGCCTGAGGATCATTCTAAATGTACTGGAGTATGTCCTCCTTTTGATGAATTTGTCAAAAGGTGTCAAGACCTGGATAAAATGACGGTCAGCGATGTATTTGCCATTCAGCTCATGCAGGTATGATTTGCTTCCATGTGAAGGAAATATTTGTCTTATGAAAATCTTGCAATCATTTGAGCCAATACATTGGCTTCTTTTTTTTTTTTTGGTTTTTTTGGAGGGATAAATTACATGTACAACATCTTAATACTGTTATCAATGGTTTTAGTGAACATTAAGCCCATGATTTTCTGGTTATATCTTCTGTTGCATTTGTAGAAACATCTGGCTCCATGCCTACACAAAAATTGCGCACTTTTACTTAGAGATATAAAACTGCCCTTTAATTTTAGTCTTTTTATTTCTGGAAGCATTCTTGTCCTTGATGTATTGGAACCTTAAGTTTGTTCTGAATTTTTTTAGCAATTTAGAACCGTAGAATGGTGAATGTGGTTTACACCTGTTGCACACCTGGGTTCTTTTATCTACAAGTCTAAAACCCTGAGTACATACTTCAAGTAATTTACTTGAATTTAAATAAAGAATTGTCTGTCTTGATCAGGTGAATAACTGTGATGGTTATATCCTTAAAAAATTTGAATGCAGGTCCCACAAGTTACAGAGGAGATTGCTGTTGCTGTTTTAGATTTGTACCCGACCCTTCTATCTCTTGCCCGTGCCTACTCTCTTCTTGTGAGTTCTCTTTTCCTTGGTTTGAAATTTATATTAGGAAGTCAATGATTGCTTATTTGAAAGCATTTGGCATTTCGGATAGTGAAAAGGGTAAAACCACAATTACTGTTTTTTACCTGTCTCAACTTTGCTTCAGTTATTTGTGCTCAAGGACTTTGTTTGCCAAGAAGATAGTTTTATTTGGTAATTTTTCCATAATTCATCTCACTTTGGGTTCAACTATCTGTATTTCGCTAGGAGGGCAACACAGGTGCACAAGAGGAGATGCTTAGGAGGCAGAGTAACAATGTGATCAATGCAGTTGCTAGTAGGAATATATTTCAGTTAGTTTGGGGCAACTAACTAATTTAAGTTTCCTTGAAGTTAAACAATGATGAAGCTTGATTCGATGAAAGCAAAAGCAATCCGCTTCATTGGTTGAAGTTAACCTTCATGTTTTGCAATGTAAATGAGATGCACAGCTTGTGTATGCATGTAGAAAAGCTTTTGATGCTAACCAGTGTCCTTTTCAACTAGTCTAGTCCATGTTACAACTGCATATTGATGTAGTACCATAGAAAAGCCTTTGATGTTAGGACTTGGACGTTTAGAATTTTTTTTTAATAAGCAAATCAATCTTGTTCATATTGTTTAGCATACAATTAGTATAGTTACAGCTGCATATTGATGGATTAACTTAATTAGTTCTGTTTTCATTTTGGCGGGTTTTGCCTTAACCAGTCGGAAACTCCAATGTCTCTTAGAGGTAGTTCAAGTGAGAGTTATTCGTTTGTGGCAAATAGTTCTGTTTTCATATAGAGGCATTTTGATGCTAATCAAGCCTTCTGATTAATTTTTTGACTCCATCATGGTCAACTAGGGAATAATTGCTTGTTTGAACTCCGTGGTTTATTGCTCCCCTTCTGCCAGAGTTAAACACTGCCCTTAATTCTGTCTTGTTGGAATTTTTTTTTTTTTTTTTTTTTTGAGAGATGTAAACATTTTGCCCCATAACTTGGCCCGTTGGGCTGTTAGTTGTAACTGGGATGGGCCCATCGCCGTCTTCTCTCTTTCTCTAAGATTAAGATGGATTGGGTTCAGCCTCTGTTTATTTTTCCTCTAATATGTCATCTCAACGTTAGCTCTTAGAATAAATGCTTCTTCATATTGAATTTGAGTTAATGTCTGGATTTCTATTATGTTTGAAGTCAATGCAATCAAGTAGTGACTACTATATTTTTTGAAGGGAAAATGTTAAAATTTTCATTACTGAGAAATATAAGTTACATAAAAAAAAAAAAAAAAAAAAATTGATAAAATAAGAACAAAGAATAATCCTCAAAGTAGCGACTACTATTATTCAGCCCAAAAAAAAAAAAAAAAAAAAAAACAGAGTAGCCGCTACTATTTTTTCTTGACCTTCTATACATCTTTTTATTTTTTGATGTAAAACCTTCTACCCATCAAATCATTATATTTGGACAAAAGAAATCAAGTGACATTTGTAAGTAACTGTAAAAAGAAATCATCCAACGATCCTTTGTGGAGGGAGGAGGTCCTTGTCTCTCTCTCTCTCTCTTTCTCTCAAGAGTTACCTTCACCTTTTAATGATGCGAAAACTATCCCCAACTTTCTTTGTATTTGATTCTACAAACTGCAAAATTACGGGAGTTGAGTTAGACAACTTTGATAGATCTAACCTCAAAAAACAGAAGCAGAATATACACAATTACTAGTTGGTAAAGAAGAAAAAGTTCATACTCACATGGGTAGCTTTCCAAATTCTTAACTTATGTTCTCTCTTTCAAATAATATAACTCTGTTTTACCATTTTTGGGTGGATTTCTGAATTGTTCATGCAAACTTACCTCTAATTTTATCTCTTTCTTTGTTGCATGCGCTCTTAGATAACCATACTCAGAAATCCTTGATAAACTCCATTTATTTGCTGGTGCCTATGGGAAAAAACACATTCACTTAGCTATCATGTGCATGTGCGTCCGCGTACACATATATAATGTCTGTGTTTGTTATTAATGTCATATATTTTTTTTATAGATGGTCTTAAACCCGGACTCGGAAAAAAAAGGACATACATATAATAGAAAATGGAGAAAGAGATTGATATCTACTTACATCATTTCCGAACTTATCCAAGGAAAAGCCAGCCATACCAATCACTGCATGCACCGGGGCACTATAATTGCCGTGGTCATATGTGTCAATCCCATTTCTATCTTTTGTAGGTATGGCCTTGCATTCTTGTTGGTAAATCGAGCAAGTTCTCTCATAATTATGAATGTGGCCAAAGAGAACCAAATCAACCTGGTTCAAAGCAGCCAAAAATACCCAATTTCATACCTTGACCTAGCTAGTTAAGCTAACAAAGGATTAATAGATAGGCCGAAGGAGCTTACCTTGTGTGCTAATAATAATGGTTCTACTTCCTTAACAAATTTATCATCGACGCCCAAGAATGCATTTAAAGAAGAATACATAGGTCTATGCCTGCAATTTTCAAATGTTTCATTTTATTAGGACAAAAAATAAGTCATATTCCACCATCATAGTTGAACTTCCCTCTCTTTGATCATTGTCACCACTCAATCATAAATAAAGCTAATATTTGATCATATAGTGCAAGAACATTGCAATAGTGTCATTGTTATTTTCTTTTAAATTACATTGTCTTAGAAAAATTTTCTTGATCTGCAGAGTCTGGTATCAGATCGAAATAATGAGAATCACAGACTGAAATACATAAGTTGGGCCTGAATCTAAAGGAATTTCCTATTGCAAACATGCACAAGCCACAAAAATTGAACAAACAAAGATGCACAGATGCTAAAAATTACACCTTCAAGAATGAAAAATTTAATTTGAAAAACGTTGTTGCTACATGTAAGATTCACTTACCCTGTGAAAATCAACCAAGGGGTTCTTGATCGATCAACTGAAGCCATGTCCTTCTTTATCCAATGATACTGAAAGATAGCGTATGTCCATTACATATATGTGAAAGAAGGTGATATCAAATTAGATTTGAAAAAAAAAAAAAAAAAAAAAAAACTCTATATATGAAATATAAAAGACATAAAGCATTTGATTCGTCTAACCTGCTCAGAATTTGGTGACCAATTGTGCTCTGTAGAAATCACAGTGAAGTGAATACTTCCTTGATCTATGGAATACCATGGCTTATCCTTTGCTAGGGTTGGCATGGGAAAATAAGTTTCATAAGGAACTCCACATTCTCCTCCTGAGTCAGGAGTAAAATACACAGATCCTGAGGATATGTAATCCCTGAAAATGAAAAGAAAATGTTATATGCACATATGCTTCATAGAAGCAAAGCTTACATGTAGTTTGTTTCTGACTTCTTCAGGGTTTTAAAGTAGTTGTCATGATAAATCAATGTGTATAGTTCACATTTAAGGGAGTGATCAGGCCTATATGGAGAGTTGGAGAGTTGGAGATAAAAATATGCCCATTGTCTATAATTTTTGAGCCTCTTAAAAGAGATTGTAGAATTTTCTTAAACCTTAATCCCATTGATAGTGTTTGCATGTATTATTATCAAGAATGACAAGTGACATGCTTATTCAAGTATATGTATGTAGATGATTTTAAGCCAAAAAAGAAGTATATATGTAGGTGAGAAGGATACCTCTCATGGTTTCCAATTGCAGTCATGTAAGAAACTCGTGATGCCACATGGCTTATTTGGTGAAGAAAAAAGTCCCATTCAACCAAAAAGCCAGTGGCATAGCTTATATCTCCAATGTGAAAGACTGAGTCTATGTTGTTTGAATTCACTTCATCTGCAATGGCATTAATCACTGAGAGGGATCCTGGCTGTGTCACAAGATTAGAAAAGAAGGGGGTTAGTACATGACTACATGAGCCTTATTGATAATATTAATAAGTTTGTATTATATTCAATATGTTTGTGTTGCTAGAAGTATCAATTTTCAAATTCAAGTTAAAATCAAAGTAAAAGCTTGAACTTGTTATCATGCGTGGTTGTTTTATTTGAATTAATGCAAGCTTGATCATACATGAATGAACAATGTAAAGCAAGGTACGTAATTTCTGAGAACTTAGTTAATTTAATCACAGGACTTTGATCTAGACAAGATTCTCAAAATAAATTTTGGGGTGTTGTGTTTTGCAATAGCAAATGCATCCTACCTGAATGTAGTGCTCAACAGAAGGATCACGAGGAGCCTTTCCCATATCACCGTATGCTACAAATTTGAGTTCATCAGATCCTCCAGCAGGTGGAGTTCGAAATTGAATTTGTTCACTCCAACCAGCTAAATCACTGTATACAATATAAATGATCACTACACATATTATATATATGTTTTTTTTGTTAGTTTTGCTGAAGTAATGCCATACAATGAGATTTTTCTTAAAAAAATTTCTCTCAATTGCTATATAAATTTGGTAGATATGATAAGATTTGAACCTATAACACATATTTTATATTCATTATTGTTTGACCAAAATATCATTGGATCTTAATTTTATGGACCCATTGATAATGTGGCCTATGCACTATGTGTGCATGTTTATTTGAAAATGATATGTAAATTATGTCAGGCATTATTTTACAGTATACAAGCCAAGTGATGGAATAACATTTTCCAAATTCAATAATAATTTGGAGGTAAGGATAGCATTTTCCTATTAAAGATTATAGCTATTTGAAGTAAAAGTATTCTTAACCTTCCATATCTGTACCAAAAGGTACTTGAAGGTTTGAGTTCTGTCATCACTGCGGAATGAATGAATCCAGGGTCATGCCACCCAAAGTCCTTTGCTGGACTTGGTAAATCTGAAGCTATTAATTTCACAACATAACACACAAAGTGTCAGAAGAAGATGTTGGCAAGAAAATGGTACAATATGACTATCAACCATCCTAATTATATATACTTGAAAAACTCTATGCAACTTCCATGGCGCATTTCTGACTTTCTGTGTGTGCATTTCTGACTCCCTACGGTTGCATGGAAGTTAAAGTATTGCTATAGTAGCACTGTTGCCTTTGGAATTTTAGTTTTAGATTAAAAGGAAGCAATCATGTTTACAAATAATGTATAGAGAATAAGATATAAGGAGTTGAAAACTTGAAATCCTAATTTTGGGGACAAAAGGGAAGAAAAGAAGAAGAACAAAAGTAGGCTGAGGAACTTACTACACATATTATCTTGTGAAAATGTAGTTACTTCTGATAACTGTGTTTTTCCATCCTTATATTGAACTTGTTGAGGTTCCTTATCTCCACTCACCCATGTTAATCTCATCTGTATGCACAAAAAAAAGTCACTTAAAGTGTTAAAATTAGAATAATGATCACATGGGTATGAAAATTTGTTAATTGAGTAAAAGAAGCTGTTTTTATGTCTAAAACTCAATTTTGTAATTAAGAGTATAGTCTCATTGAAAGATAATAACTGTATATTATTGTGTTTTAACTTTTAAGTAGGTTTCTTAATTTATATATCAAATAATGCTAATTATGCTATGGTTGCTCACCGAACTTCCAGTTGAATCTACACTTGAGATATGCCCATATAAAGGCTTCTTTGGATTGGCAAAACTGATAGGGCCTGACCTATTTAGAACGCAAGGGGTGACAAATCCCCCACCAAACAACACAAATTCGATGTCGGTTCTGATGTTAATAACATGAAATGTTAACGTACCACTACAAGTCCTCACTACACATTTACCCTTATCATATTTCTTGCATTCCTGCTTCTTGCAACTGAGATAGTTAGGATCATTACTCATGTACATTGCCTGCAAGTTTAATATAAACATATGCATAATGTTAGGAATATTTGATATGCATAAATGTTAACGTACCATTGCAGGTCCTCACTACGCATTTACCCTATACATAATTTGAGTTCAAAAAACCAATAAGAACATGGGAGATCATAGAAAATCAAAGATTAATTAATAACATTCCAAAATGTAAACAAATCAATTAAAGACAACAATGGAGACTAAAAGAGAAAGTGACAAAGTTGAAAAGTCTATAAGAAATGAACTTCACCACCATATTTTTTTAGCTATCTATTGTAACTTCTTTCCTCAACTCTCTCTCTCTCAGACCTAGAATTTGGGATATCACCCATGCAAGTTGCAATCCTACCTTGGTAAGGAAAAAAATTAGCTTCAAACCAGTTTACAACCATTTTCCTCCAAACTACTATGTGGTAATTTAAGAGACAATTTATGTTCAATTTTAGTCATATGAATTTTTAAATGGATTATGTGACCTATTTAAATAATATGTAAAATACTTTTAAAACTCTAAACTAATTTGAACCTAAATCTTGTCCTACTAGATGTGAAGTTTGTAACTTAATTATGAGCTCAACAAAATTGCACTTGCTATAATTATTACTAGTTTTAGGTGGTAAATTATTATTTTTTTTAATTTGTGCTTATTTTTAGAATTACTTTTTTGTGTACCAATAAAACCAATAACAACTTGTCACTTAGAATATATCATGAAATATTAAAAAAAAAAAAAATTGTGGATGATTACATGTACATTCTAGAAAAGGAGAGGCAAAGGAAATGTACACTCTAGAAATGCCTTTGGCGGTGGAACTAATTAAGAGCAAACCTTAGAAGCAAGTGAACGATGTATTTATGACCATTACGCCATGCATTGTCTGCTTCCTATGTCTCCACTTTGATATCAGCACAGCCACAGCCACCCTTTTGTCTTTACTTGAACGTAATGACATTTTTGACGTGACTTTTTTAGTTAAGTTATAAATGTGACCACCTGTGTGCCGTTTTTATATGATGCTCCTACCTCTTGACCAATTTAATTTCATTCAGTAAACCCAAAAAAAAAAAAAAAAACAGATATATTTCATGGTATGATTACAAGGTAGCACCAAATATTAAAGAATGAGAAAAGTTAACATTGCTCTAAGAGTATTAGTTTAGAAAATATTTTTAAAAATTTTTTATGGATAAAAAAAAGAAGTAACTAATTTTTTTTTTACAACTTTTTAATATTTCGTATAAAAGTGGTATTAAAACTTTTTAAAAATAGTCTATCAAAAAATGTCTAAAGACACTCATTGGTGGATTCATAAATAATGAGATGATTGTACGGTCAAGAATGAAACAAACATGTTTGGTATTTAGGTTTTGTGAGTTAGCGGTTGTGCATAGACGAAACATTAATAATTATTTTCAAATGTATACATATTGAAGTCTATTAGTACTTTCCAAAATTATCCCATTTATATGTAATGTTTTACTGCTTAGTTTAAAATAAATGTAATGGTAGATATATAACTTTAAAATTATCTTTGGTAACAAAATACTAGCTTAGTGATGACATTTGCAAATATTTGATATTTCATTTAATTAGTAATATATGCGGACTCAATCTAAAAAATTGTCTTCATAAATCATAATTGTGCCCTCAAATTTGAAACTAACGAATAAAAATTTATACAATTATAATTAAGACGTGGGTAATAATGAAAAGAATAAAATTTCAATAAAACTTTAGTTGGAGCATCACACAAAACTTGAGGACCTACATTGTATAATTGTACAGATAAGACATGCTGTTGATGCTTTTTATTTTCATTTAAAAGTAATATATATAAATTTGGAATAAAAATGACCCTTGAAGAAACAAAGATACAAGTAGCATTAGCTGGATTTTATTTTAAGACTACTGTTGTGTTTAGTGTTTACCTTAACAGGATAATGGCAGAGTAGAGGAAGTGAGCTAAGATCACCAGTTTGTGCATAAAGAATCTCATGTAATGGACAATTTTCAACACTGCATGTGTAAGGAAAAGAGATCCAAGAAAAGAAGGGGGTTAAAAAAAGCTCAACATAATCTAAAACATACTTATAAAGGAAATGAAGTTATTAACTTTTATTCTTACTTAGAATGAGAAGGTGAAATCATGGCGACCCAATCATGCTCTGAAGGAAGCAAAGCTCCGTTGACAGTAACATTGACATATTCTTCATCTGAAAGGTTGGAACTCAAACTAACATTCACTTGGAGATAAGGGCTTCGATTGGGGCACTCCCTTAAAGTTCTTCTATTTAGTAAGCGGAACTCGGATATGGCAGTGTAATTTTGGTGCATGGCTGTGGAGTTTATAAGTGAAGGGTGCAATGACCAAGATAAAGAAGGAGAAGAACCAAGAAAGAAAATGAGTAGTGAGAAGAATACTCTGTAAACCCAAGAACTACAAGGTTCCATGAGAGAAGTGCAAGGAAAAACCATGTTTGGAAGCATAGAAAAAATATTGCAATTCTAAGAGAGAATATAAAGGTTATGACTTGTGAATTGTGATTATTGGATAAGCATTTTTCTCCCCTTCCTATTTGTGCCACCGTTTCTTTCTAGGTTGATACTTGGAATGTCTGAATTTGGTTGATAAGTTTGATAAACATTTATTTTTGGTAGATAAGAACAATGGAGATGGAGAATTATGTGGCCGATGTTGAGGCTGAAGAGAAATGTTGGTATTTGTCCAACTGCAACATTTATGGTCCAATACAGCAAGCGATGCATATATAATTGGACCAATTCAATAATACTTGTTTCTTGACGTAACATCTTTGATTGCGTTGATACTTGAAACTACGTACTTCCATTTCGTCCTGTTCACTTTTTGTGAATTTTGTTTTGTTTTGGTGGTTACCCCATCTTTTGCCTTATTTTAAGTTCATCATAAATTCACTCTTTTACCAAAAATAAAAAATAAATTCACTCTTCCATCATAGATTGTTCCAAAATTTGTTTCTAATCTAAAAGTAAAATTCCCTAATTTTGAAATCCGAACCGTTTAATGAACCATAAAAGAGATGAGGTTCAAGGTTTTTGAAATTGAACCGAGGTCGAACCGTGATTACGTCATAATTAATTTAATAATTATTTAAAATATAAATAAATATATTAAATTAGTAAAAATTGAAAAATTACATTAAAAAATCCAAATAAATATAGAGATCTAATAGAAATTTCACATTAAATTAATTTATGAAACCCAATAAAAAATTTAATAGACATTTTTCCATGAAATTAATTTGTTTTAAAAAGAGTAGTAACTTGAATGGTGGGGGACATTAGCGTGTATACTGTTATATATCTTTTTTGTTGTAAATGTATATAATATTGTGTGTATTTGTTTAATCTTATAGTGTAAATCTTACATTTATCGGACAATCTTATAGTGTAAAGCAATAAATTAATTTAATAAATTAATGTATGAATTGGCGGGTTTGTACTTTGTAGAATTAAGAATTAGACTAATCACTAAATAAATTAAATAAGAAACAAGTCAACAACACGTAGGAAGTCCAAAACTTCTTTTTCAATCTCGTGTGCCATGCAAGCTTTAAGTAAAAAAAAAATCCCGAAAATTCACAACCATAAGTCCACTGTCTAGTACCCAGAGCTTTCAAATCTCACTTTTATCTCTTCTCTTATTATCATCCTCTTCTCAAATCCTTCTTTTCTCTCTTGAAACACCCAAAGTTAGGCTAATTCAAATCTCAGTTTTTGCCAGCCGCATGATAGCCTTTCAGCTTTTGCCAGTCAATGGTAGCCATCAACAGCCAGCAAAGGGTCTATTCCGTAGCAAAACGACTGGGCCTTTTCTTTTAGTCCTTGTTCTTGTCATCATCTTCATCTTCTTCCTCTTCTTCTGTTCATCATCATCTTCTTCTTCTTTTTCCTTTTCTTTTAAAAGAGCTTAGGCTTGAACCATGAGACCCATTCACGGTTCTCAAACCCAGGTGGTTCGACCAAGGTTCGCATGGTCCATTGGTTTTTTTTTTTTTTTTTTTTTTTGTGTGTGTGTGTGTAGAACAGGTTTTGGAAGTTAAAGAACCATCTCAAGGAGCGGTTCCTCATTAACCCGGTCGGACCGTACGGTCCAATCCAAGTTTCAAAATCATGAAAAATTCTACTAATATATACTAGCTTTCGTAATGTAAAATTTCTTTATTAAGTGATTATCTCTTAAGTCTTACCTTTATAGCATGGTTCTTAAATAAGTAATATTAGTAATATTATAAATTTTACTAAATACGTCATAAATAAGTCTTTATCTAGGATTACTATAAATGTGTATTCCCCATTCTCACATGAATCGTGGGTCTCACTATGAATTTAATTAGTGAGATTTACTATTATATGAGAGAGAACACACATTTATGATACTCTCAAAGTAGTCTATAATTTTCCTTCTTAGAAGAAACGGAGTATTTATTTATTATTGTGTATTGAGGTGCTTTCACGTTAATTTGTAAACTTTTTATAGTAAAAATTTGTATTCGTATTTTTAGAATTTTTCTTATAAAATTCTCTATAATAATTGGGCAAGCAATGATGTTGTAGGAAGGCTTTAGCAACCTCATGTTGGGTAGGAGAGAGAAAGACATTAAGATACCGAAAAAGGGTAAAGCCTTCGTAGTTCCCACATGGGTTGTAGCATTTTCCCTTCCCACAATACCATTCTTGTGCATTCTCAAGATTCTTGTTCAAGAACAAAGAAAGTTTTCATATCCATTTAATTAATTATCTAATGTTTTTGCTAGATTTCTAAGGGCAGTGTTAAAGAGTGCCCTAAGAATACATGTTAAAGATTAAACCTCCTATTGAAATTTTTTCTTCTTATTCTTCTTTCGGTGTACCGTGACTTTATAGATAAAATCTCAACATAGTTCATCTTTAAATTATTGGCCACTTGGCCTCTTCATTATGGTGTATGATACCATTTGGTCATATATGTCATTTTCAAAGTCTTAATAAATATGGAAATTTTCGGTAACATTTAGTTCTCTAAATAATTTAATATGACAGAGTTTAGCTCCAAACATGTTCATAGTATTAGACTCTCATACCAACGATAGAAAGATCACTTTAGGTGTGTTTTATTTCCCATGAACAAAGCTCTTCCAGGTAAAATAGAAGTAGTGATGGCAGCTGGATGTATGATGAGAGAAGTAGCTTAATTGGCAATTAGGATTGGGCTAAGGAACATTATTGTAAAGGTGATAATCAAAGAGTAGTCCAAACTTTTGATAGCAATCTCTTGAATCTCACTTACCTTGGTTTGGTTGTTGAATTCACTCATTCAATTCTTAGTTTAGAACTATTTCTTTTGTATACATCATTAGGTCAAGTGCAAATCTTGTTGCCAAAGTGGAGGGTGTTTGGATGGGTTGCCCTCCTTTCTTAACATATTTATATGAACCATTGTACATTGTTGTTTACATAATAAAAATCTATCATTTTCAATAAATAAAAAGAAAGGTCTAATATAGTATATAGTTGGAAGCTTTCACCTCCATGCTCATTAAAAAATGTATATGCTACTCTTTTGAACAATGCATCAATTCTAATATTACTAAAATTAAATTTTAATTGCTTTGTTGAGTTAACATCATTTTGTAGGAGTTCTGTTTCAAATGATCATTCTTTAATAGTTTTTGCGAGCATCCTTAAAACACTAAAACTACAATCTTGAAAAATATATATTAAAATTGAAACTCATTTTTTCTCTCAATGTTTGTAGCTATTCTTACGTTATCTATTATGATTTTGTCTTTGTTGTTTTGTGATATAAGGCAATAGGTAAGGTAATTGATTCAGAGAAAATGAAAAAAAAAAAAAAAAATCTTCAAAAAATGTTTCCTTTTATTTTTTTATTTTTCAATAACTCTCTAAACTTTATTAAAACAAATGATTAAATGGTATAAATATTTTCCAGGCATTTTCACACTCCACAAGTATATGAAATCATGTAATGTCTAATTTGTAATATATCAATAGTATTATACATTTAAAAATTGAATTCA
Source organism: Castanea sativa (assembly GCF_040712315.1). Lineage (NCBI taxonomy): Eukaryota > Viridiplantae > Streptophyta > Magnoliopsida > Fagales > Fagaceae > Castanea > Castanea sativa. The sequence goes on along the minus strand of NC_134023.1, from coordinate 62,436,890 downwards.
ATTTGAGTTAAAGGTAAATTTTAATGTATAGTGTTCTTTAAGGAAACCCTGGAGTAATCATCTGCATGCAAGGAGAGCAATAGTAGCAACACTAAGTATGCATAAGTTTTATGATAAAGATTCAACCATGGTGGAGGTAATTAATGGCAACCATGGAAGCTATAAGGTTGGCTAGAGATATGTGATGATTTCAAGTCCGATTAATCAGGGAGTTCCAAGCAGATGAGGTTTATAGAGCTTTGAAGCAATTGTTCCCACTAAAAGCATCGGGCCCCGACGGTATGCCTCCCCTTTTCTTTCAAAATTTCTGGCCTATAGTGGGTAGTATAGTCACTAAAACAGTATTAGATTTCCTGGATTTTGGTGTCACTCCTCCAAAGTTTAATGAAACCCATATTGTTTTAATTCCAAAAATAAAAAATCTTAAGAGAGTGACTGAGTACAGACCAATTAGTTTATGTAACGTGATTTATAAGTTGGCTTCTAAAACATTGGCTAATAGGCTCAAGAAATTTCTACCTTCCATCATCAGTGATTTGTAGAGTGCCTTTGTGAATGGAAGATTAATCACTGATAATGTATTGGTTGCGTTTGAAACAATGCACCACATTAATAAAAAAAAGGGGTGGGTGATTGGTGAAATGGCTTTGAAACTTGACATGAATAAAGCCTACGATAGGGTGGAGCGGGCTTGCCTTGATAAAATTATGGAGAAGTTGGGCTTTCACCATAGGTGGAGAGATTTAATGATGCAATGCATTTCCTCGGTCACCTACTCCATTAGAATCAATGGTAAGCCGAGTGAGCAGATTACCCCCTCTCGGGGCCTTCATTAAGGTGACTCGCTTTCCCCATTATTATTCTTACTGTGTTCCGAAAGTCTTTCAGCTTTGATTAAAATTTCTGTATTTGAGGGAAGGATGGAGGGTATTTCTATCAGTAGGGGTGGTCCTTGTGTCTCTCATCTATTTTTTGCAGATGATAGTATTATTTCCTGCAAAGCCACCATCGAAGAGTGTGATGCACTACAACAAGCTTTGAATATTTATGAACAAGCATCCAGCTAGTAACTTAATCGAGCAAAGACGTCGCTTTTCTTCAGCCCCAATACAGCTCCTAGTGTAGAACTTGGCTTCCAAGACAAACTTCGAAACTTGAAGTTTCTGTGAAAAAACCACTTTCTTAACCTCCCTCGCAGATAACGAAAGGTTATCGCATCTGTGAGTTATCTCTTCCATCTCGATTAGTAACAGAGTTACTATGGGGAAGAAACACATGCCTTTCTCACAGAGAAAGGAAACGGGAATACTACAAAGTAGAGCCTAAGAGAGAACCTCTACGGTCCTACGTTCGAGAACTGATTGGTCTAGTTCTTAAGCCAGAATTCAAAACTGAACAACCCAAATCTAAGTTGGTTTAGAAGAAAACCATAGGTAGCAAATTTGAGTAGATCAATCCATGTGAGGATTACTGGAACTCTGGAACCATTGGACTATTCTCTCTCCTTTCTATTTTGATTCTCAAAAAAATTGCCAAACTTGGACATGATTAGTTAAACTTGAGAGCAGTTTTAGTAGATTTGAGAAAATAAAAGAAGAGTTTGATATCGATGTTGTTCAAGAATGGCATACTCTCATAAATTATAGAGAATCGATAATTAAAGCTATATGACAAAAAAAGTTTAAAGATAAAAATTTGCAGAAAAATTATTCAATATTCTGAGAATAATGCTACCTCCTCTTACTCCAATAGTAAATCTCACTCTAAATTTAGTTATTAGCCAGCCACCTCCCTAGTATTAGAACTTCAAAAAATGTAACAAGGTTTGGAGGAGTATCCTGGCTGCTCAAGAGGTGGTAAAGAAGGGCATTAGATGGCAAGTGGGTAATGGTTGTAGGATTGGGATTTGGAAAGACAAGTGGTTGCCTACCCCATCCACTCACGAGGTTGTTTCCCCTCCCTCAGTGTTATCTCCAGATGCCACAGTGGATGTTCTGATAGATGCAGAGGTTGGTGTATGGAAAAAGGAGCTTGTCCAAAGGCTTTTCCTCCCTCATGAAGTTGAAGTGATACAATGAATCGCCTTGAGTTCTAGGCTTCCTGAGGATAGGCAGGTTTGGACTTAATCAGCTAAAGGTTGCTTTAGTGTGAAAAGCGCATACAAGATTGCTGTGGAGATTGATTCAGGGGCTGTATTTGATGAGAGCAGTTTAAGGAAGTTTTGGAAGAACTTATGGCGGGTTAATGTACCTCACAAGGTCTGTCATTTTACCTAGAGAGCCTACAAAAACATCTTGCCCACAAAGGATATTCTTGAGAAGAGGAAGGTCTTGTCAGAAAGTTGTTGTGAAGAGTGTAAGGTAGATGTGGAGTCATCGGGTCACTTGTTTTGGTCTTGTCCTAGAGCTCAAGAGACTTGGTCCATGTCTAATCTTATTCCGACGAGACACAATTTACATTTCAACTCTTCCATGGATCTTCTTTGGCATGCAGTTATGGTGGCTAAGTGGGATCAAGATTTGGTTGAGAGGATTATCATGATCTCATGGGGTTTGTGGAATAATAGGAATGAGGTAAGGGATGGTGGGGCAAAGAAAAAGGTGCAGACAGTAATTTATGGTGCTCTGGACTATTTGGTGGAGGACCAGTCCACAAGGACGGACCCAGGTGGGGGCCTAAGGGGGCCCGGGCCCCCCTTGGGCCAAAAAAAAAAATTAGTAAGTAAATTTTTCAAAAGAAAACACATAAAGAAGACTTGGGCCCCCCTTTCTTTTTAGCCCAACCCCCCTCCAAAAAACTTGAACCATCCCACGGCCAGCCCAAACATAATTTTGGTGGTGGGAAAAAGAGGAATGGTCATTGGTCCCCACTCCCAAGTATATACAATAGAATATTTTTCATTTCAGCTCCTGTGTTGTCGAGAATGGAGGAAGAGAAACAAATCCCAAGAGTCAAACTTGGCAGTCATGAGTTGGAGGTCAGCTTCTTTCTTTCTCACTTCCTCTCAATATCATTCACCAATCACCACATATGTATTCTTCACTTATTTAGATTTCTTGGGCTTTCTTTCCTTGTTACTCTATGTCACTTTGTGTTTGTGACTCTCTCTCTTATATTATATAGATAAGAGAGATAGAGGGAGAATATGTTTGATTGTTTGTTGACTGGTAGTTGTGCAATAATAGGGACAAGTGATAGAAAAAAAAAAGGTAAAGTTAGGAAAAGTTTTTGGTGGTAGTGCATAATAAATCATATAATATAGTAAATTGTCACATAAATTTAAGAAAATAACAGTGATTCACTTGCGCCTATTGTTAACTCATAATACTAAATTAGATAAATTTATATATTGAAAAGAAGTGAAAAATACAAAATTTATACATTGAAAAGGATATTGTTTTGACATTTAGTTTGGATTCAATCATAGATGATTTTGAAAATTTAAAAGAGCGTCGAGTTCCCTTTTCATAGATGATTGTATTAAGTAGCAATAGTGTTTCATGTTTTTTGTTTTTATTGATAGTTGATTGTATCTTAATATATTAAGAAACAACGATTTTTGTGTATTTGTGTTGGTTGATAGTTTTTTAATACTATATGGATGCGTATTTGAAAAAAAAAAATTCGCTTAACTCCGGCCCCACTCCCTAGCCTGAAATCCTAGATCCGTCCCTACCAGTCTAGTCAAGCAGCCACAATTATGTAGGAAGTGAAATGCCCTGCATAGTGGTCCCCTCCACCTCCAAACTCTTAAAAGATAAATGTGGATGGAGCTGTTTTTGCAGCTCAAAAATCGGCTAGAGTGGGAATCCTTATTCGGGATGATGGTGGCAGGTTGATTGAGGCTTGCAGCAAGAAGATTTTAGCTCCCATTGGTGCTATTGAGGTTGAAGCTAAAGCCATAGAGGTTGGTTTACAATTTTCAAAGGATACGCTCATCCAGGATTTTGTGATTGAATCAGACTCCCTAACCCTGGTCAATGCGCTCAAGGAAATTTCGCCTCCCCCTTTAGCTGTTGTTGCATTGGTGTACTGCTCCCTGGCTGCATCACATGAGTTTCGTAGGGTAGCCTTTTCGCATGTAGGAAGGTAGGCTCGGTAGGGCAATAGGCCCGCTCACATTTTAGCAAAACATGCTCTTCGCATTGTTGATTTCTCGGTTTGGATTGAAGAGAATCCTTTTTTTCTTGAACGAGCTCTTCTCCATGATGTTATTGTTGGCACAAATTAATGGAGTTGTTTGCAGTTTCTCATAAAAAAAAAAAGATTTGACTATTTTGGGTACGTAGAACCTGAATGTCTCTTACACACTAATCCAAGGATAATATCCGTTAAACTTATTGAAATCTATATGCAAACATCCATTTGTTAATGCAATTATCAAATAACCAAGGGTCTTCTTAACCGAAGTCCTAAAGTGCAATTAAAAAATATTCAATATTCAATTGTCTATACAATATATCGTAATAGATATTTTGTATTTAACTTTGTTAAGTTTTGAAGCCTCTCACCTCGGAACTTTGTTAAGTTTTTGTTCTGCCATGTCACTGACAACATGTGTTGTGTCACTAGCATATCAATTTATGTTATTTTAAATTTTTTACAATATAATTTTCAATTTATAGTTGCACTTTATACAACTTTTCACCTCCATATTCTTTTACTCTTCTTCTCCCCCATAATTTTACAACCTACCATGTACTCTTACCCCACATGGCCTCCCACTTTGGTCTTAGATTACTGTTGCACTTTGTTCAACCATTGTTCTCTCTTTTTCGATTCTTTTCCTCCCTCATAATATCACACCTTACTGTTACTCTTCCTCCATTAATCACTCTATCTTCTCTTCCATATAACTTTGCTATTTGTTGGGAAAATTTTAGAACACAGTGATTGCTAAAATCCAATTTTAAAATTGAGTTGAATTTATTAATCAAGCTGCCCTCAATTTGCTTTGTGTCTACATTTTCAATTGACTTCTACTTGAAATAGAATATCAAATCTCTTACACTCTAAATGCAGATTTCCTATGGCCATGGTTTTCTTCTAAAACAACTCAGATTTGACTATTTTTCTAAATTTATGTATGTTGACAAACCGAGATCAAAACATGTCTTGATTAGGTGTTAGAAAATGCTCATGATGGTTCAAGTCAAGATTCAAGAACATGTAAGATGCAAAAAGAAGAGTTCAATTTTTGTGAAGCTCAACCGATCGAAAGATAGGTTCGACCAATCGAAAATCATATTCTGCAGATTTTAAATCAGGCCTAAGTCTGCGAAAGCATTTAGGGTTTTAGTTCAACACTACAATGTATAAAAGGAAAACCCTAATTACGTTTTAGAAGCTCTTGGAAGTCTTGTGAGTTACTCTTGTGAGATTTGTAAGGTTTTTGTAACCTTCTAACTCTACAAGCGTCTACTAGAACGAGATCTACAATCAAGAACTGGTGGAAACAAGTTGTTGCATAAAGATCTACTATTGATGGTGATTTGAAACCTTTGAGTGAGATCTCAAAATCACAAATGGAGATTTTGTGTTCAGTAAATCCAAGATAGAAGAGTTTGTGGAGTCAGAGGTGCACGTGGTTATGTTAGTAAGTTCTACATGAGGTAGCTTTAGATTTAGGGTTTAAATCTATTGTAATCTTCCATTCTATCATAGTGGATTTGTTTACTATGAGGATAGTTAGGTTAAATATTCCTCAGGTTTTTTACTTTGAAATGGTTATAGTTTCATTGGTTTTTTTGAGTCATCATATTACTGTCTTCTTTACTTTTCCACACTAATTAAGTAATATGTTTGCATGTATTTAATCCAAATCTCATAATTAACTTAAGTAAATACTTGGCTAATTTGTTAGGTTAAACTAATCAGTTTTCAAGAGATCTAAACAAACAAACACTACACATGATGTTTTCTTCAATCCACATCTGTGCTGGAACAATATAGCTCTAAATAAGTTTGGAGCCAAAAGTACAAATTGAACTTATACGACTCGTAAAGTCTCTTGTGTTTGAATCTAACATACACGTCAAAAACCGATTAATGTTTTAACCTGATAATAAAGAGTAATTATTATAAAATGAACGCCAAAAATTGAAATTCTATTTATAAAAATAAATAAATAAAATTAACATAAAATTATGAATTGTAATAACAACTATAACTTTTAATAATTTATTGAGTGCACAAAATCAAGGTGAGTGTGTGTGTGGGTGTTTTTTCTTTGATTTTTGTATATACAATTTGACTTTTATTTAAAAAATCAAATACACATTAATTTGTGCCCTTAGTCTCTCTTTAACAATATCCAAAAGAATTCGTATGAGAGAGGTTCTTTGAAGATCATCCTATAGATAGAAAGAAGAGGTCCTATATGTCACTCTGTGTGTTGGGCTCATCCATTGGCATCCCGGCAAAGCGATTCATTATTTGTGAGGCATCTACAAATTCAGAACTTTGCCTTTTAATTATGCGGAAGCTGTCCTCAATTTGCCTTGTGTTTGCATTTACAAACTGAAAAATCCAATGAAAGTGGGTGCATGAGACAACTTTTAGACATGTTCAAATAGATATACAAAGAAGCATAAAGTATATATGTGTCGACCATCAGCAAACAAAGAAGCATAATGTATGTGTCATCAGCAAATTAACAAAGGAACATAATATATGTGTGTGTTGTGTACTACCATTCTACAGTTCCAAAGGTGTTACATATAGGGTTCATAAATGAATTGGAAACTCATACTATTAAAACATGTCAAAATTGAGTTGTATTAATAAAATTGTGTTGATTCACATTAAATAGAATGCAATGCTTGTAAAAGCATTTTTTTTTTTTTTTGGTTGATACATTGGAGAATGAAGAATTTGAACTTTGAATGATTCTGTTGAAAATACCATGAAGTGCCAATTAAGTTACAATGCTTTTGGTAAAGGCAAATCTTAAATTCAATAGGATGGTGGTTTAGCTAGCTTGTCAGTTAAACCTAATTATTCAAGCCAGCAGACCATTGGAGGGTTATTTAAACCTAATTATGTGCAAAAATGTACATTTCACCAATATAGATAGGAAGCTACATCACTTTCTAAGCATGCACAAAATTGAATAGACTGTTGTAAGTTCTAACACAAGTCCAAAAGTCCATATAAGAATCTTTAAAGATACCCCATTGATGATTTGCTTTTATATAGTAGGCCACAGACCTTGGCTTGGGATGTCATTATGGTACTTTTGCAATGAATGGGTTTGTGTCTGTATCTTTGAAATAATATTTCCTATGGAAGACCTTTATGTATATGTTGCAGCCCTTGCAGGGTTAGATTATATTCTAATACTTTTGGAATGAATGTTGAGCAAATTTGACCAGATCCATCATCCTTGCCCTGATTAGTCTTAGAAGAGTCTCTCATACCAAACTAATAAATGGAAGAATATAATAATCTAACTTTTCTTAAATTTCTATGAGAGCATGCTGTAGTTGGCTCAAATTTGATATTGGGCCATTGAGTTGTGGGCCTTATGGGCATAGTGAGAGTAGAGTAGAGTAGAGTGAGTGGAATGGAGTGAAATCCATGAGGCCTTGAACATCTAATTAGAGTCTGTTTGTCAAGGTGAATAATAGGGGTAATTTTGGAATTTGCACTAGGTAGGGTTTTATTATATAAATTCTTGGTGCAATTCTATTTAATTTCTCATATAGTGGATTATTAGCTGCTCATTAATGTGGATGTAGGCATGTTTCTAAACCACCGTGTTGAACTATCTCTATTCTCTTCATTAATCTTACTTAATCAGATTATTTCATAATAGAGCATTTCAAATTACGTACATAACATTGTTTGAGTAGACTATACTTGACAAATTCTTTGAAGAAAAGACCAAGTGTAGGTAGGGATGAACAAAAAAAGAAAAGGGAACTCCTAAGTGTGGAGACAAAAATACCTGATTTCCTTTCTGAATTAACCTCTCTCTCTCTCTCTCTCTCTCTCTCTCTCTCTATATATATATATATATACATACATACATACATACATACATACATACAGTCTAAGTTTGAATATTAAACTTGAGCAAACTAACCTCAAAATTTATCTCTTCCTTTGTTGCATGCCCTCTTACATAACCAAAGTTAGAAATCCTGCGTAAACTCCAACAGTCCACCTGCCCAAGAAACCAAAGAACATTTAATTTAAAAGCTCACCTTGCTACTACATAAAAAGGCATACATATATACATATTACATACATAGATAATTGGGAAAGAGAGAGATCTACTTACATCATCAGTTTTGAACTTGTCCAAGGTGAAGCCGGCCATACCCATAACTGCATGCACTGGAGCACTGTAATTGTTGTTGTCATATGTGCTGATGCCATTTTCATCCATTGTAGGCATGGCCTTGCATTCTTCTTGATAAACAGCACAAGTTCTCTCGTAATTATGAACATGGCCGAAGAAAGCCAAATCAACCTAATTTATAGTCCTAACACTCTATTAGATTAGTGAAACCAAAAACGGCTTAATAAGAATTAAAGAAGGCAAGGGAGCTTACCTTGTTGTCAAGTAGCAATGGTTCTACATCTTTAACAAAATTCTTATCCACACTAAAGACTCCGTCTGTTGAAGTATACATGGGTCTGTGCCTGCATCAGCAAATTTTGTACTTATTTCTAGCAGAAAATTCAGTTTGCAATTGAAATTGGACAACTTTGTTTTCGGTTATACTTTAATGATAGTTCACATATATGGAGGAATTTGTGAAACGAGACGAGCACACTGACAAGGAACAAAATCCTTTTCATTTCAAATTGATGGTTCAAATAAATATTTCAAGTCTAAGGTTGTCTTTAGTACCATGCCATACAAAATGACAACACTATGTACAATGTTCGATATAAGAAATAAATATTGTACTCGGAATCCATTGACAAATAAGTTATGCACAAAGAGTACGTAGTGGCCTATTAAGGAAACATTTCATAAAACAAAAAGAAAAATAATTGATGTCTACATACCCCATAAAAATTAACCAAGGAGTTTTTGATCGATCAACAGCAGCCATGTCCCTTTTCATCCATTCATACTGTGATAGTACATTATGCCAGTGGCACAAGTAAGAGATAAACAAGCATTAGGTAATTAAATCCCAGTTAAATATGAAGAATGTGAATAGAAGTACTTGTTCCATCTAACCTGCTCAGAATTTTCCGACCAGTCATGCTCGGTTGAAATTATTGTGAAGTGAACACTTGCTTGCTCTATTGAATACCATGGCTTATCCTTTGCTGCAGTTGGCATTGGAAAATAAGTCTCATAAGGAACTCCACATTCTCCTCCTGAATCAGGAGTAATGTATACTGACCCTGACTCTTGATAATCCCTACAACAACAACAACAACCAATATTTAGTCCCAAGATGTTGGGATTGACTGTAGATCCTTAATAGATTAGTCAGGGTTAATCACATGCAAATGGTGCATAATTCTTGGAAAAAAAAAATTCATGCATAATTTGTAGCAACTAATTCTCATATGGGGATTAATACATAGGTTTTGTAATCATGCATGCCTAAAAGTGGCAACCAATTTGAAATTCAGACACTAATTGAAGCCAGTCTTAATTTTCAACCCAAGTGCTAACCAGAAAATATTGAATGAAAAAGTTTTCCACTTAGTTTTGAAATAATTGGCATAAACAGTTCAACAATTAATTTGGTGGACTAATAAAATACATGTCAGGAAAATGCTATTTCTCCAGCAGTTTTTGAGCATCATAAAGAGATGAAGAACATATATATGTGCTAAAGTTTTTGAGCATTATAAGAGATGGTGAATTTTTCAAAATGTTCCAATAGTTTTAACAAGACCTGGTTCATGTATGCAAGTATTTGCATCAACAACAGCAAATAATTTGAAGAGAATAAAAAGGAAAAGATACCTCTCATGGTTTCCAATAGCAGTCATGTAAGAAACTTGGGAAGCAACTGGGCTTATAAGTTGAAGGAAAAAATCCCATTCTACTAAGAATCCAGTGGCATAACTAATGTCTCCAATATGGAAGATGGATTCAACATTTCCAGAGTCTACTTCATCAGTCAGAGCTTGAACCACTGAGAGGGCTCCTGGCTATATGTATCATAAAATTAATTAAAATTTATGACAACTTTGGTTCATTTTAGTGGTAACATTTTGTATATATTTCTTCAATTTAGTTCAATTGCACCTGCCTGTAGTAGGTGCAAATTGAAATACTATGAATTTAAGAGTTTTAATTGATATTATTGTAGTGCTACTTGTATTTATCAATATTGAAGTAACAAGTAACTATGATTGATGTATGAGAAACTAATAGTTAGAAAGATACTGGAAAATGAATTTCACTATAAAGAGGTGGGATCTTTTTGACAACAGGTGGATGTCCTTTCAAGTCTCAAGTATTAGATTTCTTGTGCCCTATACAAGGAAATAGCGAAAATTGAGGTGCCAAATAATCTCTTAATTCTGGCTTTTTGATGTACCATATAGATTATTCCTAATAAAATGCATACCTGAATGTAGTGTTCAATAGAGGCATCATGAGGAGCCTTTCCCATATCACCATATACAAGAAATTTAAGTTCATTTGATCCTCCTGCAGGTGGAGTCCGGAATTGGAATTGATCGCTCCAACCAACAGAATCACTTTGTATGACCAAAAAAAAAAAAAACTTAGTTATCAGGAACCATATATAATTCCCACCAATACCATTCTTGATTCATGGAATCATAATTTGAACACATTGATCAAACTTTTATATTGGTGCAAAATTTTTGTGTTATTTTTAACTTACTTTTTCATTTTTATTACTGTGGTACATAATTTTCAACAGCAATATGTGCTGTAAAAACATGCATCTCATTATTGACACTGTTCACACAATATAGTATAAGCCTAGTTAGTTTTTAAAAAGAGTTAAATTTAGTTAACTTGAGTTCAGTGTTGGGTGAGTTGTATGGATTAAAATTTGTCCATGAGTATGGTCTTCAATAGCTGTAAAATGAAGTATATAACTCTTTTGTTCCCTCAATGTTTTGCAATAAGTGCATTTATTTCTTTTGTGCTTTAAACTAATTTGTGTATCATTTTGGGAGAGGGGAATATTTCACTTGAAAAAAGGCTGAAACAACAACCAACAAAATTAAATGCTATTATTGCTATACCTTCCATATTTGTAGGAGTAGATGCTTGAAGGCTGAAGCCCTGTCATCACTGCGGAATGAATGAACCCCGGGTCATGCCACCCAAAGTCCTTGGCTGGACTTGGTACAAGTAAACCTATCCATTTCACAGTCACCAAGAAATTCTAAGTAGAAGATTGATAGCCATTATAGAAGAAGCATGTGAACAACCGTGTGTTTTCAATAAATTCAAGCATGCAAAGGGTACTAAAAAAATCCACTTAATAATTTGAGCCAGAGAGAAGCACATTGTTACCATAAATAATTGATTATATATGTATTAAATGGAAATGGGATTAGTGACTCACTACACATATCATCTTGTGTAAATGTAGTAACTTCTGATGTCTGTTTTCTATTCTCATATCGTACTTGCTGAGGCTCCTTATCGCCGCTAACCCATGTTAATCTCATCTGCACCACCATAACAATGTTCCAATTAGTTTCTAAGTATAAATTTTTTTTTTATTATATAAATTTACTTACTTCTTTTGGAGACATAGATGTATGGACTACAATAAACTTGTTTTGTTCTGCTCTATGTAACTGAAAATAAACAAGTGTTATAGCAAAATTTTTGTTGCTTACTGATGTTCCAGTTGAATCTATGCTTGAGAGATGTCCATATAATGGTTGTTTTGGATTAGCAAACTTCACAGGGTTTGACCTTGTCAAAATGCAAGGTGTATCGAATCCACCAGCGAAGAACACAAATTCAATTTCTGTTCTAATATTAATGACATGAAACTTCAATGAGCCACTGCAAGTGTTTAACACACATTTGCCATTGTCATATTCCTTGCATTCTTTCTTTGTGCATTTGAGATAGTCTTTATCAACGCCCAGGTACTGTGCCTGAAATTACAAACATAAAAATAATCTCAGCATTCTCTTCTATTTTATTTTTAAGTTTGCAAACGAAATATTGACTCCTAGTTTCACTTAGAAGTGTGCTAGCTATTGGTGTTATTTATTTTCTTTGACAAGGGAAAAAGCTGCTAATATCTAATTGTCCCATGTAGAAGAATTTGAAAGTGTAAGTGAAAGAACCTTCTTTTTTCAAAGAATTTTAACAAATGATGATTCATGATACCCCCATAAATCAGCATTCATAATGGTGTCAACCAATTACCTACATTTTGAAATGAAAAACAAATACCATTAGTTATATGACCACCATTGTCATAATATGGGGTGAGGATTGAAACCCTGAACATCATCATTGGAGAAGGTGACAACTGAACCAATGGATCATTGGCATTTGAGTTCAAGGGAAAATGACCACTTTCATTTTTGTAATTTTGGCTCTAACTTATTGACATGTTCCAAAGAGCTTACCTAAGTGCATACTTTTCTTTTTTCCTTCCTTCTAATTTGCTAACAGGCCCGTGGTTGAAATTATAATGGCCGAGAGTTCTTAATTTTTTCTCCTTTCTACAAGAAATAATTACCACTTAAAATTTTTTTATATGACATAATTCTTTGATATTTTATGGGTTAAGGACAAATATTATCTGATATATTTCTTCAGTAATACTACACCACTTAAATAATTTTATTTTATTTTATTTTTTGAAAATCCTACAACTAGATTATAAGTTTTTGTTATTCTTAACTTGCACATCATTATTAATGTTACACCTAATTTATAGGGTTAGCTGATCATGATTTTAAAATATTAATTAATATAATAAAAGTTAATAAGTGACATAACGTGATCATGATTTTATATAAATTGGGACATGTCAAGGTACACCTAACCTAGTGTAAATCTTCATTAATGTTGCACCACTTAGTAATTATTATTGGATTAAAGGTTCTTGTTTTTGTCAAGAGTCTTGCAGCTCAACTTATTAATATATTTTAGTGTTTTCAAAAATAGACATTCATTATTCAAATCCCTTCAACCCCAATTATCAAATTATTGTTAAAAAAAAAAAAATTGGTCTCGTTCTACTTAATATGCATGCATGTTAAAATTCATATTTATAAGATGTTATTTACTATTTTCTTTGTAAACTCATATTTCATGTATAATTTTAATGTAAAAAAAAATTAAATTTTAAATATTTTATCAATTTATTTTTTGATAATTTGATATTACAACGGGTAGAGGAAATTTGAACATTAGATGAAGGTGCCAACCAATTAGATTATTTTTATTTTTATTTTTATATTGCAAGGAAAAATCAACGCATTTTTTCACTTGTTATGATTTCTTACTGGGATGAGTCAATAACCCAACAAGTAGTGTAGAGATTTATCTTTTGGCCCTATATATAAAAGAACCGTTAAACCTTAAAAGTCATAATTGGATAAAACCTCATTTATTATAAGTTAGCCGCCTACCTTCAGGTTTAATGAAAAATTGTATGGTTAGTGTACAAATTATAAGTTAGGCGCCTACCTTCTTCTTTAATGAAAAATTGTATACAAATTGAGGCAGGCAAATAATAGCTTAAGTATGGCAACATTGACTTTTTGAAATAGGTAATTAGGATCTCTCAAAAAAAAAAGAAGGTAATTATTGGAAAGGGTAGGTGAATTTCGGACTATATAATGGGGCACCACAGAAGATACTATTACTGTTAGGCTATCACTTCAATCTCGGCAACATTATATTGATACTCAATGATGATAGCTAGTTTGTTTTACAATGGAGTAGACAATTGAGGCACGTATGCTTCAATAAAAAGGTCCATTAATTATAATAGAGAAACTTCAAACTTAATAAGAGAAAGGTACAAACTTTGCCCCATGGATCCATCTTCTATCATCTCTATGCCTGTATGATTCCTATCGAAAAAGGTTTGAGATTTCCTTGTTCAAGTGGAGGTTTTCCTATTTTGCAAGTGTAGCCTAGCTATTATGATTTGTTTTTTCATGTAAAAATTAGAAGAAAAGAATATGACTAGAAATGCCATCGTTACCAACAAGGGATAAACCATTGGAAAGATGGATTAATTCCTTACAAATAATTTTTTTTCTGTTTTTATTTTTTTCTCACAAATAATTAGGCATTAGACAATTTGAGGCCACTGCATTACCATATTGCGTGAACGTTTTTGGCTTCTATTGATGACTGATAATTACGTTACAGATGTGGCTAGTTGCTAGCTTTATATCAAATAAATTGAAAGGAAGTAAAAAGAAAAAAGTGGCTAATTGCTAGGTAGGTAATACTTGCTAGTCTTACTTTCATTTGTTCACACTTCACACTCAAACTTAATGAGTTATAATTACAAAATTAATTTCATTGACATTTACTACCAAGCTACAAAATAGCTAGAGCTTGGTCTTTTCCTTCATTAGTTTATATTACTTAAGTATGTATAAACGCAGTTATACCTTATAAAAAATGATGCTTTGAAATAATTATAGATAAGTTAGAACATTTTAATTAAATTAAAGTAAACAGACCTCAAATCTCATACTTAAACATATTTAAAATAAGATTATTTTCCCTTTGACTATTAAGCTGATTGGTTTGCCTCTCTTAAGTGATATGATCGTGTAGGCACAACAGGCAGGGACCATATATATATACCACATGGTGGGGACCGTAGACTTCCAGAGTTTTTAAAATTTTCTACGAGAAAAAATAAGTTTTTAAAATTTCCCAGAGTTGGATTTTCAAATTGCAAGAACAAGGTAATTTCTAGTGAAATATTATAATGGTTTTCCAAAATAAAAATAGAAATTGAATATGGTCCTCCTAATATGATAATTTCTAATATTATATGTCGTTATTGTATTTCTAAAATATTGTATAATTTTTCCATTTTTTTTAGTTAGCGATGGCAAAAGATAGACTATGCTTCAAAATGTTCTCTCTTTTTCTTTTCTTCTTTTTTATGAAAAATTTTCTCTCTTTTGAAATAGCTTACACGAAGGGATTATATTCCTATGCAAATGGGTTAGCTGAGAGATATTTTTTTTAAAAAAAATAAATAAAAAACAAAGAGAGGAATATATGATAGTGAGAGCACCATTACTGCATGCAGTTTTTATAAATTAGTAAATAACAACTTAACAAGTAATTAACATCACTCAAAGGGTTGTGAAACAATTCGAAGAAGAGTAACTAAGTAGGTCTGAAAATTGATTTTTTTTTCTTGGATTGGTGCAAAGAATTGAGTTAAACACACATATATGATTATCATGACGCTAGCTCTAATACAAATAAATTAACCTTAAAAATAATGATACACGTATACATGATACATATACGAATTCATTGAATCAAACTTTAAAGTAAAGTTCTATTCAATATTAAAATTAATTAGAATAGAGCATTGACCAGGGAAAAACTAGCACCAAAGTATGTGGTTAAGTGATGGTTCTTAGTGTCTGTAGCTTAATTGACATATCCTCATTCACAAAATACTTAGGAATCTAAGGAGAGAAGAATTTGAATTGCAATGTTTACAACATATTGTAAATATCACAAAAAACAAAACAAAAAAGTGATGACTCTTATTGTTGTCAATGTAGGAAATCTTGGATCAAACTTTTATATTCGTGATATTTGGGAGCAGGGACGGAGGTAGCCTTTGGCTTGAGGGGGGCAATGGCCCCCTCTAATTGTTTTTAAAAAAATATTTGAATATATACTAGGTATTAATTTTAGCAATTTCTTTTAATAAAATTACACTTTGCCTCCTTAATAATATCATTAATTAATTCTTTTAAGAATGATATTATAGCCACAAAGTTTTCTACAATATTTTTGCAAACTCTTGAGATAGTAGATTTTTATTGGTTCGCATTTAGGTCCACCACTTTTTTACTTACTAATAATCATTCACCACATCACTAATTTGTAAAAAAAAAAAAAAAAAAAAAAAAAAAAAGGTAGCTCTAGCATTTTGTTCTTTTTAAAGACCATAAAAAATCTATAAATTTAAATTTTAAAACAAAATATACAAGCTCAAAAAAATTAGCCCAACAACAAAAATTACCAATAGTAAAATTAAAAAAAATTAAATCTAATCAACCAATTTTACCCAAAACAAACAAAGCGACCTTTTAAAAATTTCAAACAAAATAATTGTCCTTACCCAACAGCACTCATCAAAGTCAGAAAGGAGGAAAAAAAAAAAAAAAAAAAAAAAACCCCTCAGTGGCTAAGCCACCGTACACAAGTAACACAACCAATAGCAAAGTAGCCCCCCTAATTAACTACAAGTCTTAGTTCCGTTCCTGTTTGGAAGGTTAGAGGTCGTTCATCTATCAATTATCATGTGGAAAAATAAAAAGCAAAGGATATATTCATTACAAATATAAATGAAAAAGGATAGCATGGAAAAAAAATTCCGGTTCCATGAGAAATAGCTAAAACAATGCATGTAATTAAGTTAGTAACAAACCAATGAAACCAAAAAATGCCTCCTTTTATTTGGAAAAAAAAAAAAGGAACCATATATCACTAATGTTGTTATATTTTACTACGAAAATCTATATATACTTATTTTCATGAAAAAGAAAAAAAGTTGGTCTTCTAGGTGGGAAATGCAAACCAAGAGGTGAAATATTTTAAATAATTACAAAATTACAACCAGCAAACTATTTGAGGTTTTAATTGTAAGACGTATGTTAGCAAACTATTTGAGGTCTCTCGATTCATTCTAATATTTTTCTTACCTTGATAGGATAATGGCACAGTAATGGAAGTTTAGTCAGATCTCCGGTCTCTATATATAGAACTTCATTCAATGGACATTTTGAGATACTGCATTTTCATTGGAAGGAAAAAAAAAAAGTGAACACCAACCTTTAGTTGAGATAATTACAACACAAAGAAAGTATATATAAAGTTAGAAAATGGGTTCTTATATATGTTAATCTTACTCTGAATTAGAAGGTGAAGTCATGGCAACCCAATCATGCTCATCAGGAACCAAAACTCCGCTAACTGTAACCGTGACATACTCTTCATCAGCAAGGTTGGAATTTGGAGTAACTTCTATTTGGAGATAAGGGTTTGGATCAGGACACTCGTTTAAGAGTCTTCTAGTTACGACCCGGAATTCCGATATAAATGTGTGATTTTGGTGTTCAATGGTAGAGTTGATAATTGAAGGATGCAACCTCCATGAAAAGCAAGGAGAAGAAGAAAGAAAGAAAATGAATAAGGCAAAGAAAAATTTGAAAACCCAAGAAGAGCTTGAAGTTTCCATAAGAGGAAAGTGCATATATTCTTGATAGCTAGGTTAGAAAATTTCCCAGTTTCTGAAGCAGAAAACAAGGTTTTTGATTCTCTAGTCTATTCGAGTATATTGTTATCTTGAGTTTTTTTTAGAGATTTGGTTGGTAAAGAAGATAAGAAAACTTTGTGAGAGCGCTGGAGGATATTAAGGTAGTACAAGAATGAGGGTAAGGGTCCTATATATGTGGAAGCTAGGAGTTTGCATGTTTGGCCAAATGTTATAAATGTGGGGTTAGAGTTGCGTGCATAGATTGTCGGTGCTATCGATTACTCTTGTCTTTGTCATCTTTTTTGGCCTTACCTAGTTTATTGACTTTTGTGTGTTTGAGTGTTTCACATTTTATTTATGAGTTCTACTCCCACACAAAACAAGTGTACCGTATTTTTCACACCCTCTTATGTTCAATTCACTTGAGTCCACCATGACTAATGAAAAGGAAATTTTGTCAAAATTTTGGTGAATTTTTCTTTTCTACGCTGATTAATTTAGTTAAAATTCTGTATGTTAGTGATCATTATAGTATCTTGAAAAAAAAAATATTTTAAGAATTAAAAGATCAAACATCCAAAAGTTCCTTTTGAAATTTCAAATGATGATTTGATTATGAATTTTAACCAAAGTAATTAAAATAACTAAACTCTAGATACAAATTTTTTCAATTAGAACATTAATTGTGATAAAAGCAAGATTTTGGATACTAAAATGCTAAAATCCATTGAAAAAGTCTTGTGATCTTATTGTCCGATGGCATACGCTTCCTTGTGGTCCTTGAATTTACATTTCCTGGCTAAATTGAATAGTTTAAGTTCCAAACACAACTTTTAAACCTCTTAAAGAATGGTCCTTGAATTTAAGTTGGTAGTTATCTAGGTAGGTGTCGTCAAGTTAAAGCATATAGTTTATAGCATTGAGAAGTCAAAAAAGTTAGAGGCATTAGCATCCGAGATGCCAAAAAAGTTCTATTTTACACTCTAAATGCTAATATCTATCTGCAAGTACTTTTTTATTATTATATTTTTGCTGAAAAATGTTAATTTCACGTACATGTTGCAATTAATTTTCAAAAAATGCTACGTTCACAATATTTTTACAATACTTTCATAACAAATCTTATATGATAGGTTATTACTGGTTGTTATTGGTGGGTAAAAAAGTAATTTAAGTTATGGATTCAAATTATAACGAATAATAGCTTAAAATTTATAATTTGTTATAAAAAATGTTGTAGACGTAGAACTTATCTTAATTTTCTCTAAAATACTTTGGACTTTGAACTTTGTTAATGGGTCAAGTTGGGTTTAGGTCAAAATGGATCATTTTATACTGTTTAAAAACTGATCGGGTCAATCGAAGTGCCACCTATTTTTTTCTTGACAAAAAATTCAAATTTAAGTAGAGTATAATTATTTGTTGTTTACACTCGGAATAGAATATACCTTTATGTGTTGGATGCCTTATCACCACCATTCATTTTTTTCAATTCTATCCTATTTTACCATCTAAAAAGTTACTTTATCAATTATACCATACCATTTTACAATATCCCAACATCAAAACATTCTATTATTTTACCATTCTATTAAAATATTATTTTTTTAATCTTTCTTTATTATTTCTTTCCAACATTCATTTTTTCAAATTTCAGCACTATTCCAACAGTAACTTTTTTTCAATATGCAAGCACTATTCAAACGGACAAATTTTTTTTTTTCCAACGGATATATTTTCTTTCCAACAACCTGCCAATTGTTTTTCAACCTGCCAATTTTTTTTCAACAACCTGCCATATATCCAAATTTTTTTCAACAACCTGCCATATATATTTTCAATTTCAACAACCTGCCATATATATTTTTCAACAACCTGCCAAATATTTTTTTTTTTGTTTGATAAAGAACCTGCCAAATATTTTTTTTTTGTTTGATAAAGAACCTGCCAAATATCAATGTACTTAAACTTCTTAACTTTAAAAATCCACATACATATATATTCCATCAAACCTACCAAATATCAATGTAAAATCTTCATACATATTTGTAGATGCATCCTGCCAAATATCAATGTATTCAACCTACCAACTTTAATGATCCACAAACACACACACACACATATAGAACCTGCCAATTTTGCTTCTTTTTTTTTTTTAGAAAGGACCTGCCAAATACACTTGTACTCAACTCAACAACTTTAAAAATCCACATACATATATATAGATGCAATCCACATACATAACTATCAATGTTGTCTTTAGAAGACTCATACATATATCAAAATACAATAAAACCCCACATACATAACTCACACACTTAAGTTCCTACAACTTCCCTTGTAATTGCCATAAATGCTCAACAAGGTCTGTTTGGAGTTGATAATGAATTTCACGGTCTCGAATAGATTGATGGATTTCAATGAACTCTGTAAATTCATTTGTGTGCTCCCGTGACAGTTGTACAGTAGGATTGTCATCAATTTGCTCATAATCTAATTCCACCACTTCATTTACATCTCGCTCATCCTCAACGATCATGTTATGAAGAATTATGCATGCTTTCATGATGTCTTGGAGCGTTTCACTATAGAAAAATCTTGCAGGTCCACGCACAATTGGTCAGTCGCACCACTTGGATTTCGGGCTTCAATTTTAGCCAACAACCCAGCAAACTTACTTGTCTCCCTACTAATTGTTCCCCATCAACTTGTTACAGAGGAAACAGAACGTGTGGTTCCATAAGTATTGTTCTCACAAAAGTATTGCCAAACTTTCTCCCAAAATGTGTCAGCCTTTTGGTCAGTACCTTGCACGGCATCCACGCTAATGTTAAGCCATGCAGAGACAAGGAGGTTGTCCTCATCTACACTGAAGTTGCCACCACGTTTTGATGGATTAGAGGAGACAATTTCAACTTCTGGTACAGACTCTTGGATGGGCATTTCAGAATCTTGAGACCCACTTAAAAATGGTGCCACAAAATCGGAATCCCTTTGTAAGATATTAGCATATCGTGATATGTCTCCGTGATAAGTATCCATCCCTTTTAAATAGGGAACTTAAAACAGTTAGTTTATAGCAACATCCTAAAACAGTTAGTTTATAGCAACATCCTAAAACAGTTAGTGGTGCCACAACTCCTAATCAAAACAATATATGTTGACAGCTCCTAATCAATGTATTTCGACTATATATACTACAATAAGCATAGTCGAAAGTTGGTAGACATATTTATAAAAAGCTTATCAAACAAAAAGCTAAAATTGTATTCCTTGTACATCATGGCAGTAAGCAAAAAAAGTGTTAGGTTTCTAAAACATTAATTCCATTTCTTTGTACCCCTAAGCTGTAGGTATTGGCCTTAATCACATGCTGGGAGGCTAAGACAAACCTTAAAGCCCTTAAAAAGAAGAGCCTTATAGTTTATAGTACTACTCTACTACATGTACCTTAAGAAGAGGAAAAAATAGTACAGTAAAATTTACTAAAGTAAATAGTTCAAATTGTGTAATGACAGTCCCAAGATTTAAATCAATACCGATAAAGAAAATATAAATCAATAGTTATACTTATATATACAAGAATTTAAGTGGTTGGATATAATACACCTACATCCATACAAAAAATAAAAACTCTCTCAAACCCAAAACTCAAATACTCTCACAAATAACCAAATTTAGAAGGAAAATTTTTTTCAAACCACACCAGTTAGCCCCCCTCCCTTAATTAATTACCTAGAGAAAGAAAATAAGTGGCTGATTAAAATTGACTAGGTTATAAAGAAGTTCAGCACAAAAGAAAGTAACAAATAGTACTATTGAATAAGGGACTCCTAATAATACAACTCCAGTTGGGCTAGAGATGTAGCAGACTTTAATGTGATTTACTGATTCAATGCCATGTGCCGCAAGTAAGGTGTAATAATATATTTATTACACTTTAAAGTAATTTCAAGCCACATCAACAGTTCACCAAACTATAAATTAGCTTAGCTAGGCAGTCACATATACCTTCTCATCCTTGATGTTATTAATTTAACAATCCATGGTGCCAGTGGCAATGCAATTGTAGCTCCTTTATTTCTTACTACTCTTACCCTTTAACCTGCTTTTGGTAATGCAAATACTCT
Source organism: Castanea sativa (assembly GCF_040712315.1). Taxonomy (NCBI): domain Eukaryota; kingdom Viridiplantae; phylum Streptophyta; class Magnoliopsida; order Fagales; family Fagaceae; genus Castanea; species Castanea sativa. Next base: position 62,415,340 of record NC_134023.1, on the reverse strand, counting down.
ACCATAAACTCATAAAAGCAAGGTCTTTTTCTCTCCTTTATTTTGTTATTTTATCTATACTTTCCTCCCCAATTGTCTCTCAAAAGGAGAATCCACTGCATTATCAAAGTCACAGATCTTAATAAATTTGAATCCTACTGCGCATGCTAGAGTAAAAGTTGTACATGTGCAATGGTTTTAAAGTTCTGCTTCTAATGGAAATGGAAAATTGTCCACCAACACAAAAGTAGTACTTTTTATTTTTATCAAGTTACAATATGACAGGACAAGTAGCTCCAAATAATATAACTAACTTTGCCTGAAAAAAATTGCAGGGAAAACAGAAAAGATACTAAATTTTTGTTATTTACAGTGGCTAGCTTTGGAATCTTATAGATTTCTCGATTAAATCATTGTCAAATTGCAGTGAAAACTGAAAAGATACAAAATTTTTGTTATATACCGTGGCTAGCTTTGGAACAGGGCCGGCTATAGGCAAAAATTTTAAATGGGTCATACACATGCAGTAATGTGTCTTGCTAGTGTATCAAATTATGTTGTTAGCAGATCAGCTGACTCAAATTAATTTGGGTAGCAAGTGTACATATTTCTGGTCTATGTTCTAGCTCAATTTGTTGTCAACTATGAGTTCACAATACAGAGGAAGCCCCAAATTGCCACATGAGTGAAACTTACGGGTAATTGGAAAAAAAAACCAAAGACAACACCCTCTAACATCCATTTCCCCCGTAACAAAACCTAATTGGAAAAAAAAAAAACAAAATTAGATAGAGAGTGAAACTTACTGGTAATTGAGGTTGGACCCGAGCCTTTCTGAAGATGCTAAAGACTGGACAGAGAGCAAAAGCTGAATCCCACCTCTGCAAACATCAACAAAAATTCTGTTATCAAAACCAAAACACAAACACAAGTTGAACCCCCTTGTTCTTGCAGAGAGAGAAAAGAAACACAAACACAAAAACTCAAATACATTGATCAAAACCCACCTAGAATATCGCTTTGATCTTGATTTTGATTCAGCACCAAGCTTGCAGAGAGAGAGAAAAGAAACACAAACACAAACACAAGCTGATTTTGATTTTGATCTTAACCCAAACCGTGTCAGCCTTGAGATCTCGGTTTGAAGAGAAGAGAGAGTGATAGAGAGAGGGGATGACAAAGAACCAAGCGGCTTGGTGTGTGATGGAAGAACTCAGCAATGGAGAGGCAGAAGTGCAGCGGAGAGACAGAGATAAAGAAACAGAGAAAAAATACCAGAGAGAGAGGAGGTGACAAAGAACCAAAGACTGATATTTTGCAATAAACTATTAATATACGGTTTACCATCAGCTACAGTGCGATTCTATGTTTAGAATCGCACTGTAGCTCATGGTATTTTTTTTTTGCAATTCTTACAGAACCCCATACTCAATGGACCTTTGTTTTGGGCCTTAATGCTATCCTATTTGATAATTTGGCATTGAGAATGGGTTTAGCCCATTCACTGCTGGTGCTCTAATTGATAAAGTAACTTTTTAGATGGTAAAATAGGATAGAATTGAAAAAAATGAATGGTGGTGCTCTTAGGATCTACGATTCTACTCAAAGGAAGATGGTTCGGGTATCAAAATTAAGCAACCATATGAGCTCCAAAGTCCAACCTTCAATGTAAACACAACTCGTTCAAAACTTTTTTTTTTTTTTTTTTTGAGAGAACTCGTTCAAAACTTTGTTAAGACAATAGACAGGCTTTCATAAAAGATGCTGCCACTCTCTCTCATAAAAGAACCGGGAAAATCGGGTACGGCTACATAGAAGTTTTCACACGCTAGGATATGCTTGTTGCTGGAAGAATATTCCAAGGACAAAACCTAGGAACTGGTGCAGCATGCTGGGAAAAAATGGACATGTCGATTTAAGCGAAAAACAATAGTAAAACATGGAAAATCACTATTTAAATGCCAGCGGATAGTACTATTTACCATTGTTATTGATTCCGTTTCGTTCCGGCCGTAACGGCCAGAATTTTTCGTTCCGGTATGCAAATTGGTACCGAGATACTTAACGTTCCACCTCGGGCCAAATTTCGGGCCATTCCGGTCCATTTCGGCCAATTCTGGCCAATTCCGGTCGAGATGTGAATTCCGGCCGGTACATGATTTGGCCTATGGAAAAAAAAAAAAAAGTTTATTATTTGATGGCTAATATTATGTTATAAATTTTGTTGGCTTATTAGTTATTAATTATTATGGCTTATGTAATGAGTAATGACTTGTTATAAATCTTCTTATTATTTGATGTTGTATTGAAGTTTAAGACATAAGAGTTAAGACTAAATGTTTTGTATTATTTGATATTTAGTTATTGTCTTCTAAATCTTTTTATTGTGTGATGTTAAATAGATGTTATATTGATGTTTAAGACTTAAGAGTTAAGACTAAATAATTTGTATTATTTGAAATTTAGTTATTTATTTATTAGAATTGACAATTTTATGTTTTACAAGAATATATATAATTTAATTTTTAGGAACCCGAAACACCTTAAAACGGTACGCCGAAATCGGCCGGTACCGAAATATTCCATTCCACTAGACAAACCGAAACGGGGTCCGAAACGGTATTAATAACAATGCTATTTACAAGTATTTAGTATTTTTTTTTTCATCTATGTGAAGGACTGGAGGTGATTATTGTAAAGGTACAAATACAAATATTAGATCCACAAGTTTATCTATTAAGGTTCCATTTAGAACAGTTTATTTAATTGAAATTGAAAATTTTTTTGTTGAAAGTACTGTAGATAAAGCTTAGGGTCTATTTGGATACTGCTTATTGCTGAAAACTGAAATCACTGTAGCAAAATAATTTTTAAAATAAAAGAATGAAAATGAATAAAATGTAAGTAATCTTATTTGGTAGCAACATGGAGGAAATGGAATGAAATCATTTTTTGACAATATTACTATTAGATCCCTATTTTAAAATAAAGGGTTGAATATATAGTGGTATTTTGGAAATTTTAGTAAAAAAATCATTAAATCTAATTTCATTCCCTCCCATTCCTCTCAATTTCGGGGAGAATGAAAATTTGAGGTTTTAAGGGAATAGAGAGGAATGAGTGTTCCCTCCTACCCATTTAATTCTCTCTCACTTAAACTCCTAAATAAAGGAATGGACTTTCCATTCCCTCAATTAAAACTCCCAAACAAGGGAATGGATGAATATTCTAAAATTATTCTTTTCATTCATTTCCATTCCATTCCATTCCCTCCTCCCAAACGAGGGCTTAATGGTAGCTTAAATAGTACAGTGTAACTCATAAATAGTACCAAAAGTGCAATGAAACTCATAAATAATAGCAAGAATAAGTTAAATTGTAAAAAAAGTTGGCCTTTTAAGCCAATACCAAAGGCACACTAAACATGTTGATCTTTGAGATATCAAATGAGTGGTTTTCAAAAGTTTAAAAAACGAGCACTATTGATTAACCTCCAAATAATGATTTGTCTATTAACATTTTTCTTTTTAATTGAAAAATTGTACATATGTTTGGGCATGTAGTGGAACAACCCGTTTTTATTAGTAGAAGATAAACATAAATTCCAAAAATCACAAACCCAATAGAGAGAGAGAGAGACCTATAATTTACTTATCCTGTTATCATGAAAGATCTTGTGGAGGAGTATCATTTTCAATGGTGAAGTAGTTTGGCACGTGTTTGCCAACAAAAAAAAAGTAGTTTGGCATGTTTAGGTTAGGTCGGTGTGGATTATGTAGGGACATGCATGATTTGCCTCATTGATCAAATCATTTGTTTGGCATTGCTAGAGTTAATTAGGAAAGTACGACAGCAACTTTTTCTATCATTGATCAACTTGCAAATCTGACTAAAATGTGCCAAAATTCATCTTCAACTTTTTCAAAACAACATTACAGGAACTGTTGCAAAGGCTTTATAGAATTAGTATGCCCTTCAATTGTAGGGCAACCCGTCTACAGCTGGACATATCGCCCAGAAGGAACTAGCTGTAGAGGGTAGTCCAAATTCATTGTACTTTGGATTTCATGTGCAATATTGCCACTTGTGGAATTTATCATAAACATGTGCACCCAATAATGTTAGGGTGGTTCAACTCAATTTGAGGTTTAAGGTAAAAACTTTAATCAACCTTCGTTGATCACTTTTTCAAACAACGAAGTAAAAATAAAACCAAAAGGCCCTACTCTTTGAAGACATTATGCCTATAGTCAACATTATACCAAAATCCATTTTTTTTAAGAACGATTTTTTTTTTTTTTTTTTTTTTTTGGAAAATTGCTTAATTGTGAGTGTGATGGGTGGAAGCTTGCGGCATTCAACGGAGTGTGGGCAAGGGGTGGCTGGCATGCAATCTAGGACATTTAATTAATAAGAGAAAAGTTAACGGATCCCTTAAGAGCATTAGTTTAGGCAACAGTTTTAGAAATTTTCCTATAAATGATTTTTTTACAATATTTTATATTTCTCATAAAAGTGGTATCAAAACTTTTTTAAAATGATCCATTAACAAATACCCTAAGGACACTCGTTAACATGACTCTCAATTAATTTGTTATCTTTCAAAATTTCAAGATTTAATTTGTATTTTAATTTTAAGACTATAAAGTGTAATTTAAACTATACCTAAATTATAGAATTTAAAATGAAATCTTCCCAAATTTCCTACACACCAATGATAACTTATCAACTCAATAAGTTATGTAATTATGTGTGAATAAATATATATTTGTAGACATATTTTTGTTTAGTAATATATCAATGGAGCGTTATCTATTGTGTGGAGCGTTATCTATTGTTGTTGTTCAAATTTTATCTCTCCTAACTATTGAATGATTAAATAATAAAAAGATTAATTGTAATACTAATATGTGACATTCATTTAATTTTTTCTTTTTAAATCTGTAATATGTGACAACCAATATTTGCATACTCAATGAGTCACGAGCCAAATTTACAAGATTGTCCATCACGAGAAATTATACAGTCATTTGATGGATCATGTCACTTGTCCACCATTCCACTAAAAAACTCTCATTTGTTTAAAATTGCTGACTCAGTAATCAGTTTTTGTTTTAAAAAAAATTCTAACTCAGCAATTTTAAACAGGTGTAAGTTTTTTAGTGAAATGGTGGACCACGTCACTTGTCCACCATGTGGACCTTATAATTTCTCGTCCATTACGTGCATGACAGGAACACTTGATATATATAGCGACATCAATTACAGCTCTTTCGCATTCAGCCAAAAAATACTAATTAGAACATTAGGGCCCGTTTGGTATATGTGTTTAAAAACTGAAAATTGTTGCTTGAAAATATTTGTGGAAATACGTGTAGGTGAAAAAATGTGTAAAAATACGTGAAATGTTGTTTAAAAACTAAAAATTGTTGTTTGAAAACACAAGCCAAACACCCCCTTAGTATCTGGTTTTTAAAAAATATCTCATTTTACCATTTCAAAAACTACTTTATCTGTTATACCATACCATTTTACAATATACCCAACAACTCATTTCTTATTTATCTCATCTCTTCATTAAAATAATAATTTCACCAACTCTTTCTCTCTCTTCCTCTTCATAAAAAATAATTAAAAAAACCCAGCCACTACCAGGAAAAAAAAAAACCACCACTGCCATCAATACAACCAAAACCACCACCATTAACCCACTCTTCCTCTCCATTTCATTATGTCTAAAAGATTACCACCACCATAAAAAAGATTTCAAAAAAAATTCAGCCACCATGTAAAAAAAAAACTAACCACCACTATCATCTAGCAAACCCACCACACCACCGGCCAACAACCACCACCACAACCACAATAGCCACCACCATGCCAACCACCAAAACCCATTTAAAAATACCACCAACAACAACCACAAGAACCACCAAGAGGGAAAAAAAACACAAAGAAACTGTGAAAAACCACCACCAACAACCACAATCACAAGAAACAGCCACCACAAGAAACACCAAGAGAAAAAGAAAAAGAAAACACAAAGAAACCCATCATGTCGATCTCATTGACAACCACGCCATGCCAATCAAGAAACGCACCACACCGATCTCACCAACAACCACGACACCATGCTGATCCCTACCTCGCCACACCACCATGCCGATTAGCAAACCCATTACCCATGGCAGCAAACCCAAGACTAAAATCCACCAACCCATGACCAAATCAACCCATGGCAGCAAACCCACCCATGACAGAAACTAGAGAGACAGAGATAAAGAAATAGAGAAGAGAGAAACGGAGAGAAGACAGATAGAGAGAAAGGGAGAAACAAAGAGAAGAGGGAGAAGAGAAGTGAGTGAGGACAAGACAGAGAAGAGAGAGAATTAGAATAAAATAATGAAATTTAGTTTTACAATCTGTGAATAGTAAAATGTAAATGTAGAAGTGTATTGTAGCAGGATTGAAAAAAAATTATCAAATAAACACCCAGGTGTGGGTGCAAGCGCCCGAGACGGTGGCATTTGGGTTTCCCCAAATCCGTGGAAAGTACGCCTTGACCTAGGTGGACCATGGCAAAGAAAAATGGAGTTGCCACTTAGACGAGGTCTAGGAACCATAAATATAGCGTCCTTCATGGAAGAACTAATCTGGAGTTTAGATATAGGGATAGGAAGGTGTTAGACACCCAACCCCATCCGACCCATAGGTTGACTTCCACTCATTGTGTTCCAAATATTAATCTCATTAAAGGCAGGTTTAATATGTCATTCTAACTCACACACACTCTAACATGCATCTAAGACATACAACATAACATCAATCATCTCAAGCCTAATCATTCATCTATCATGGCATTGAGCAAACATATCCAAGGACAGAAGCACGCATGGCAAAATCAAACAAGCATGTTTATGACATCCAAACATCAAAGGCATGACATTCAACCTAAGCATATTCATATTATCTAATAAAAAAAAACTTATATTCAAACCAATGCATGTTCATATGAATGCATCACTTACCTCACTTACCTTACCGCACCACAACAACTACGCATCAATGCATGTTCATGGTATTCACACAATCTAAAACCCTAATAAATAATTAAAAGGACAGAACAGAACAAAACAAGATAAAACAGAGCAAATAGATATGTATAGATGTGAAAACAAGGCTTAACAGAGAGCTAAACATTTGAATAAAAACAAAAGAAAACAAACAGAAATGAAATTAGGGTTTCTGGGCAAAAATATGCGTGCACATATATAGGGCATGCATGCGCAGCCCAACTGTATACATACGCATACTATGAGTATGCATGCTTACCCTAAGAACCCTAACTTAGAAAACTACAAAGTAGAAACACGAAAACAAAGAATCTAACAATCTAACATGCTCAAAATAAAAAAGTAAAGAAAAGCTAGACTAAACAAACATATTAGAGCATTAAAACATATAAACAAACCACTGAATTACAGAAAAACTAAGAAAAGTGAAAAGCCAATGATAGAACCATTACCTCCACACAAGAACTCTCTAGAGCTTGATTTTGACCGTTTTTCTCAGTCAATCTAGTCACAACCAATTCAAAAATGAGTTAATAACTTAGAACTCAAAGATTAAGACCAGAATAGGTCCTAATCAAGTACAATTTGACTTGAGGATGTTTTGTGAAAAAACTCTCTTTGATTCACTATTGTCTAGTGAAGATGTTTTGTGAAAAAACTCTCTTTAATTCACTATTTTCTAGTGAATCTTATGTGTTTTATCACAAGAATTTGTCCCCCTCTAAAAATCTACCATGTATGGCTTTATATAGTCGAAAATAGGGGTTTGGTGCAGCTCTCAAATGATGTGGAATTCATTCTAAACCAAGTTTTAATGCAACAAACCTTTCCTTTCCGGTTTCTAGAACCCTAGCATGTGCACGCATGCCTGTGTATGCGTACGCACGCCCTAGGGTTTTCTGTAACCTTTCTTTTCCAAAAATTGTTTATTTGGTCAAAAAATAGTTATATTTTCCATAAATACTTTCCTTATGTCAATTTTCATCTGATCGGGTCCTAAACTAAACTCGAGATTTAAAATTCTTATATCATTGGGGAACAGGGGCTCAAGTCATAAGGGGTAACATATGCAGTGTCTACATCGGTTAATGCATGTATTTGGTGGTTTGATGCTAAAAAAGTAGGAAATCTGGAGTTTACAACTCCAGATACTAATGCTCTAACCTCTTGGCATATCCAACGTCAAAGAAGGAAATGAAGGGAATGAAATGGATAGTTGCATCGTACGTGAAATTCATCAATACAAATGAAGTCAATGGAGCCCAATTGATAGACTAGAGTTAAGAAAATAACCTCTAAGAAGATTAGATGTGGGACTTTCTTTGTTGATGGTCTTTCATCAAAGCTAATTTAAGTAAGAACAACTAGAGCTTAACTTTTTTTTTTAGAATGTGTGAGGACACTAATCGGACTTATCCGCTTTGGGGAGCCAGTCCCTCACGGTTTAATCTCAAGCGACATGGGAGGTACGGATCTTCACCCTCTGGGGGCTTTACACCGCAGTCCCACATCGGCAAGAAATCCCTCCCACTCATTGTTCATAAGCTTCTGGAGCGACCATGAGTGTACCTCCCATATCGCTTGAGATTAAACCGTGAGGGACTGGCTCCCCAAAGCGAATAAGTCCGATTAGTGTCCACACAGAATGTATGGTGGAAAGCTAAATGAAAAATTACTATAAAAAAAATCACAGGCCAAAACCTCATGATCTCCTACATAAGATTATGCTTTCTTACATAATTCTTTTAAAAAAAACTAACCATGTAAACTATTTTTATATAAATAATTAATGTAATTTTTTTTTAATATAGGAATTAATGTACACCTATTAATAGTTAATATGTGCATTTACTTTATTAGAACGTTCAGTGAACAAATATTTTGGAAAAATGCTACAGCCACGTGGTAGAGTATAAGGTTATGCCATATGGAACATTCCTTGATACTCTCTTCATTTAAGCTTCAACCTTAATAAAATTTGCATTTATATCATAATATTAGATCTTTGAATGTATCAATGGAGTAAATTCACATATTATGCTATTAGGGAAATAAACCTTTTTTTTGTAGAAGAATATTAAGGAAATAACCTAAGTTTTTGTCATCACTACAAAAAAAAGGAGCTATAGCCGCGTTTTTAAAACGTGGCTATAGCTCCAAAAAACGTGGCTATAGCTCCAAAAAACGTGGCTATAGGACCATTTGGTCTATAGCCGCGTTTTTTTAGGCCACGTTTTTAACCATGGCTTAAAATGCGTAACTATAGGCCTATGGCCACGTTTTTTGTAGCCGTGGCTATAGGCAGACCAATGGCCACGCTTTTAGAAACGTGGCTACAGGACATACTGTAGCCACGGTTTCAGAACCGCAGCCATGGCCACGATCTATAGCCACGTTTTCAACGTGGCTATAGGGCAATTGGTAACTTGCCCTGAAGCAAGATTAGCCGCATGCAGCAAGTTTTTTGATACTCTTCATTTTGTGTTCCACCTTAACAAATATGGCATTTATGTCAAAATATTGAGTAATGTTATAGTCAAAAACTATTTTACAACAATTTTACAAATTATTAAGGTGACAAATTCTTACTGGTTCTTATTTGGACTTGCCACTGAACATCACTTTTATACTTACTCATAACTATTCACCATGTTAACAATTTGTGAAATAGTTTGTCACTTTACCACTTTCCTTATATATATTGCTTTTAATGGATTATATTTCATTGGACATAGTACTCAACCAATTGTGCTCTCTCTATAGACTATCTTAATTCATTGTGTAAGAACTTATAATAGAAGCCCAATGGGCTTAGGTGCATTATATATTACCTGTATTACACTTTTTTTTTTTTGTTTAATATATATACACTGATAATTGAGGTGGATAGATTTAAACCCTAGATGTTTTCTTCGTAAACACCAAAATAATACACTCATTTTAATTTTATATCATTAAAATGTTATTTTATAAAGGCAATACCTTGTACAATATTTTACACAATTTAATTTATAGAATTTTACCCTAGTATTAGAGCCTAGACTTCAGAAAAACCCTTTTTCCATTTCTTAGTTGTTTTGTCACCTCAAACACCATTTCCTTGACTATAGCGTTTAACAAAAAAGATATAGATGTTATTATGATCTAGTTGCATGATTTTGGATCTTCCGTCATATTGTATAGTGGGAATGCAAGATATTTCCACTCCTGACCTCATTGTTAATTCACTTCCCGACCTCTTCCTTGAGTTCTCACCTATTGAATCCATCTTCAAAGAGTCTTCTCCCTTTTCTCTAGTTGCAAATCCTTGTGTCTTATTGTTTTATTTATATTTAGTTAATATTAAATAGGTGCTACTCTATTTTCTACATTAACTAAATATTGAATCTCTTTATAAATTTTCATTCCAAAATGATGAAAGAAATATCGTTTTTACAATAACCCCAAAGATGAATTTCTTATTCCATCCCTTTTTTTGCAATTTAAATAAAATGATAACGGTCTTGATTAAAGTAATGCAACAATGATTGAGAAGACAATGACATAGTAATGCAACTTCTTCTTCTTCTTCTTCTTCTTTTTTAAATTTTTTTATTTGCTGAGAAGTAACACAATTTCTTAAAACACTAACATCAAAATAAATATATATTCAATACAAAAATCCACACACAGTACAACTACAACTACGTACATTACATTCTCATTTAGGGAAACAATTGAATCAAACTTAGCATATATAATAAATCAAATTTTAACAAATAATGAAACAAACACAATGTATAAATGCTTTAGACACGTGAAATGAATGGTTAGTCCTTTATGTATTAGTGGCATTGCATCTTCATACTAAGATCTTCACAAGGAATATAAGGTACTGGTATGAAATGTAATGACCTGGACATTAGCCTGGTTTGAAGACTTATTATTAGAAGACAGGTATAAGGCTAGTTCTAGGGCTCAAGCATTAATTTAGGATGTTTCATATGGGGGAGAGAACTTGGGAACTTTCTTCGTAAGTCTAAGTTAAATTAAGTCTTATTTATATTTTTATTGTTGTTGGATAGGTTTTAGTGATGTGCAAGCAATTTTTAAGCTTCAGACTTCTGGAATGGATTGTTTATGGCTGTACAAGGGATGAAATATTCTTCTATCAACATATATTTATACATAAACATGTTATAAATGAAATAAATAAAACACATATATTTTATACATTCCATATGCATAATTTTGTTTTTTTGTTTTTTTTGTTTTTTTTTTGTTGTTGATTTTTACCTTAACACACCATGGTTACAAAGACTTTTAACATTTTGGTTAATAATTTTTGTTATTAATATTATTATTTTTTGGAACAAGCCATATACTTGTTCAAATGCTTTATACATAGATAAAATTTTCCTTCAAATTTTTTGCTGACATTGGTTGCCTAACACTATTGTTTCGGATCAAGATACCAAATTCATGAGATATTTTTGGAAGAATTTATGTAGGATGTTGGCTACAAACTTTAAGCTTTTTCCATTTAGATAACTAATTGAGTGTTGAGTTCATAAAAAAATACTACATCATTTGGTAAATGTGATTAAAGAAGACTAAAAGAATAATAGATTTTGAAAATTTAGTCATATCTACATATATAACAAACTTGCCTTTAACCGTGATTCTTCAGAGATTCTTGATTTTGCTAAAGGTTAAAACATATGAAAATAGAATTAGACCCAACAACTAATGTCATTCAGGTGCCTGAAAAGATCAAATGTACGTGATTTGGAGAGCACTTGATGTCCCAAAAAAAACCATCAAGTACTTTGATGTCCCAAAAGAAAAAACCATCATATATATGGTCACCCCTGAAAGTACTTTGATGTCCCAAAAAAAGCTTACAAAAAGATCATCACAAGGAATACATATTACTGGTAAGAAATGTAATGACTTAGAAATAGCTTGGTTTGAAGACTTATAAGAGGGGAGAGCAGGCTGGTTCTAGGGCTCAAGCATTAATTTAGGATGCTTCAAATGGGAGAGAGATCTTGAGACCTTTATTAGCTAGTTTAAGTTAAATTAAGTCATATTTATATTTTTTAATTATTTTTGGATATGTTTTAGTGATATAAGAGCAATTTGTTAAGTTTCATACTTCTTGAATGGATTGTTCTTGGTTGTACAATTGATGAACTATCCTTCTATAAACATATAGTTATACATAAACATGTTAAACATAAACTTGTAACAAAGGAAATAAATAAAAATATATATTTTTTATTCATTCCATATGCACTTTTTTTTTTTGGTACTAAGGTATACACATAAAAGACAACATGTGGAGACTTACGAAATTTGAGCTACAAAATATGTTTTGAAATCTAAAATTAGAAAAACAAAAAATTATAATAAGTGAAAAAACCAAATGAAAGGCAGAATATAGATGTTTTTCTAATCCCCACATGTAAATGAAAAAAAAAAAAAAAAATTGAAGCATAGCATTTATTAGTGCTACATTCCTGTTGAGACACCTCACCACCATGTCATTAGCCACATAATTAGTCTTTTTATATTTATTTTTTACCTTAAACTTTTTTAAAATATTAAATATATAAATATGGATTTAAAAATTCATCTTAGTCTGTTTTAACTTTACATATTTCTCTACTTTAATTTTGATATTATAACTAAATAATAAATCAATGAAAAATCAAAATAAAGTTATTATTTATATATATTCATCTTCAACAGTTTTAACTTTACTTATTATTTTGCACATATATTTTTTTATTTTGAGTCTTCTTATGCTCATCCTGTTACAATAAATTTGTTACTTTCTCCCATTTTATGCATATCTCTCTCTCTCTCTCTCTCTCTCTATCCTTATCAGAATTTTTTTTATTCTTCCTGCATCTCTACCTTATGTTGATTAATATTTGTATTTTTTTTAACTCTACTTTTTAATAATTGTCTATAAAAAGGTATTCATAGGTGTTGGCATTTTTCTTAATCATTGATGGTAGAAAAGATACAACTTGATAACTACCTATAAGAGGATCTCCTACTAAAGGTTTGTACTCTTATTGTCCTATTATTGACTAATTCATATGTGTTCTTTGATGCAAGTATTTTTTTTATCATTTTATTTATAATACTAAATACTTTTAATGAATGGCTTTTGTTGTTGATTTGAATTGGGGAAAAATCATATTATAATATGTTATATTTTATGTTGCTGTCAGATTTTAGTTCATTTGGAAAATAGAAGGATAGTCTAGACAAGCTAATGAAGAACAATTAGTGCAGTTGAAAACAATGGGTTCTATGTAGTTTCAATTCACTATTTGTAAATATTTTGTTTCACAAATTAGTAACAAATTGTTATGTCTTTGTTTGATGCTTGAGTAATTTTTTATGCAATTATGAATATTTCATATTTTTCTTCATCTTCCTTATCTTATTGGTATATTCTTTGAGATTTTTAAGAAAACAAATTCATTTTTGAGTTTAAAATTACTTATTTATCTATTCATTTTTCACATGTTGGATTAGAAGTTAGATTAGATTATAACAGTATTAACACAATACTTCTTCTCTTTTCAAAAAACATTCTCTACTTTTTTCCCCTTTGTAATTGTATTCTTCGTTCTTTTTTTGGCGAAAATACACTTTTGTTTCCTACATTTTGGGCTAATTCTCATTTTGGTCCATATTTTTATTTTACTACTATTTGAGTCAATTCTATTTTGGTCTCTGCCGTCAACCTACTAATAAAAAAGTTTTACATGACAAACGGAAGGTCCTTGTTGACATGACGCTAATATGAACATTAAAATATTATTTAAAAAAGTTATTTGGAACTTTTTAAATGCCACATCAGCATTTGAATTAAAAATATTTTTGGTTCCTCAATTTTAATTTTAGTTTTAATTAAAAAAACAAAAAAAAATTACTTTCTTTCATACAAGAATTTTACTTTCTTTTAATTAAAATGATTTTTTTTAATCCAATCTTTTTTTTTTTTTGGAAGAACATATTCATGTTCTTTGTGTTCTTCCTAGATATGATTCATATTCTTAGCAAATTAATCTTTATTTTTTATCATTTTCTTTATCTTTCTTGTACTATCTTTATAACCCAACACATCAAAACAAAATAAATTAATTAAATGTCTTTCTTGTCATTTTTTTTCTTTATTATTCCTTTCATTATTTTTTCAAAAGAACATGTTCATGTTCTTTGTATTCTTTCCCAGCGTTCTTCCCCCATAATCAATCTCTAGCAAAGAACCAAACTCCAAACCTAGATCTCAACTAAACCGCAAACCCATATCTCCAGCAAAGCAAACCTTAGCCTTCAAACCCATAAATTTTCTTGGCAAACAAACACAGAAAAAACAAAAAAAAACCCCCAAATCGCCACCACCAAATCAAAGAACATGAACATCAAACCCAAGCAAAAGAGTAGAAACACAACAATTAGCAAAGCACCACCACCGCCGAATCAAATCTTCCAAAACTTCCCAGCAACCAGCAACAAAAATCAAAATATTGACTCTTGACTCTCTCACAGTGCAAAAATGGCGATCAAGATCATGACTCTGACTTTGGGTGTGGTGATTCTGCTACTATCACTCCCCGGCAGCGTGAAACCAGTCCACCACATCTCTAGTGGCGACATGGAGTCGATGCTTTCCGCCTTGAGAGCTCACAGCTACAACCTCTTTCCCAATGTCATCGCCTCTTCCAACCTCTAGTTCAACCTCCTCTGCACCCACTCCAACACCTACACCAATGACAACGCTTCCAACAACGACTACTTCTCCACCATTTTTGCTTGATTGCCATTTTTGCACTTCTAGAGAGTCAAGTATAAGGTTTTTTTTTTTTTTAAGGATAAGCGGCAGAGGGTTTTGTTTTAATTTGATGAGGTTAAAGAAAAAGAAATTAAAAAAAAAAGCTTTTTTTTAATAATTGTTTTTTGGCTTTTAAAAAAAAGTAAAACGCTAACATAGCATTATTTAAATGTCAAATTAATTTTTTTTGCTGATGTGGATATGACATGAATGTGTGGCTAATGACATGTAGGATCAATTATTTATTTTTAAATTGCAAAGCCTACTAACAGAGCACTCCGTTTGTCACGTATACATTTTCTGCTAGTGAGATGATAACAAAGATCAAAATAGAATTGATTTTCTGGTTTAGGGAGTGGAATAGTAGTAAAATCAAAATAGGGACCAATATGGGAATCGACCAAAATATAGGGACCAAAAGTGTATTTTTGCTTCTTTTTTTTTTAAGGAAAAAGAGTTACAATATTTTATTTTTCCCTTTCTTTTTTTATTTTTTATTTTGAATTGTAGTTCTGTTGAGTTTTATATATATTTAGATAAGTGTCTCAGTGTTTTTGATTGTATGGTTGAAAAAATTGGGTTTGAGAAAGTTTGTCTAAAATTAAAAGAATAATTTCCAAATTTTATATACTTTATAGTGATACACAAAATATTATAAATAAATTTTATTAAAAAATTAATATTTTTTATAATTACTTTTTGAAATGATAATATAATTATGAATTACATTACTATTTATTAAATTAATCCAAAATAAATAAATATATAAATTTAATGAGACTACCCTAAAATATTATCACACGCAAAGTGCAGTATTGTCCGCAACTAGTTTAAATAAAAATGATAACAGCCATGACACCTCAAGTAGGCTAATAAACTAGAAGTTTGCCATTGAGCATGACTCACGAGGTTTAATTCTTTCTTTAAGCTGATTATGCCTGTATTTGTTTTTAGATTTTGCGCACAAAATGTCAAGGGCTTCCTGATGAAAATTATAGGATTCAAAATAGTCCACGTAAATGTGGGGCTTTGAGTTTGAGATAGCCTTCCTCAATCGATTTGTTGGTCCTTAGGAGTGTTTGGTAAAGTAGTTTAAGATGGGATGTTTGTAATATTTTGAAATACATGTGAATAAAAATGTGAGTGAAAATGTATGTAATGTTGTTTAAAATATAAAAATGTGAGTTTGAAATGGTATAACAAACAGGTTCTTAGAGTTCCAACAAAGCCACATTGATTAACGTCATTGGGTTTGGAGGCACGAAACAATGTGGTGCCGTCCATTAATGTCGTTACGCTTGAGCTTAACTCAACAAAGCTCACACACAAAATAGCTATAACATGGCTGATCCTCAAAATTCTTTGAGTACGTTGCGATATTACTTATTAGAACTAAAATTGAACGTCGTATTAAATGTGAAAGCAATAAATCAAGCATAATATCACCATGTAGCTCTTTAACATTAGATATTTCACAAACTATAAACAAAATGTGAATAAAAAGAGATTATGATGAAATCCTTAAACTGGAAAGATTAGTAAAAAAAAGGAAAAAAGCAGTTTTCCAATATTGACTAATATTTGATTGGGAATATACTCTTTCATTCTTTATCCCATTAAGACGAACCAATTGTAGGAAAATCAAACTCTTGACTACTAAGCCACATACAAATGTTCCTTCTAAAATATTTTAAGGATTAATGCTCCTTAGTTTGAAACCCCATCTATATGCTTAGCTTGAATTTGAAAATTTTTTCCTAAGTAGATCTTACACGACAATAACTATCAAGAATCTCCCCACCCCCCCCCCCCCCCCCCAAAAAAAAAAAAAATTCAAGAAACACCATGACATATAGATTAAGAAATTCAGCCACAATTCTATTGCCTATCTAACGCATTTCAAAAAGAAAGAAAGAAAAAAAGTTGTGTTATATTTATATGCTTCTAGCTAATTAATGAAATATAGCTTGAATTTGATAAAATATATATTCATAGAACTACTGTTTCAACACATGCAGAAATAACTCTTTTATACAATCTTAATAAAGCATTACTCTTATATACAAGAAATAAATAAATAGAAAAGAGAGAATGAATTAGAAATTAATCATATCAATCTATATAATAAACTAGCCATTCTCAAACCCTAAATAATCTCTTCCATTTGGTTATAAAAGCCAGTCTTATATTCGTAAACAATAGTTTATTTCATTGTATTTTTTGCAAAGACATGGGGGTTTTTATTTGAAAAGAATTGATGTACAGTAAAGACCTTGGGAGGTCCATATAAATGTGGGTAATGGATAAGGTTCTATACATATGACGATATGAGGGACCTTGCTATTTAATAATGCGAAAGCTATCACCGACATTCCTTGTATTTGCGTTCACAAACTGCCAAAATAAAGGACAAGGATAAGAGTCATAAGACACAAACATATATACACAAAATACAAGCAAAAAAAAATGTGTCTATAAATTCTATAGTCAAATCCTAAAGTTGAATTGAGCATACTGACCTCAAAATATAACTCATCCTTTGTTGCATTCCCTCTTACATAACCGAATTCTGAAATCCTAGATAAACTCCAGCTATTTGACTGTGCATGAACAAAGTAATTTGCAAGTTCATTCATCATAAACATACAAATATACACAAATATTCATCATCAACATACAATATTACACAAATATACGTATGTTAGAATTATTGGTTAAATGATTAAATTTATCATATTTTAATAGTTTATATTTTTGTAACAACCTGTAATTTAACATAGTTTCTAAGAAAATCGGTAATTTAATATGCTATTAAAGTAGGAGATCCTCAATTCGACCTTTGTCTACTTCACTTTATATCTTATTTAAAATCTCACGTATTGGGTCTTATCTATTAAAAGGGAGTTTGAGCCCACACGTGAAGGAAGTGTTAAAAATTTTGGTAAAATGATTAAATATACCACATTCCAATAGTTTAAGCTTTTGGAAGAATTTATAATTTAACAAACTATACATGTGAAGATAGAGAGCAACTTACATCAGTTGTGAATTTGTCTAAGGAAAAACCAGCCATACCAATCACTGCCTGCACTGGGGCACTGTAATTGCTGTTGTTATAAGTATCTACACCATTTGCATCTTTTTCAGGCATGGCCTTACATTCTCCTTTGTAAACAGCACAAGTTCTCTCATAATTATGAACATGACCGAACAAAACCAGGTCAACCTAGTTCATATTCCCAACATTGCATATGAGAAAAGCAACAAACAAAAAATGACCAATTTGATAATTCAACATACAAGCTCGATCGAGGAATGTACCTTGTACTGGAGCAGTAATGGTTCCACGGCATTAACAAATCGTGGATCCACACTAGTGTCTGCATTTGAAGAAGTATACATCGGTCTGTGCCTGCAATTGGCAAATTTTACACTTTTCTACTTATTAAGCTACTACACGGGCCAATTGTTTTAACATACACTCCTATATAGCACTTTCATAAAGTTGAAGGGTTTTTTTTTTTTTTTTTCTTTGTTAATTAACTAATTTGGTTATCCAACTGTTGGATAAAGTTCAATTTTGATCCACCAACTATCAACTATGTCAATTTAGTCTCACAACTTTCAAAATCAAGTGAATTTTGATTATTCGGTCGATCTGATCCTTTTAAATTTTAATAGAGTTAATAGCTGAAATTAATTTAATATAGGCTTTTGTACACATTCTAAAATAAGTTTTTGACTTTTGCTCCATTTTCTACATTAACTATATAATTTCATTAAAATTGATTATATAGGAGATTTAATTAGGATGAAATTGACTTAGTTTTGAAAGCTGGGACTAAATTGACACAATTAATAGTTGAGCGATTAAATTGTAATTAAACTATATTGTTTGAGGATAATTTAGAAATTTTGAGCACCCATCCTCCCCCTCTATTTTAATGTATGTGAAATATACCTACCCCATAAAAATCAACCATGGAGTTTTTGATCGATTAACTGAACCCATGTCCTCTTCCATCCATAGATACTGTATTACATTTTGTCCATGACATGATGAGTAAGAGAAAAGGCAATATCAAATCAAATGATAGAGAACTCCATTGAAAAAAATGAATGATAATAACACAAGATATGATCTTTTTGTAATTACCTGCTCAGAATTCACTGACCAATCATGCTCAGTTGAAATTATTGTGAAGTGAACACTTGCTTGTTCAATGGAATACCAAGGCTTATCCTTTGCCGAAGTTGGCATTGGAAAATAAGTCTCATAAACAACTCCACATTCTCCACCTGAATCAGGAGTTACATATACTGATCCTGAGTCTACATAGTCCCTAACCAAAAAAAAAAAAAAAATCATTTAAGTCAATACCAATTGTTCTTAGAATTACCATATGTAATAATAACAACAGCAGTAATTATTTATGTGTTTGTATGTATATGTATTTTCCGGTCACATATATATGCCTAGCAACCAATTTGAGATTTAGAAACTAACACTGATTAAATAATGTGTTGTTCAAGAATTACATTTGTTGTGAATAAAGTAACAAAAAATATAATAGAAGTTTTAATGATTGCTCAATTAAATGGATCTCAAGCTAATTTAAGTGCTTCAATTAATTTTTTGAGCTTCATTTAGAGGTTGAAGAATACCATAAAAAACTAAATCAAAATAATGATACAAAAAAATTCAAAATAATGATAAATTGTTAACACATTATTAATCTTTGCATATATTAATTTTACATTAATAAAAAAAAAATGATTTATTAGAACAGAATTGAAGCATATACAGCCAAAAAGCTAGGTTACCTCTCATGGTTTCCAATTGCGGTCATGTAAGCAACTTGAGAGGCCACTGGGTTGATAAGCTCAAGGAAAAAGTCCCATTCTACTAAGAAACCTGTAGCGTAGCTTATGTCTCCAATATGGAAGATGGAGTCCACATTTACAGAATTCACTTCATCAGTCACAGCTTTAATCACTGAGACCGATCCTGGCTATAAGTTCAGGAAATTATTAAGAACATCCTAAATATGAAAATATGATGAACATATAATTAATAGATTATACTTTCTTCACTATGGTGAGGATGTACCTTTCTTTTTTTGTTTTTTTTTTTGCAAAAAAGAGTTTCAATTATAGGGAGAAATCCTATAATTTAGGGGTAACAGAAATAAGGGTTAGATGTTTCAAACCCAAAACCTCAAAGATTTCACGCGACTTTATAAATTATTAAGCCAACTCTCTAAGTTTTTTATAAGACTCATATAAGTTTTTGTTAAACTGGTACCCATAATCCACTCGTGAAGGCGTGATAATTGTACATTGGTAGATGAAAAATGTGTAATCAATGCACATAAACTTTTGACATTCAACTATATCCTTTTTAATATATAGATTATAGAATTTAAAATTTATGTGGTCAATTCAATGATTATTACTTTTTATTGTCATGCTAAAACATCAATGTATTTTATAGTTTACTACTGGATTTTTTTAATGAGTGTCATAAGGACCAAAAAAAATGATGTGAATATAATGCTCTATTATTTGATTTTTTTTTTTTACTGTCAAATTATTTGCAAATATTATTTTATTAAAAGTAATTTTAAATTGTGTGCACACCACCATGAATCACTGAGAAATTTTTTTTAATACTAAATTTGTAGTAGTACAGATGATAATCGAAGATTTAATATATCTTAACCTATACATTCAAACCTTTTAATTTATAGTTTTTAGAATTTATAACCATAAGATAAGGGAACTATTTATATTGAACACATCCTACCTGAATGTAATGTTCAACTGAAGAATCAAGAGGAGCCTTTCCCATATCACCATATGCAATAAAATATAGTTTATCTGATCCTGCATCTGGTGGAGTCTTGAATTGGATTTGATTACTCCAACCAACTGAATCACTACATTGTACGTAATGTCATATATGTTAGCAATTATAACATTTATATATGATCATTAATTAAGTTAATCTTATAAAATAAAAATAAAAAAACCTTTGTTCAGAACAATTTGACAGATGAACATTTGATGACATAGTAAATTATCTGATAAATTGTAAGATCCTAGCCATACCTTCCATATTTGTAAGAGAAGTGGCTTGAAGGCTGAAGTCCTGTCATCACTGCTGTATGAATGAAGCCTGGGTCATGCCACCCGAAGTCTTTGGCCGGACTCGGTAGAGTCGAACCTATAATTTTCAGTTTCATACACAAAAATTAATCTAATTAAGTAGAAGATGGACAATTAATTGGAGATTAAAAAGAGAAAATCAAATTGGCTTAATATATATAAAATAAATATTTTTTTATATAAATAAAGGTATTTAGACATTTTCGAGTATCTGACTATTCCCTTAAGTATATGTAATTCCTCCGTCTCACACACACCAAGTTATTATTAACGGGAGGAATATTCCTCTCCAAAATACTAGCAAAAGGTTTCGAATCCAGGATATCATAGATATCATGAGAACTTAGGAGCTACTTTGCCAACCCCTTAGGATTATATAAAATAAATCTTTAACATACCATTGTTTGGCTAATTAGAAGGAAACAACATAAATTATTGAAAAGGAAACTCACTACTGCACATATCATCTTGGGTAAATGTAGTAACTACAGAATTTTGTGACATGCCATCTCCATATTGCACTTGCTGAGGCTTCTCATCCCCACTAACCCATGTTAATCTCATCTGTACCACCAGCCAATTTGTAAATGTTCAAAATAATGAACCTTTGTTGGCTTTTCTCTTTGTATCCATCTCTGTTTGAAAACCAAATCAAGAACAAGTATTTTTTATTTTTTATTTTAAAAGCTCCTTACCGATTTCCCAGTTGAATCTATGCTTGAGAGATGTCCATATAGTGGCATATTTGGATTAGTAAAATCCAAAGGGTTCGTCCTAGTCAGAATGCAAGGTGTGTCGAAGCCACCAGCAAAGAACACAAATTCAATGCTGGTTCTTATATTAATAACATGAAATGTCAGGGAACCACTGCAAGTGGCCACCACACATGTACCAAGCACAGATTCCTGGCATTCCTTCTTCGTGCAATTGAGATAGTCTGGATCATTTTTCACGTATTGAGCCTGTGATTTTACGTAAACATATATAATATATAGTTTAAGAAGTCAATTTTATGCATAAATTTATAAGTTCGAAGTTATTTTGATGGCTAGAATATCCATGTTTTGTGTTTAGTTATATTCTTCTCTAAAAGTGAAAGAAACCACAAATATCAATTATGTAATTTAATGGTTTGGACAATCAACTACATATGTGAAAAACCACAAGGAATGTACATTATTATGAGATAGAATGATAAATATGTTTATAATAATGTTATAGTCAATTGTTCAAGTCACTCTAATGCAATTTCAATTACTTGCTCGGACTTTTTTAGTTAATTATGACATATTACCTACCTGCCTGAATGTATTAAATATATAGGGCCGTCCTAAACATTAAGTATATGGAAGTATTTTCCTCCTGTGTATTATGTTTTTATACATTCCTATGCTTCCCCTTATATAATTTTTACTTGATTTTTCTTCCTAAATGACGTGGCAAAGCACAACTAGTCAACTACAAATTTATAGCTAATATTCTTTAGCCAATAATGCTACAAAATAATGTTCACCCTTTTTATGAAAAATTATAGAATATTTTGAGAGTAAAATAAATGTATGTTCATTCCTATTACATGAATAATTGATCTCACCATAAATTTAATAAGTGTGACATGTTATTATGTAAGAGGGAGTACGCAGTTATTGTACCTCCATAGTATTCTATTATTACCTTTCATAATTTTTACTATCAGTTTCATAATTATTAATATAACAAATTTTAATTGGAATTATGTTTATTTGCACCAATGAGAACACACATGCCACCTCAACAATTATTATTATTATTATTATTCAATTTGTTTCGACATTAACATTTTTCGAAAAATAATTCATTTTTCAAAAAGAACTTTTTCTTGACTTCTCTTATATAATCTGATGTAATATAGAGTTGTTTTTCAAAAAAAAAAAATTTAATAGAAAACAACTCTATCTCATACCAAGCTAAATAAGATAAATTAAGAAATAATTTTCCTTTAACTTATTTTTTTTATGATACTATCAAATACCAGAAAACAATGAAAATTATATTCACGTAAGGTTTTCAATCAAAACAAATGGAGCATTATTGTTTTTTTAAGCATATCATCATTTCATTTGAGCAACCTCACTTTAACATAAACTCACCGTTGAAATTACATTATTTTCACCAATGAGAATACACATACCAATTTATGTAGTCCCTTCTATGATTATTATTGTTGTTGTTGTTGTTGTGTCCTTAAACGTATTGCTATCTAACAAAACATGTCAGTCATTCCATTTTTCATTTATTTTGTTCATTTCATAAAAAAATAAAAATTAAAAACCTTTTATACAATCTGCATCTTTACTAGTGCATGCTTGACTTTCAAATTTAGAATCGTAATACCTTAACAGGATATTGGCATAGCAAAGGAAGATCACTAAGGTCACCAGTTTGTGCATAATAAGCCTCACTCAGTGGACAATCTGCGACACTGCATTTATGTATTAGAGAACAAATTAATAAACAAATATAGTAACATATAATCTAAAGAATATATAGATGACATTAAATGTGTAAGTTTCGTAAGAGGTTTCTAAATAATTCTTACTTGGAAGAAGATGGTGAAATCATGGCAACCCAATCGCTACTAGAAGGAAGCAGAACTCCACTAACAGTAACCGTGAGGTATTCTTCATTTGACAGGGAAGAGTTTGGATCAACACTAATTTTTAGATGGGGGTTTGGATCATCACACTTAAGCAACTTTCTTCTGTTTAGTACACGAAAGTCCGATATTGCAGTGTAATTCCGGTGCTCAGCCATGGAGATGCTAGCCAAAGGATGCAACCATGATGAAGAAGAAGAAGAAGAAGAAGAAGAAGAAGAAGAAGAAGAAGAAGAAGAATCAAGAATGATAGTGAGTGAGAAGAAAATTTTAAGCAACCAAGGGGTGGAGTTTTCCATTAAAGAAGGCGGCAATGGACCAAGAAAAAAAAAACTAATAATAACTCAAAAGCTCTTATCTAAAGTTGAAGAAATTGTTATGGTTTTGGGTTCTCTTAACTTTGCATTTGTTTTCCCACTTCTCCTTTTATGTCATTCTCAGTATTGAAACTATGGAATGGTAGATCCAAAATTTGGAGAATGATGCTGCTTAGGATACTATGTATAATGCATAGACACAGCTATTGCATACATATCTAGGTGAATTGTACTAGGGAAGTTTGGTTTTGTAACATGATATTATTGGTTATGTTAATGATTTATGATTGAGATATGGCAACTCTAGCAAATGGTCTTTTTTTTTTTTTTTTACTTGTATGAATTGTCTTGATGCATGTGCTGATGTGTGCCTCTTTACTTTGACTTCTTTTTCGTTATCACCTCATACATATACATATACATATACATATACATACACACACACACACACACACACACACACACACATATATACATATATATATAATCCATAGAAAGTTTTGTCCAAGACTCCTAATTGTCTAAACGAATACGTTTTAGATTGTTTATCTATTGGTAATATTCCATTTTATGACTTTAATTAAGGGTTTGTATTTGACTTCAAAACTAGATAATTACTAGGAAAGTGGTGTCTAATTTAGGAGGAGTTATAAAACGTATCGACTACATGTATTCTCTCTCAGGGCAGGTGGGTCCCACACATCAGTGGGGCCCACCTATTCTTAGAGAGAGACTACATGTAGCCAAAACATGGTTGCAAGTTAGCAAGATTAATGCCATACAAGGAGTCTTTGACTTTAACAGGGTTAATTGGTCCTCAATCAAATAACATAGTTTAATTATATTCGTTCTAGAGGGAGGTGATGACAAATAATTTTCTTTTTCTTTTTTCAAATTTCTAATGCAGATATTCCTTTGTGAATGGAATCAGCTAGAGCTTGTCTATTGTAGTTTATACAAAGACTATCTGTCCAAGCAATCTCATTTTTTCTGATAATTTTCAAATTTCACTAATATTCAAAAGCATCATGTAATGTCACTTTTGAGGATTCGTCAAATAAAATTTATGTGAAAACATGAAGAAATGGGTTTATCAGATTGACCAAGGGTTTGTATCTTATATACTTTTAGTTTTAAGAAAGAAAAATAAGTTTGAAATTGATATATGTTATTAAATTAGGAGATAATTTAGGAAATATCAATTCAATAATATTATTTAACTACATATATATATATATATATATATATATATATATATTAAAGATTTTATTTTTTTAAAAAATTATTCTTCTTACTTTTTGATATGCAAAATTGTGATGCAACGATAGGTAAAAATTACTCAATAGGGATGGGATCAACAAAAAAAGAATAACTATTTGATGCTAATATGGCAGCCAAATGGAGTATTCTAGCTAGGTTGGTTACTTCTGGGTGATTCCACTTCATTGGTTGATGTGTTTACACAAGCAAGTGGAGATATGGTTGAATTTCATACCTCTCCAATATTTCAAGTTTTTCATTCTGAAATGCCTTACCTAGTATCCAAGTAGTTTGTATAGAAGGAATATGATCCTGCCTTACCTTGGTATCCAAGTAGTTTGTATAGGAGGAACATGATCCTATCCATTTCATCCATTGCATAAAAGGAGAGGTCCTACATAAAATCATTACTTATTTGAGTTCTATCCGTTTTGAATATTAGATCATTTAGTTAGGAAGATGATACATTGAAATATTGAATTGACCAAAAGCTTAAGTTGATATATCTACAAAAGAGAATTTGAAAAGGCTAATGCATAACTGCATAGGAAAGCCTATTGAAAAAACTAGTATCTAAGGAGAATATGGAGACAAGTCGAGCATAACCTAGCAAGCACCTACACAAATACGGGTGTGGTGTGGCAATAAGGCAATTTTTAAAAAAGTAGGACATGGGTGCAACGGGATACATTTATTAATTAATTATTAAATATATTTATATTTATATTTTCTATATATTGCTAAACATTTTTTTATATATAATGATAAATATATATCAATTTAAGAGCATAATAAAGTGAAAACATATTAGTATTATTATTTAGTAATTAATATAATAATTAAGTATTATTGATGTACTTAAACAATTATAATAATTTTTTTTTAAAAGCAAAACATGACAAGTTTACTACTAAATATATTTCGCCATTCACAATTATCAAAAGTTGTTTGAAATTTGAATTGTCATAATTAACTTCATGTAGGTGGCTTCTCAGGGCACACTGCCACAAACAAAAAGTTGCACTTATCTAAAGACTTTAAACTCTAAAGTCTAAAGACAAAATTTATAAGAAAATGAAAGGGGAGTAAAGGTTCTCGTGTTCTCAGTGTGGAAGAAGAAGACGACGAAGAAGAAGGGGAGGGGGTATGATCGGCAGCAAGAAATGACGGAGCTATTCATTGGCCTTGGGGTCATTATTTTTTAACTTAATAGCTTAGAACTTAGGTGATATTTGGTTTTCTCTTTGCCTATTTATAATATATATTTTGCCTATGTTTTTCTTTTTTATATTCTTATTTACTTAACTACAATTATCTAGTGTTTTCTCATTTGTTGATATTTTGTTAATACTAATTAGCTACTAATTTGAAGTTTAAAAAAAAAATAGGTTCTATATTTTTGCCCCCCTCAATTGGAATCTTGGCTCTGTCCCTGACAGCACGAGATAACTGCCAGAACAATTGCAACAATAACACTTGCTATTTTTTTACTATTTACTTTGTTTTTCTTTTGTATTTTTTTTATTTCACCCGATTTTCACTTTCAGGCCGAAATTTTATTTTTTTCTCTACTGTATCAGATTTTTAAAAAAAATTGCCTGGGACGCGTGTGCAACCGCGTCCAGGCTGCACCCTACGTCTAGCCGCGTCTGACACAGGTACGGCTATCATTTAGCCGCACTCGTGCTTCCTAAGCAGAACCAATCAAAAATTGGGGAAGCCTTGATAGAGTGTATGCACTCACAAATTTGTGTTGTTATAATAACCAATTATTTTAATGTTTATTATAGACTAATTACATATACAACTTCTCTTCCTTACATATACAACTTCTCTTATATAGCCACAACTAGTATACTTTTTGTGTACTAAAGAAAGTATACTAGTTGTGGTTATACAGGAGATCCAAAATTACAATGAACGATAGAAGTTTTCAAAATTTTGTTTTTAATTCTAAAGAAGCCCACTCACATCTTTTAAAGCTCCTCACATTTATTTCACTCCAAATGCACCCATCAAGTTGTGAGGAATGGCTCTCCATATATCACAACTTCGATGATAGTCCAAATATAGCACTACTTCCCCTTGTGTTTGAAATCATTGAAGCAGTCCACCGAATATAAAGCCATTGTTTTGCATGACAGTGAGAGACTTACAATTACAGAAGCCGTTAGGTAGTTTCGTGTTAGCAGCATTAATGGTAGCGATTGTACATACTATAGTATTGGTAAAGTGGAGAAAAATGACTATTTTAGTAAGCTACCACAAATTTTGGTCTTCAAACGGGAGAAATTGGTTGCAAATGATACATAGTTGGAAAATGAATCATTCATTTATGAAACTAACATCATTCTCAGAGATGCTAATAGAACAGTATGCTACTATTTAGTTTGTTTATTTACTTACTTTTCTTTAGTCAATTAGTGATTAGTACAACATCAATAACTAGTGTTAAAAACTATATTTGACAGAGAAAGTTTTATACATTGTATGGGGTGGTGTTGCAAGTAGATGGAAATTACGTCTCCTACATTCGACATGATGATGGGTGGGTGGGTTTTCTTGATCACAGTGTAAGTCATTTCTAATTTGGGATAGGTTATTATCAATAGACAAATATGTCTAAAAGAAGATTCACCACCTCTTTATAACCTTGTCATTAGGTTTGCTAGGTTGATAAAATTCCTCATAAAGAGGATCCATACACTACAAGAAAAAAGACTTATTATAACAAAATTTTTTGTTGCAATAAACATCTATTGCAACGAAAAATTTTTGTTGCCCACCATTGCAATAAAATTTATAATTGTTGCAATAAACCTCTATTGCAAAGAAAAAATTTGGTTGCCCACCATTGCAATAAAGTTTGTAGCATTAGACTATTACAACAAAAATTTCGTTGCAATAGAGTTTTGTTGCAAAACATTTGTTGCAACAAAATATTTTTATTATTATTAAAAATACCAAATATTTAATTTATATGATACTAAGGCCAGATTTGTTGATCAATAATGGGTACAGGCAAATCTTCATAGTTTTCTAACCAAATTCTTTTCACAATTTTTTTAATGGCATGACAATTAAAATGTTGATTGTTTGTTTATTTTTATAAAACTCAATTCCTTCGGCATACCAGGTCTTACTCAAGTTATCATTTTATAACATTTGGTCTGATTGGCTTATGATGATACTATGATAGTAACTTGAGAATTTAATAGTGAATTGTTGTCTTGATGCTAAGCAAAAAAGTGAAGTTACTAGATCTGATTTTTATTTTATATAAATTGATAGAGTTTATGTTTGATTGAACTTGGATTAGCTGAAGGTTTTTTCACTAATTCAGTTTGTTGTGTATGTGCTATACTCAATTTTCTTTACTGAATTTAATGTGAAAAAAATGTTATCTTACTTTGACATTGTTTTGATTTAATTGAGATTCAATTTATTTTCCATTTTTTAAATTACACAATCATTGTTGTGAAGTATCATATTGTCTGGGTTTTTATTCCCATCAAATTACATTCCAAACTTTGCTGTGGCTTGAGCCGCATATTTTAAGGAAGTTGACACTTGGGTGAGACTTCTTTTGTGTGTGTCCTTAGTATGTTTAATTCTTTGGTTGATTTATTGCTTCTTTCCCTTGATGTGCTATATCATAATAGGTTGTTGGTTGTTGCATCTTCATCATGATCACAAGGTGAAGATAGAGATTACCCTCATCAATAGCTATTTGCCTTCGTTATTATCAGAAAATGAAGATAAATTTTTTTTGTTTTGCCAAACCTCATCTTCCCTGACAAACCTTACATTTTTCTATTTATCAGACAGATTCTTTGAATGACATGCATGGTTTATGTGAAAGGAGCATTTCCCTGGAATGGAATTCTTCATATCTGTTTGATTTTTTAACTTGCTTCTTCATCTATTTTATTATTATTATTATTATATTTAGGGACTCTAATCGTAGTATACCTTTGACAGTTTTTTCATTGTTATAAACTTTAGTATGCGTATAACTAACTTCATTCTATTTTTTGGTTCCTAAGTTATTTGGTCTCATTTCTATTTTCTTTTTAAAAATTTAAATATGCAATGTACCCCCTGTTCAACATCTTTACATTTATTTTCCTCAACTTTTTGTTCCTAAATTCTATAATCAATTATTTACTTTTATCCCCTTCTGAGTCTAAATGGCTTTTTGTACTAAAAAGAAGGCAGCTTCCAGTGTCTGCTTGCTTTTTTGTATCTATAGTATTTTTATGTCTCTGTCTCTCCATTACTTTCTTTGGGGCTTGATTTAATATTTATTTGATTTAAAGTTTGGATGAGTGGACTGTTAGGATATGAGTTGCACTACAACATAATACCTACCAATTTAAACTCTATTCCTACAATATGCTTTAATGGGTTTCTTTTTTTTTTTTTTTTGTAGAATTATTTCATGCTTCCTGAATCTCATATGAAGAAATTTATTGAGTAATTGATATTACTTGAAATTGATTTACTTAATATTAGATTTCTTCCTTTTGAAATTTGTATGGTTTTTATTGTAGCCTTGGTTCAATTAGTGTAGGATATTTGTGGCCGTAAATATATGAGGTGAAATTAGCCAAATAAGCAGTTCCCTTAGCTACAGGTTATTTTTTCCCTTAAACTACTCTTTAGAATACCATTTAGAGAAAAGAAAAACAGAGTTCTCTTTCCATTAGAGAGCAAGAGGGAGATTGAAGAAGTTTGATATTTTTAATTTTATTTTGATTGTCAATATGTCACTGCTGCAATTATTGTTTCTTTATGTCTTATTGTTATTTCCTTTTATGTATGTTTTGATCTCATATTGGGTTAAAATTATATGAAAAAATAATTGTGTTACCCGTGTCCTTAATCTTTTCTACTGTATATGACTAATTGTTAATAATATTCTATTCAATTTTTATGTATTTTAGGTTAGTTTTATGCCATTTTGTATGTTGTTTCTGAAATGATTTCAAATTGTAGAGTGAATATATGTGTAGTAAATTCGAAATTATTTTCTAGGATGTTTAAATTCTCATTGTGATTCTGTTTTTGAAAAATAATTCCCTCAAACGAATTTCAGAACAGAATAAAAACTGAAAACATCATTTTTTAAAATGATCTTTCACAATTTTTTGAACTATTTAACTGCACTTTCTTTAAAGAACAGAATATTAAAAAAAATAATGCATTTACGTTTCCTATAAGGGAAATCCAAAGATGAGCATGTGAACGAAAAAAAAAAATTGTTATAAATTTTATTTCTTGAAACCTTTTTGTATAATTGATACCTGCATTTGTAATTAGTGTTACGCATTTATAGTCTTTCAATTGCTATTAAAACTGTGAGGAAAATTATAAAAATATAACAAAATGCTAACTTTTGTTTTTTGCTTGACTTTGTGATTCATTAGATTGATTAGAAAAGCTTTGACAAATTAAAAAAAAAACTTTTTTTTTGGTTTTTGAAGTGGCACTTCAGCTTTATTTGTGTCTACATAAGTTCAAAATCATATATGGAATTGAACTTGGTATTGTCATTGCAATTCTATCATGTTCTATCATGATTGATACTTTGTACCTGTTGGATGAATATTTTGTGAGTTTGGATTGTTGTTTATGTTGTAATGTAAAGAAATTACCCCATATTAGATTTTGATCTTAGCATTAAAATTCGATTTTTAAATTTTAATTCATATTTCAAGCTTTAGAGAATATACCTGAATTAATTCTATCTTTACACCAAATTTCATGATTTTTAATGTATTTAGCACACTCACTCCTATTCTTGCCTTTGTTTTTTCTGGACTTGGTATCTATAAATTTTTGTACTACTCAGCCTATTAGGTTCAGTTTATTGTCAGTGTTTTTAAATATGCTATTATTGTTGTTGTTAGCTTTGCTTATTTTGGTATTCATTTGTGAAGAAGAGAGAGAAGGCTTCAGACGTTAAAGACAGAGAGAAGGCTGATATCACACACACTGAAGCTTTGTAATTTTCCAATGGAATGTGAGTATGATGTTTTCCTCAGTTTCAGAGGTGAGGACACCCGCAATAACTTCACAGACCATCTATATGCTGTCTTGAATCAAAAAGGAATTGTGACTTTTAGAGATGATGAAAGACTTAAGAGAGGAAAACTCATTTCCCCGGAGCTCTTGAATGCTATAGAAAAGTCGAAGTTCGCAATCATTGTTCTATCAAGAAACTATGCGTCTTATCTCTTGCAGTATTTGAATTTGAATTAATCTGATCTGCTGTAGTGTTTGAATCCTTATCAGATTGTTGTGCTTCAATAATAAGCAAGCACATAACTCTTTATAGTGGTAATACCTTATAATAAAAAGGTATCTAAAATTATCCATTAACAACTTACAATGATGATTGCGAATTGCAGATTGTAAAGCATCTGTCTCAGCCAATATATTTTATTAGAGATTGGTTTTGCAAATTTTGAATGGCTCGTACCTAGAAAGAGAGAAAAAAAAAAATTAACAATGGCAACAAGAAATTATGATAAAAACTAGTCACAAACAGGTACAATACATAGGAAAGTTATGAAAAAAAATGTATGTATGATATAGGTTTAATTAATAAGTATCAATAAATAGAAGTAAAATTAGAGAATTCGTAAGAGCATGTATCACTACAAGAAAAAAACCTTATTGCAATGAAATTATTTGTTGCAAAAAACTTGAAATTGTTACAATAAACATCTATTGCAACAAAAAAAATTTGTTGCCCACCATTGCAATAAAGAAATAATTGTTGCAATAAACCTCTATTGCAACGAAAAAATTTCATTGCCTACTGTTGGAATAAAGTTTGTGGCAATAGACTATTACAACAAAAAATTTGTTGCAATAGAATTTTGTTGCAAAACATTTGTTGCAATAAAATATTTTTATTATTATTAAAAATACTTTATTTGAACAAAAAAAAATTATTGCAACAAATAAAAAGCAGATACATGTTGATTTCTTTATTCATCATTCCACCAAGAAAAAAATGCATCCACAAACACAGATACACATGTAGATGCAGGCCACAATGAAAATCACAATGTTGATTAGAGCAACACAATTCACAACACAGATGCATCCCAAAAACTATACACTTGAATACGTTTTGAACTATACTCAAAAACTATACTCTGTCATTTTTTTTTTTTTTTGGATATGTTTTGAACTCTCTGCCATAGCTAATCCTTCTAGATAAACTCGAAGATCGCCTTTACATCCTACGGCAAAAGCACATTTGAAAATGGAGACAAAAATCATAAGGAACATGTTGATTTTCTATATCATCATTTGATTCATTTCCCAATATCATCATCTCAAAAGTTAAAATCTTCTAAAAGTTTTTAAACATACAAATAATTCTAAACACTCAAGTCTCTTTACAAAATTATACCATCCATCATCTTCATACAAGAGCCAATCATTGATTACTGTCTCCATCTTGGTCACTTCCACCTCCAATGCAAAAGGCATGAATGTTTCTCATCAGTGGATGTTACTCAATCCTGACATTTGAGTCAATGAGACTGAAATATTAATATTTAATAAGGATCAATTAAGTGTATATTGTGCCAAGAATAAAATCCACTAATCATCTCTATTTTTTCTTCCCAAGTCCTCATATTCCGAAAAGGTATACAATAATTCCAAAAAGATAAAAATATTGTATAGTCTGTATTTTGTCATTTCTGTCTTGCTTTGACTTTGTCATACATTTTACAGCTGGGATAAGAGAATTTGAAATATGAATGTCTCTACTGAAAATACCAGAAGATATCAACTAGTTGAGTTACAAAAATCTTTATAGAAAAATTTAATATAATAAAGTCGCAACATTTGCATTTCAAGGTGGATATGCCATTTTAGTTTCTCTTTAGACCACACTATTTGCGTTTAAAACTCATATGCTAGTAATGACATTTTGAATTGTCTCATATCTATGCTTTGAAAGTCCACCTTTATTACTTCAACAATTATGAAAAAAATGGTAAAAAAAGTAGTGTCTCTAAATTAATTATTTTTTAGCAAAATATCCTTTCACTTCCTTTTTTTTATTTCATAATGATTTGTATTTTATTTAATAAAATAAAGATGATTTTTCTCATTCTTTTTACCTCCTTAATATTTAATTATATACTGTATTTTGCATTGCTCTGTTATAACTAATATTTTTTACTACATTAATATATTTTTAAGTTATACTATTTTGATCTCTTTCAAACTAATAGTTAAATATTTTGTTTATCAAAAAACAATAGTTAATAATATGTTATTTAGATAAGTATCATGTAATTTTTCATTTGATAGACATTTTTTTTTTTAAGATAGTTACAATATGCTGCTAACCCTACAACTCAAACGATTTCTCTACTAAACACCAAAGCATTTCGTGTATTAAGTGTCAAATTAAGCTGCAAAGCTCTTATTTAGCTTATAGACTTACTAGAACCACCTAATTATAATGTTTTAATTACAAATATCTTGTTCATGTACTTTACACATTTCTTCTTTTTTTTAATCATTAGTTTTTCTTTAGAAAAGTATAAATATCAACAAATGTCATATTTGGATTTTTAATAAATTTGTGAAAAATATTATGACAATGGTATTAAGATTTTATGTAAATTGATGGTGGATCTTTTTCTTCTTTTCTTCTTCTTCTTCTTTTTTTTTTTTTTACTAGAGAAGGAATTTTTTTTATATTGATTATCATGAATTAATTGATGGCAAATCATGAGGTTTATTATTTTCACATTTTTTACCTTCTTAATCACCTTGTGATTTTTATTGTGTTGTCAGTGGATCAAGAATTTTTAGGACAAATAATCATGTAGATAAGTTTCTAACTCCAAATTTTTTCATATCACTATATAACATTGGCCCTCCTTGAAAATAATTTCTGACTTTGTCATTGCAAAATGCCAATCTTTTATAGCTTTAAGTTCCAAATTTGAAAAAAATGAGAGTTTATAATTCATGGCATAGTTTTTCTCCTTTATTAAGAGAACCAAGGTTTGAATCTCCCTCCCTTATTATTGTAACTATTAAATATTAAAAAAAAAACTTGAAATAACGTTTAATTCACTAGTAACAACAGGTAATTAATTTCTTATCCGTAACAACCTGTCATATAAAATTTGTTGTGAACATAACATTTCTCCCTAAAATAATTGCTTTTTTTTTTTTTTTTTTCATCTTGATATATATATATATATTAAGAGAAAAAAAAAAGTAAAAAAAATACTTTTCCAAAGTGTGACTTTAAATTATTTTCGTAGTAACTTACTACTTTTCATAAAATTGAGTATAATTAATAAAATGTGAAAGTAATAACATAATTCAAAAATTGATATTCTTTTTTAAGTTAAATTCTAAAATTTTATATGCACAAAATGGTTACTATATGGTTAAAGTTTCATTATTTTATAAGTTTAACAAAAACTTATATAATTTATACTGGACATTTACATAATATTTAAATCATTATAAGAGAATTAAAAGTGAAATTAATACAAATTATTTGAATTAATTAAAAAAGGAAAACTAACAAATAGATTCAATGTAATGGATATTCATATTCTATCTTTTTATGCCTAATTTAAGGCTAAAATATCACATAATATTCACATGAGTATTATTTCATTGCATAGATTAGTTAGGTATAATGTATGTGATGCGTGAGCGTTGTGACAGCCATTATGTGTATAAATCTACACATTTCCGCATGTATAAAGAGACATGTGCATGTTAATTATAGATTCAAGGAAGACTGATTGCATTTGTGCTTTTCCTTGACCTTCAGCGGATTCAGCTTGCCCTGGATTCTAACCAGGTTTTCAGAGCTTGTTGGCTTCCAGATTTTATCCTTATTCTTCAAACCAATAACTAAACTAACTTAGCTTCAATGGCATTTACTACATCATAGACTAAAAAAAAAAAATCTCTTTCATACCAAAACGTTAGAGAATAGGAACTGTTTAGCCACTTCCCTAAGTTTCAATAATTCCCACCACCCCTATGTACACTCTTGGGGACCTTCACTATCTAGACGCATTTACCCAGTTGCCCTTCAACAACACCTCATGGACCTATGCTTCCCACAAGAAACCAGCTTGAGTGAACATATTCAATATGTGGCTGCCATATTGCAATATTCCACCCTTTTAAGCCACAAACCTTCCATTTTTAGTACATATTTGATCCCACTTCGGGAGCACTGCATGAGCATTCTTCACCATTACATTTGGATGCTATATATGCAGCATGGAGTGAATTAGGAGTTTGCCTAAGAAAGAGGATTGCAATCCAAGAGTTAAGCCTAGCAGTGATCATCTCGGTTAGCGGATTGCAATCCTTTGAGTTAAGCTTTCTAATGATACAGAGGTTTTTCAAAAAATATGATTGGGAGGTTTCCTGCTTTGAATTGCAGAACAAAATACCCCACTCTTGTTCCAAATTATAGAAAAACCAGAGAGACCATTGAAGTTCTTCAGGGCATCCCTTATCAGTTGTTTCAAAGGTAGATCAGCAACTACAAATAGTAAAAGATCATCTATGAAGGTCAAATAAGTAATTCACTGCCCTGCACATTGGGATGGAACTTAAAGTTCTGAGATTCACTGAATCTTGATCTCGTTATTTTAATAAAAGCCTCCATTTCAAGGACAAAAAGATAGAAGAAAAAGTATCCTACCAAACCTTCATTTATATTTTATAGTCATAGAATATTTTGGGCTTATGATACACCTTGCTTATCAAAAGAAAAAATACCTCACAAACCCATCCCACCCAACCCACCCATCTAACATTCATTCATATACATAATTACAAAATCTAAAAACTTATAAATTACCAAGAAACAAACACTGAGAAAAAAAAAATTGAAGAACACAAAGAACAGATGAAACCAAGATTCCAGAAACCCTACCTCAGAAGCACTAAGAAATTGGAAAACAATGTGTGGTAATATGGAAGAATGTTGGCGTTCTTGCCGGCTCAGGAGGCTCTGTTTCTCATTCATCATGGGATCCTTGAGAATTCATAATTGGTGATTGGCTTTGGTGAAACGTTAGGGTTTTGAGAATTCGCAATCAATTATAAAGCGGTTGCACTTTTGGATTAATTCTACCACCCCTGAATTTTCAGCGATAACTGCTCACCAACTCATGAGCAAGCAGGATGTTTTCAGAGATACTCATCCCCATGACAAAGTTTTTGTCAGAGTTAATATGATTAAAAAAAAAAAAAGTCTGTTAGTTATTTCATTCTAGCAGCCATAGAGTCTATTAGCAGGGATTTTGGAAATACACTTATATTGCACATTCCAACATGATATATGTCTGTTGTAATCATCAACTCTTGACAGGTTCTAAACATTGGGGATCAAAATAATCATAGTGGAATTTTCTTCTCCAAGAAATCTATCAGATTGGAATAAGGAAGTCGCTGCCAAGCACACATATTGTTGCACAACAAACACCAGGAAATTTAAATATAAAAAAGAGAGCCTGAATCCATCAGGTCCATCACTCCCAAAAGAGAATGTAGAGATTTTCTCCTACTCCTTCAACAAAAGAAATAATGAACTTCTATTTCAACTAGGAAAAGAAAAACAACACACAATCCTTATTCAACTAGAAAAAGGGAAATATTGTAAATTCAACTAGAAAAAAGAAAACAACACAAAATCTCATTTTAACTAGGAAAATGAAAACAGTAAAGATGCAAAAAATTTCTTACAATTGATCTGCAACAAACATGCAAAGCAATATGCTCATGCTCTATCAATTGGTTAAAAATTAGAAGTCAATGGTCAAAATTACATGGAAACCAAAAGTTCAACAAATCCCATATAATCTTAGCAACCAATACAAGAAGAAATAAATAAGTAGAAATTAGTACCGCAGGCAAACAGCATCCCCCATGGGGTCATGTAAAAAAAAAAACATAGGCCAATGAAATTGACCGGACCATGCTTACTAATTTATATAAATGCACTGACTACTTCCATTTCAATGAGCAGCAGTTTAAAAATGTGGTGACTTTAAAGTATTCTTTCAATTTTTCTCTAGGTCTTCCTTGTTTTCAATTTTTTTCTAGGTCTTCCCTGGTAATTAAAAGATGTTGAAGCAAAAGAAATAGAAGCACTACCAGAATTCGGTTTCAACCAGGGAATGCCAATTGTTGCCAAGGTTGGTGTATATGGGAGCACAGTGGCCTGAACTTTAGTCATATGCCTCAGGTACAAACCATTAAAGAAGAATCTTGGCCTTCCAGTTTTGAAATCATACGAACATAACCTACCTCGTATAGACAAATACACAACTTTATCATGGAAAGTTTGAGCGTCCACTACAAAAGAATCCCGAATCAACATTTCAGGAGAGTACCGTACACGATGGATATAATGATCCCTTGATTCTTCACCAAATTGATCTATATTTATATGGTGCTTAAGAACCCAAATGGGCTTACAAGGATCTGTTAACATCCAGACCCTAAGTTCAGACATATCTATACACACATAATGAAGATACCCATCTGAATCCCCAAGGCAAGCCAGTCTTGCACCTCCATCCAACCACTTAGAACCTGGTACTGTAATGACTCCAGATAACTCCTCATCCACCTCAAAAGTGATAATGTTCTGATTCCTCGTCAACCAGTAAAACCTTCCATTAACATAAATATGTTTGTTCTTGTGAAGCTCATCCATGCAATAGCACACTTCAAGGGAAGTTTTCCATTTCCCTGTCTATGATGAGTAGATCACAAAGGAGTAGGAATTTTGGTCATGTTTTGGACGCTGAATGCTGACCACTTTAAAGCAAGGGATCATCTTTGCTGAAGAACCAAATGGGTAGAAAGCCAATCCGAGGATGCTACCAACATGACAGTCAGTGGGTCTCAAGGTTAACCGTTCCTGGGTCATTGGGTTCCAAACAACTATCTCCAGCACCTCTACATCTCTAGTTCAACGACTTCTATAACAGATGACTCCATCACATGAAGCCATAACGACAGAAGTCGGTTGAGGGAAACTTTCATCCATCAATTTAAATATGCCCAATTCACCATTAACACTAGCGTAAAGGAAATAATCATCTCCACAAAAATTCCCCCCATACTCCTCAAGCTCTTGAACAAGGAGTCCCGAAATGCATCTTGACCTCTGATGGTGAATACGCACAAAGGATGGATCAGATATAACGCTCGTCCATCTCTTGGAGACACACTTGCACCTTAAAAGGTTCTTAGCTGACAAGCGACTTAAAATTTCCATTGCTAAATCTTCATTTGTAAAAATGACTTCCATTTTTCTTATGAACAAAAACCCAAGTTATAACAGGCTGGAGATGATACAAACAAGAAAGTATTACTATAAAGTATAATAAACCCAAGTCATAACAGAGATACTCACTTCAAAAATAACAGAGGTCCAAACTAATGTCCCAATTAATACAGTTTTCAAGACCTGTAAATACAGTTCACTTTTGTCCTATATTGACATTTGACTCCAATTGAAGAAGCAGAGTGGAAGACATACGGAGTGTTTTATTTATTCTCTAGACTCCGCTATATGTTAAGGGTCACATAAAACACATTTCACTAGGATAATTTATTATTGTATACAAGCATTTTCCCATAATGCTTCTCTGTTTTCTACGAAGTATGGAGGATGCATAGCTTGAAGCTATGTAAAAAAGTAAAGTTGGACCCTCTGGAATTCCATAGGAAAATTAAGGCTGCTATGGCAAGTTTTGCCCGAAGAACGCAAATGATAAGTATAGTATATTAAGGGATAAGAAAGAAGGGTTAAGAGGTTTTTTATAAAAACTCAAAAGTGGTTGGGTGTGTTACATGAACGCTTCAATAGGAAAATAAAAAACTTTGATTTTTGTTGAAAAGAGCTAAGAAGAGCTGGGAATCTAATTTCTGTACAATTTGTGAATAGTGTACAGTTGAAAAAGAAAAAGAACCATAATCAAATTTCTCCCAATTCTCATAAAACTTAATAAAGTTGTCTTTGAAAACCAAAATCATGAAAATTCCGAGTCCTAACTTCTCAAAAGATTTTTAAAATGCAAGAAAAAAAAAACCAACATTAACGTAGTCCTCTCTTAAAGTTGATTTCTCTCATTTTAAATTCCAAACTTCTCTCTCAGCAACCAAACAGAGCAAGAAGATTAATCCATATAAACTCAAAAAAAAAAAAAAAAAAAGCTGTCTTTACTACTTTGTTTATTGTCTGTTGTTGCATGATAGAATCTATTTTGTTTTTCTTATAAGTACCTGCAAAAATATTTTAAAGCTTATCTTTTTATTTTATTTTTTTAAATGTATTAAAAGAAATATGTGCCTCCTCTCTTATAACTACAACCCCATCCCCTATCTCAAATTCTACACTTACATCACATACATAGACAACTGATCTTCCCACCCTAATGCTCTCAGTTTCTAGCCTTTTTTAGTCCCTCAAATTCCTTTCTAAACTCAGTTACCTAGGCCTTTGCACAGCCACAGCATTAAATTCTCCAAAATATAGTTTTGTCTTAGAAAACACAAAGCATGAAATTCAGAGGCCTAAACGTCTCAAAAGTTTTGGAAAACAAATAGGATGAAAAGGGATTCCATAAAATTGTGACAATCATAACATAGTCCTCCTCTTGTGACAGTAAAATTGATATCTCTCAATTAAATACCAAATTTCTGTGTCTCAGCAACCAAACAGAGCATGAAGATTAATCAATATAGATTCAAACAATACAAAAGAAGCTATGTTTACTACCTGTATGATTTTTGCATCACATCAAAGGATCATTCAGAGAGAGATAGATGATAGTTCTGATAATAAAAATCAGATGAAACAGAGTTTTTTTTTACCTTTCTAAATAGCAGAGAGACCGATCATAGTCTATGTTTTCCCGGAGAGTGTGGAAAATAAAACATCATCGTACGCCGACCAAACTGATTTTTAGATTCGGCGATATGTACTTAGGGTGTTTTTTTTTTTTTTTAAACTTCGATGGTTTCTAGATTCGGTGATAAGTGTTTTGTGGTGAGTTCGAACTTAACTCGAGTTAGGAATACTTTTTGGGTTTCCATGCATTCATGTAATTATGACAAGTGAGTTGAGAACTTGAGAGCTGTAAAAAATAAAAAATAAAAAATAAAAATTGTTTATTCCAAGAGCTGAGGTTAAAAAGTGAATCTTCAACTTTTTATCTCACCCGTTAGTTTAGTACCAGTGTACAATTAAAAAAATTACAATTACAAATATATATAGTTTCAAATTATATCTAGTGGGTTTTTCTCTCTCCTCTTTCAAGGAGCGTTTTCTCACTGTAGGTGAGACTTTTCTTTACCATTGTCAGTAGTTTTTCTTTCTTATTATACCTAGCATATTTCCTACCTAAAAAAAAAAAATTTATACCTAACGTAAGAGTCATTTTTTAAGCCACAGATAGGCCAAAATGGGTAAATAACCCTGGGCTGCGTTTGAGAGCTTGGATTTGTATTTGAAATCAAGCATTGATTTTAATAGTTATTTCAAATTAAAGCATTTTAAAGGTTCAAAATCCTTAGTGAATTTGTCAATTCAAACTCTTAACCTTTTTTAAACTATCCAAACAAGTTATTTGGATTTTAATCATTTAAATTTAAATCCAAATGCCTAAATCATATCATCCAAACACACCACTATTTTGAAAAATATGTAGCAAATTGTCACTTTTTTCAAACTATTTAGCAAAATGTTCATGTTTTGAAACTCATGGCAAAATCGAGTTCTTCTGAACTCAATATCATAAAAATCAAGTTCCATGTGCTTTGTGCCATGGTGGATGTCTCTAATGCGACTTTTCTGATTTAAAAAGGCCACATAGAACTCAATTTTAGAAATATTGAGCTCGGTATAATTTCTTTTTAAAATACAACTCAATATATGTAAAATCGAGTACTTTGATAAAAAAAATTTAAAAGAGATCAATACTGAAAGTAGTGGTCTAGTTGTTTTGTGCAGCAGTGCCTTAGGCTTGTACTGATCTTTCTTTCTATTTCTTAGATTCTCACACTTATGTAAGGAAAGAAGGAAATGTCCAAAATGTGCCACCTCAATTAAAATTTATTAATTCAACTTAGCACATTTAATTGTGGTTAAACTAATAGTTAATACTGGTTTACCTATGGTTTTAAAAACCAGATTTGCCTCCAGTTCCCAGTTTTTAAAGGTTTTTGCCAGACCGGACTTGTATCCTGTTCCTGGTTGAACTAGTCGAACAGGCCGGTCCGGTCTGGTTTTTAAAGCATTGGGTTTACCTAAAAGCAAAAGAAACAAACACAAAAAGAATAACTTTGAAAGTCATTGGGCTGCCGTACGGTGGCCACTAGGGTTGTTGGTTATGGCGATGGTGGACTGCTGATTCTCTAGAAGCCAGGACTTGGAATTAGGGAGGCAGTTCCTGGTTTTTAAAGGTTTTTGCCAGACCGGACTTGTATCTTGTTCCTGGTTGAACTAGTCAAACAGGCCAGTCCGTTCTGGTTTTTAAAGCATTGGGTTTACCTAAAAACAAAAGAAACAAACACAAAAAGAATAACTTCGAAAGTCATTGGGCTGCTGTATGGTGGCCACTAGGGTTGTTGGTTATGCCGATGGTGGACTGTTGATTCTCTAGAAGCCAGGACTTGGAGTTAGGGAGGGAGCTCTGCTGTTCACTGTGTGCAGTAGATCCAACCTTTGACTTTACTACTTAACCACTACAGATTTTTGTTTAAAAATTTTAAAGGACCTGGTTGTTTGTTTTGGGTAAAATAGGTTGATTAGCTTAATTTTTGTTAGTTTTATTATTGGTAATTTTTGCTGTTGGGTTAATTTTTTTAGACTTGTATATTTTGTTTTAGATTTAATCTATTAATTTTTATTGCCTTTAAAAGGTGGAAAATGTTACAACAAAAAACTTTTTACAAATTGCTAATGTAATGAGTGGTTATTAGTAAGTAAAAAGTGATGCAAGTGTGCAAACTAATAATATTTTGCTACTACAATAGTTTGTAAAAATGTTGTAAAAAAATAAGAATTTTTAAACATTCATAAGAATCTTAAAACATGACCCCATATCAAATGCTACATAAAAGAATTGATGGCACTGTTAAAAGTGAAGGGGGGGGGGGGGGGAAATAGAATCTTATTAAACAAATTTTAACCACTTACAATCTCTTTTATATTATTGATTGACTTTCCTAGCTCGAAAAGGCAACTCCACCATGTTATTAACAAATTTGACGTAGAATAAGATAATGAGAGAATAAAAACCAAATAGGAGATCACCATACACTCTTGGCGTGATGGTCGTTTTACAAATTAAAAGTTATTATGGGGTGGAGGGGGAGGGTAAGGGCCAAAGTTTAAGTCTCCAAAAGAAAACTTCACATTTATATATATTTAGATTATGTTAGAGTAGAATTTCTATCTTGTAAAAAAAAAAAAAAAAAAGTAGAAGAGTAGCCTATGTGCAAGGACGGATGTTTTTTGTCCAACATTTTGGTCATTTAGCAAAAGAATTTAGGGTAATTTTGGTATTGAGAATCCAAAAAGGTGCAAAACAAGAACCTGATTTAGATTAAAATTAAAAAGCTTGCTTTTAATTTCTTTTGTTTTGTTTCATCCAATTGTTATGTTACTTACTTTTCGTACTCATTCAATGAGAAATTTCTTTTCTCTCATCTTCGTCTCTGAGTTTAGCTTCTAAAAAAAATACAAACAATTATATTTGCAATTTTTTTCACAAATTTTATATAGGCAATTAGATGTAAAATTTGGGACTAAAATAATGGTTATAAATAATAGACCTTTTTTTAAGCTGATTATTTATTTGCCATATTCCAATTTAGGGACATGGATTTTAAATTTAAATCGTAGCTGTTCAATTTCCTTAGGTACGGTGGACTCCTTCAAGATTTGGTAGATATAACGTGA
The DNA here is from genome assembly GCF_040712315.1 of Castanea sativa. Classification (NCBI taxonomy): domain Eukaryota; kingdom Viridiplantae; phylum Streptophyta; class Magnoliopsida; order Fagales; family Fagaceae; genus Castanea; species Castanea sativa. Next base: position 62,372,061 of record NC_134023.1, on the reverse strand, counting down.
ATTGGGCTTTTACATTATAATTCCTCTTTGAATTCAAAAGAAATGCAAGTGACCAAGTGATTGCTGCTAAGAGTTCAAAATTGTCTTCTTAGGCCTCTTGATTGGATTCATTTGTTTTTGTTAAGGTTGTCACTATCGACATCCTACGTAGGATTGTGAGAGGTAAGTGAGATCGTAAATTATACGATCGGATTGTGGATTGTAAGATCCTACATTATTTGAGAAAAAAAAATGCATATTAGTATGTTAAATAATCACATAAATATACATTCATTGATATAATTACCATACATAACTACATCCATTTGTAAGCATCATTTAAAGAAGCCAAAAACCTCAAAATGTGACACTCTATTGGGATATTTTTTATTTGGATCTAACTAACACTCTCTCTACATTAGAGTGGAAAAACTTGGTTTATTGGGATTTTATTCAACTGAGCCTTTTGTCAAGTTAAAGAAGATTACAAGAAAGCAAGGTTGTTTGGGATCGTCAGAATTGTACAATCCTACCGATCCTGAATGATCGCAAAGATTCGAATCGTTTTGGGCAGGTGAGGTCGTAAAATCGTAAGATCGTAAGATCCAGATTGAGATTTTGACAACCATGGTTTTTGTTATGGTTGCTATCATTCGGTTTTGTTCATAATTTGGTTCGTTTGAATTGGATAATAAAGAGTCAGTTCAACACTTAAGGCTTTACTACCTTTTGCTCCTACATTTAATGGTACTTTTTTGAGTTTTTTTTTATGGTTTACATCTTATGAAAGTTTGAGGTATTTTGATCACCTAGATTTACCCACTTAACCCTGGCTTTCTGCTTGAGAAAACATTTTTCAACCAGCAAAAGAGTTTTGCGTTAAGTGAAGACACTATTTTCTTTAGAAGCAAGGGTAAGGTCACCAGGTCTTTGGAGCATTCTATTTTGAACTAACTCAAGATTTAATCCGACTTTTATGACCTTTTGATAAATAGTTAAATCCAACCAAAAACCTATTTATTCATACCTAAAATCCTTTTCATAGCCTTCAACTTGTTATAAATCCTTTACATAAGAAGTCCTTATGCTCAACCAAAAAATGGTAAAACTTGAAAAGGTTTAGGACCAGATAGATAAGGAAGATGTCGTATATGCAATGAGATTTGGTGTGTGATCTTTGAGAGGTTTTTTTTTTTTTACCATTTAGCATGATTTCCCTAACATATTTTTTATGTGGCGCAGGAAAACCAAACATAATAGTTATGTAGCAGAAGTAGAACCTAGGTAGTGAGATCGGATCAGAGAAGAGAAAGGGAGAAACATATTTGGAGAAGAGAAGAGCTCCGATCAACGCTAGAAGGATCTTGTGTTTTTTTCAAACTGTAGTTCCACTTGAACTGTTTTTAGTCTGCCTTTACTTTGCCACCACTTAGAACTTGAGTCTTTGAGACTCAAGTTCCTTTATTGAACTCAAGCCTTTGAGACTAGAGATGCAACTTAAAATAATATGTTTGTTTCTGATGCTACAAAACGAAAACATTAGAAAAATCATGCTAAATGGCAAAAAAACACCAATGATATGATATACCAAAAGCCAAGAACTCCATGAAGGCATGATCAAATCTAGTTAACCACTCCATGTCACACGAGCTTGACTAACTTTTTACCTAACTTCATCATGGAAGGTTAAGAGAGTATTCAGTGCTAAATGATTCGGCTGTATATAGTCCTAGGAAAACCTCTCAAAATGGAGAATCTAACCATTGATGGATGCTCTTCAGGATATTGATCTATATTCAAATGGTGCTGGAGAACCTAAGTGGGCTTACACGGATCTGCTAATATCCAGACCCTAAGGTCAGACAGATCTACATGTACATATTGAAATCACCCCACCCCACCAAAATCCCCAAGGCAAGCCTTTCTTAAACCTTCATTCTTCATATTGAAATCACCCCTCGAAAATCCCCAAGGTTTTCCATTTTCTTGTCTCCAATGAATAGATCACAAAGGAGTAGGAATTCGTCATATTTTGGACTATAACAAGGGATAATCTTAGACGGAGAACCAAATGGGTAGAAAGACAATCCAAAGATATCACCAACATGGCAGATAGTGTCTTAGGGTTATCTATTCTCAAGTCAATGGGATTCAAACAACTATCTCAGGCACATCTAGATATCCAGTTTGACTTTGACAACTCTTTTAGTGTTCTTAACAATTTGCTCCTTTTATTTTTATTTCTCCTCCATAAATTCAGTAGTTTTTTGGGAGCCACAAATGATAAACTGAAGCCCACAATACCACTTTGCAAAGGGAGGCAAGAAAACCAAGCGGGCCATACCATCCTATTCAGAAGGGAAATAATTCACCAAGCAAGCCCCATGACATGCTCCTAAATTATCTTTGTAAAGAGCACTCAAAAAAGAAGTGACTCCTTCTCTCTATAACCCCTCCTACAGAAAAGACAAGCACAGTCCCCTGTTAAGCCCGATGCAGCTACCTTGCTCTTGTTGATCATATGTCCTTCAAGGAAAGCCAACCAATGAAACTATACTTAGCTTACACCAAGACAACTCTTCTTTCTTGCGTTGAATTTTTCCAAAAGAAGAAGCTGACGAGATTGCGTTGCACTTTTCCTTGACCTTCAGTAGATTCAGCTTGCACTGGATTCTAACCAGGTTTTCAGATCTTGTTAGCTTCCAGATTTGATCCTTACTCTTTAAAACACTAACTAAAATAGCTTAGCTTCAACGGCATTTACTACATCATAGACTATTCTATGTCCAGAAAATTTGATAAAAATACCTAAGTAGAATAAAAATTTTTTTTTTTTAAAAAAAAAAAAACGTTGAAGATGCCATCTATCTAGTCACACCCAAAATAAAATATAAAAGAAACCTCTTTACCCCAAATTTTTTTTTTTTGATAAGTCTCTTTCATCCCAAAACATTATAGCAACTGCATGTTTAGCCACTCCCCTAAGCTTCAATAATTTCCACCACCCCTATGTACACTCTTGGGGACCTTCACTATCTAGAGACATTTACCCAGTTGCCCTTCAAAAACACCTCATGGACCTATGCTACCCACAAGAAACCAGCTTGAGTGGACATATTCAATATGTGGCTTCTAAAGACTGCCATATTCCAATATTCCACCCTATTAAGCCCCAAACCTTCCATTTTGAGTGCATATTTTATCCCACTTAGGGAGCACTGCATGAGCATTCATGACCAGTACATCTGGAGGCCATGCAGCATCGAGTGAATTAAGAGTTTGCCTAAGAAAGAGGATTGCAATCCAAGAGTCAAGTCTTGCAGTGATCTTCTCGGTTAGAGGATTGCAATGCTTTGAGCTAAGCTTTCTAGTGATGAAGAGGTTTTTCAAACATATGATTGGGAGGTTTCCTGCTTTGAATTGCAGAACAGAAAGGATTTGTTGCTGGAGATCAGGAGTTACAGCAGCACAAAATACCAGAGAGACCATTGAACTCCTTCAGGGCATCCCTTATCAGTTGTTTTAAAGGAAGATCAGCAACTACAAATAGTAGAAGATCATCTATAAAAGTTAAATAAGTAATTCTTTGCCCTGCACATTGGGATGGAAGTTAAAGTTCTGAGATTCACTGAATCTTGATCTCGTTATTTTAATAAAAGCCTCCATTTCAAGGACAAAAAGATAGAGGATAACTAGCCCCTTGTCTAATACCTTTCCACACTTAAAAGTATCATCCAATTATAGTCATAAAATATTTTGGGCTTATGATACACCTTACTTATCAAAAGAAAAAATACCTCACAAACCCATCCCACCCATTTAACATTCATTCATATACATACTTACAAACGCTTAAAACTTATAAATTACCAAGAAACAAACACTGAGGAAAAAAAAATTGAAGAACACAAAGAACAGAAGAAACCAAGATTCCAGAAACCCTAGCTCTGAAGCACTAAGAAAATTGGAAAACAATGTACGGTAATATGGAAGAATGCCGGCGTTCTTGCCGGCTCAGGAGACTTTGTTTTTCATTCATCATAGGATCCCCGAGAGCTCTCATTTAAGGAATTCGTAATTGGTGATTGGCTTTGGTGAAACATTCGGGTTTTGAGAATTCGCAATCACATATAAAGTGGTTGAACTTTTGGATCAATTTTACCACCCCTAAATTTTCAGCGATAACCCCTCACCAACTCATGAGCAAGCAGGATGTTTTATATAGGCACACTAAAGAATATATTGGTGGGAAAAAAGGACAACGATTTTTGGTCACCAAGGTTTCCAAGAACCATATATAATTTATATAGGCACATGGAGATGTAAAAAGACTTTCGTTGTCAAAATTCCAAGTCATGCACATTCTACAACATAGAAATTTTCAGCTGAAGTAATGAAACAGTGACATATTTGAAGTGAAAACACATATAAAGCAATGCTTATGCTCTGCCAGTTGGTGAAAGATAGTTGGAATTACTGAGATACCAAAAATAACAACAAATTACCAATAATCTTAATCTCAGCACTCAATACAAGAAGATATAAAGAAATTTGATTAGTAAATATTAGTAACGCAGGCATACAACTTCCCACATGTCAGAGAAAAACTGAAGAGGCCAATGAAATTGATGATCGGCTCATGCTTTCTAATATAATTCCAATTCAATAAGTAGCAGTTTAAAACTGTATTGACCTTATCTTTACTTTCAATTTTTCTCTTGGTATTCCTTTGTAAGTATTAATAGAGGGTGAAACAAAAGAGATTGAAGCATCAATAGAGTTCTGTTCAATCAGGGAATGCCAATTGTTCAATATGGGTGCACAGGCCACAGAAGTTTAGTATAATGTTCCAGGTAAAATATACTAAAGAAGTATCTTAGCCTTCCAGCTAAAATCATACAAACATTGCCTACCTCGATCCGATAAACATTGCCTACCTCCAATAATCATATTCGTAACTTCATCAATGAAAGTTAAAGAGTATCCAGTGGTAAATGATGCCCAATATTTTCAGAACAGAACAGTTTATGAAGGAGAAACTGACGCTTTGATTCTACACGAAATTGATCTAGATTCAACTGGTGCTTAAGTACCCAATTGGACTTGCAAAGATCTATTAAAACCCAGACCCTACGTTCAGACATATCTACACATACATAATAAAGACACCAATCAAAATTCCCAAGGCAAGCCTTTCTTAATCCTCCATTCTTCATCTTAGGACCTAATACTGTAATGACTCCAGATAACTCCTCTCCCACCCAAAAAGTGATAACATGCCGAATTCTGTTCAACCAATAAAACCTTCCATTAAGATATATGTTTATTCTTGTGAAGCTTGTCCTTTTAATAGAAAACTTTAATGGAACTTTCCATTTTCCTGTCTTTGATGAGTAGAACATGAAGGAGTAGGAATTCTGGTCATATTCTTGCCTATAATCAGTATATTGCTCACCACCTTAAAACATGGGATAAAATCTTTGATGGCAAACCAAATGGGTTAAAAGACAATCCATAGATGTCTCCAACATGACACGCAGTGTGTCTTAGGGCCATTCATTATTGGATCATTGAGTTTCAAACAACTAAATCCCAGCACATCTAGATGTCCAGTTTGATGACTTACAACTAAATCCCAGCTCTAAGCCCAAAAATACACGTTTCAACTGAGGAAATGAAAACAGTAAATATATGAAAAAATGGTTACAATTGATCTGCAACAAACATGCACAGCAATATGCTCATTCTCCATCAATTGGTTAAAAATTAAGAGTCATAATTACTTGGAAACCAAAAGTTCAACAAATCCCATATAATCTTAGCAACCAGGACAAGAAAAATAAATAAATAAATAAAAATAATTTGAAATTAGTATCACAGGTAAACAGCATCCCCCATGGGGCCATGTCAAATAAAAACTTAGGCCAATGAAATTGACAGTTCCATGCTTTCCAATTTACATAATTGCACTGACTACTTCCATTTCAATGAGCAGTAGTTTAAAAATGGGGCGACCTTAACGGTTCTTTCAATTTTGTTCTATGTCTTCCTTGTTTCAATTTTTTTAGCATATGTGGTTTTTGGAATAAATAACTCTATAAGACCTTTAGCTGATATATGTAATTGTAGGCCATCTTGACATCGGTATAATACTTAGATAAAAGGCATTTTTAATGTCTATATTACTATATATGCATTGTTGTTGTTGTGCAGCCCTATTATGGTTTATGAGAGAAAGAATGATTGACTAGTACCCAGTAAAGGCCGAAGGAAATCATCTGTTTTTTTGTACCTTGGTAAAATTATAAACTAATAAGACACTTCCCAAAACAAAACAAAACAAAACAAAACAAAAAAAACCTTAACACCTGAAGTAGAGGAATCAGTGCTTTTTCATAGAAACCTGTTGAACTAGCTCTCAATTGGCTTGATTTTCTTTGTAGGTAGAACAAAATTGCTGGTCCAATAGTAGTGAATACCAAAACGAAATACAACGCTTGTGGGATGTTTGGTATAGTTGAAATCTCCCATCAAATAATAAAATATTTGCTGTCCATGAATTGATTCTTACCAAAATCCTATCGATTACAGGGCTGCGTTCTTATCGCCTATAGCTTCAAACAATTTGATAAAGTGGATTTAATTTGTAATCTATTTATGCTTTTCACAATATTTGATTCATGAAGATTGTGGCTATTTAAGTTTTCTATTTTACTATTTCAGGCTTTTATAAAGTTACAAGAAAGATTAATTTTAGAGATACCTCACGCCAAATAGCAACAGAATTTGCATTTGGAAGGTTTAATTTTTTCTATCTCTCCCTTTGATATAAGCATTTTTATGTATATTCATTCTTCTTTACATGTTTACGACACAAGTTTTTATGCTCTGACGAAGACGAAAGTGATTACTTTATGGAATGTTAATTTATTGTTCAAAGCTTTGGTAGTTAAGAGGACTAGAAACTGTTTTTATTTTTTTTTTTGCAATATTATTTTTTTCTTAAATCAATGGTTGTGTTGTAATGTTCAACCAAATTATTTTACTCATGAAAATTTTGACTCTTTATATTTTCTATGTTAGTGCTTCAGCTTTGCTTGAACTTGCAAGAAAGGATAATTTCAGAGATATCTTAAGGTTTGCATCTAAAAGGTGTAATTTTTTCCCTTAACTTCCTATGGATCTAAACATTTTTATTTGTATTATTTCTTTTTTACATGTTTATGGCATAGGTTCTTATGCTTCAAGGTAGAAGAAAGTGATCAAAGTGTATTTTTAAGTGGCATTGTGAGATGAAATTTGTAATTATGGTATTTGGGTTAGAATTGGTTTTGATTAAGGTATTTGGATTAGCATTCATTTTGTTTTGGGTTATTAACCAGATCAAAGCTATTTCAGGTTGTAAAGAAACTGCAACTAGTATGCTAGTATAGACTTTTTTTTATATTAAATGATCACAAATAATTTTTTTTATGTGGAGTATAGATCAAATGTTATTACTTTATTACCACTGAAAGGTCTAAATTGTTTTTTAATAGACTACCCTATTAGGACTACAGAATAAAAAATTAAAAAAAAAAAACACAAAAAACAACAGATGAATGACCATAGCAGTTGGGCACTTAAAAAAAAAAGAAAAAAGAATAGTAACTTACCAAGAACTTAGATACTCTTAATTTATCCCCATCCAGGTTGGCAAAAACTGGATCCTTACCTCTTCATAATTTGATGGATGCGGCCTGGAAAATTTGTTGCCACAGAAGCCTCAATTGCATATTGGTTCAATACCTCAACGTGTTGCCTTAAAGAGAAACCCAGGCCGTGTGATTGCCACAAGTACAACTTCAAGAACAATCAAAGGAATACATTACAAGGACAATAGTGGCCACAAAGAAGCAAGATGCTAATCATGGATAAGTCAAGAAGAAGAAGATTTTGATGTTACTACTATAGATCAAATCAATAAGTATTTCACATTGACAATTCCTCCAATCATTGATTTCATCATTCCAGATGAATTTTATGATATGTGGCAAAAGAAAATTTTGTTATCCTTAATGCTTCCAACTTTGATTGAAGAATTGGTGCAAATTTCAGGTTCAAAGATTCTTCTACTGCAACACATTAATACTCGAGGTTGAATTTTTTTCCAAACAAGGGAAGGGAGAATAATGAAGCTATGGAAGATTGATTATTCTTTTGCAACTTCGCTCATTCAAGGATTATTTATTATTTTATGGGTTCCATGTCTGAAGTCCAATTGAAGTAAAAATTCATTAGGTTTTCAAGATCTAGCAATAGAACTTTAAACATTTATTTATTTGAGTTTTCATTTTGTTAATTGTGGTCAATTTTGTAGTTACGGGCCAAACTGTAATTTCTGCAAATACTGTGTATTAGGGGTATTTGGTAGTTTAATGCAGAATAAAAATTTTTAGGAGATCCCAAGTATCTTAGGTTTGTTTTATTTTCTTTAGGTCCAAATTCATATTTATTAGGTTTTTAGCTTACTAATCAAACTAGAACTCTAGGAGTCCTGCTTAATGTATGGAAAGAGAGAGGGTTGATTGATAAAATCATTCAGTGTTTTTTTCAGTATTGTGGCAAATTGGTCCTAGGTTCAATTTACTAGGGCTAACAAATTGACAATATGAAGCATCCAGGTGGACTGGTTCCCAAGCTACCATTAATCCATTTCTTGTGACCCTAATACATAGCAGATTCCAATTATCAATGTTTGAAGAATGTGATGGTATGTCCACCTTTTGAAAACAGAGTTTTTTAAAAAAAAAATCAGTGACTAAATTCTGCAAACAACCAAAATTTAAACAACGAAGCAACATTTTCTCAAAGTAAAGACTTTACATACAGAAGTGGATTGCCCGGTGGCCTCCCCATCTGAAGATCCCAACTTTGAAGTTCTTTAGCGTTGTTCCCACTAACAAGCTTCTTACCATCTAGTGACCATGCAATACACCAAACCCAATTCTTGAGTCCTGTATAAAAAGAAGGCTTGCAATTATTAAAATAGGTGGAAAAGAGCAATGAAGAGTGACCACCCAATTAGAAAGTCAATTAAATCATATCCCAGCTCTAAGACAAGTTTAAAATAAATCAATAAATAAGAAGATCAAAGCATTTTATTGTCAAATAGTAGGCAACATGCCACAGTGAACACAAAAATCCAATAAGATGGCAATGCTATAATTTTGGGATTTATAAGATACACTCTGCAAATAAAGTTTTGTTATTTATCTACACACACACACACAAAACAAACAAACAAACAAACAAACTACATATAGCCTTTGCTTAGCTTTTTATCTCTACTTATATGTAGCCTTTTAAGTTCAACTATACTTTAACCAACTTTCCACAAAAAAGCAATTAGCTAAAAGCTACTTACAAACACACTTATTCATTTGCACAATAGGCTCAAAGGTTCTGCACTACAGGTTAAAATTTTCATTTTATTCCATTTTCTCTTTTTTTTTTTCCATGTTTTTCTGTGTTTACACATCAGTACTATCTTTGACAGTCTAAGAATGTGACACAAGTCCTAGATTTCAAACCTGCACATGTGAAAAGTGGTGTCCGGGAGTTCATTAAGGTCTCCAACTCTAATTATCTGAACCACTTGCCAAATGTCAACCTTCAGGACTAAAGGTAACTGAAATTACAGCATGTGTGACCTGCAGTGACAAATACAGATTTAAACTAAACTCATTGCCAACAAAGATGATGCATATAATGAGTAAATCTATGTAAATGGCTGATCATAAAAATTAAATTTATTAGCTCACTAAGAAAGCCAAAAGCAAGATCAGGACAACAAACAGGGGAAAAATCTTATTATTTGAATTCAAATGAGAGAAAACCTTAGATCACATCAATCAGTTAAGATTAGTCTGGTGTAATCATCTACAAAAAAGATAATTAGAGTACATCAAGCAAGAAGGGATATAAGATAAAAATGAATAAGCAAAACCCTATGTATTTGGTCATGTCATATTTGAAAATTCATAAATTATTAGTAAGAGCTCTATTTGAAAAGACTTTGTGGATTCGATCTCAAGACAAGCAATCTTTGAAAAGCATTCTTCTCCTAAGTACAATGGTTTGCCTTTTTCTAGGGTTCACCTTTTTCTTCTTTTTAGTAAATTTCCAAGAGACTTGGAGCTCAACTAGTCGGCACCTTGGTATTTCCAATGGAGAAATTCAAGGATCAAATCTCCCACCCCAACTATCGAATTATCAAAAAATTACATTTTTCATTAAAAACAAATATTGCAAAACAGATTAGGATCAGGTGTTGCTATTGCACCGTGCAATTACCTTTAGTTGTGAGAGAGAAGTAAAAATAATAGATAAAAATAATAAATAAAAGTTGAAAGGTAAAATGGTTGAGATTAAAAGTTGAAGGTTAAAAGATTCTTTATTCACGGACTGAGATAAAAAGTGATTTTGAAACTTTAATCTCAAACTTTGATTTGCTATTGCACGGTGCAACAGCACCAAATCTCAACCCTTGCCAAATTGCTGCAAATAAAATAGCATAAATACGACCACACCAAAGGTCTCTGGAGTCTAGACTTAAGAAGCACAGATGCTTCATTTAGGGTCTCTAGAATTTTGTTAGTCCCTCATTTAGGTTTCCTACGCTCTCAAACACGTTTCTCAACAGCCAAACAAAGCACTTTCAGTGCAAAAATACTCAAACTTGACATGAATAAGAGAAAAGTTAGCATTTTTTAGCAATTCAGTTCTCTTTACACACACCTTCTCAGCAACCAATCAGACTGCCACAATCGGAAAAGAAAAACTTACATTGTTGAGAAGCTTCTTGATCTTTTGTGCAAGCTCTTGAGGCACAGAGTTTTCCATTTGGCACTGTTAAAACACACATCACCTCTTCCACCTCCATTGCTAAGACTCAGATTCAATGTGTGTGTGTGTGTGTGTGTGTGTGTGTATGGAATAGAAGGCTTTGGGGAGCAAGAGTTTTGGACTCAGGAGTTTCAATTCAAAATGAAAGAAAGGGGGTTTCATTTGGAAAATCATAATTAAATATTCAGAGGTGGATAATAAGTACTAACTGTATTTAAGAGTTTTGCACCCCAGAAGAAAATATTTAAAAAAAATTAGAAGTACATAGATAATAAAATCATAGCAGACAACAGAAAGTCATAATTGAGATATTCAACAATGAAATTTTTTTGATAATTCACAAATTGAAATAATAGCTAAAAGGAATCCATTATCTGATATATATATATAGCATTCTCCATTTATATAATAGCATTTAAAATGGAAAAAAGTATTATGAGAAAAACAAATAATTGAAGAGAACCCATAGATAATAGCAATTAAAATGGAAAATTATTATTCTATAAATGGATTGCATATATGTAATTTTACAACTTCTGAGTTCAAAAAGTACAAGTACATCTAAAGACCAATAATATTACCAACTTCCACAAGAATTTTTTTTAAAAAAAAAAAAAAAACCAACAAATGCTTTGCGTTAAATAAACCAAAGTGGGGTAGAATAGTAGGAGAAGGATTCTGGGTAATGCTTATCAAATTTTCCATCTTTCATGCTAAACACACCCATGTCGAACCCTCCGCCATAGAAGGTCTCCTCATAAAGTTCGATATTGTCATCTGTAAAATAGATACAATTAGCTTTGCATCCATTGAAGCTTGATGCAGACAAAGACACCGATGAGTTGTCACCCACAAACAAAGCTCTATCACCCAAGTTGTCAACCTTCACATATTTGTATTTATATTTGCTTCCTGCTTGTGTAAATCTTTTTAATTTTAGAACTGTGAACCCAACGGTCACATAGGAATTATCACTGATCTTTTTTTCTTCTTCTTCCTCTTCTTCTTCTTCTTCTTCTTCTTCTTCGTATTCATTTTCAGGAGCGTCCTCATCCTCAATATCACCTTCTGAGTCTACATTATTGAATTCATCTTCTTCATAGTTAGGGTAGTCTTCAATAGAATAATAATGACCTCCTCGTACGCGTAAAACCAACAAAAGATCCCCAGCTGATTCAACAATATACTTTTTGATAAGATCCCTGGTTCCCTTTGGACGTGGCGCGACTGCTTTAGCTACTACCTTTTGGTTATCATCAATTCGACAAGCAAAAACTTCACCATGAGCGTCTACAGCATAAAAGTTTCCCTTGTAGAATGCAATGTCATCATAAGCTCGAGAAGGACTTTCTATATCAATCCAAGCTTTATATCCTGGTCTAGTGAAGGCCAATGCTCTAATTTCACCATATATTGCCATGATTATGCAATCACGATCATATTCATTAGTTACTGAGTTCCACGGACTCCTTGATAAAACACATTTAGGAACAAACATATTGCGAAGATGTTCAGGCTCAACTTCAGGTGTGTATTGACGGCAAAAGGTATTTTGAGGTGGAAGACTTATTAGATGTTTAGACAATGGATGGAAGAGATTAATCTGTAAATCAGCGCCGATAGTGAGCAACCATCCAAAAGATGTTCCTAAGCATTTTCTTCCAACAAGCTCAGGCAACTTGAAATCGTAAGTCTTAGTATCTAATAAGTTGAAAAAGCTACGCGTCTGACTTTCTTTATTGCCTTGTTCTCTTTCTTCAGAGAGCATAATCCAAGGACCTTTAGGAGGTAATGGAGGTGGTTTTTCAAATGAATTAGCAGCTGATTTCCATGACTTGCAGACAGCACCAACAATGAAGATATCATCAAAGAAAGATAGTCGACAAATTATTTCACAGACGATAAAATGTGGAAGATCAGCCCAGTTAGACATCTTAGTAGGTTGTTTATGCTGCAATATAGGCTGAAAAACAATAATGAACAAACCAAAAGAAATTAAAAAAATTGTCATTTGTCGTCATACTTACATAGTCTGATTCTGACATAAAGTGAACACCAAAAGGGGAAAAAAATGTAATTAGCTAAATGATAAATCACACAAGAATGCAAGTTGTAAAGGGAATTTCTTAATACACCTATACACGGTCATAATCAAAAAATAATTAAGATATGGCACTTAAGAATTAAGGCTTAATTAAGAAATATAACAAAATAACAGAGAAATAGACAAAAGATTTGGTTTTTCATAAACAAAAGGGCAGAAAAAGAAAAAGATGTAATTTTTCATATAATAAAAAGGCACGGACTATTGTTGAAAGATCAAAAAGACAAGACATGTTTGTAGGATGAATAAAAAGGCACGGACTATTAACATAGTAACATCTATCAACCCTATTCCTTAGTTTCTGAGAAAAAGAATATATATGTTTACCTCGGTGTGGTAACAAAGAACCTTTTTTTGAACAGAGCCGAACGAGAGAGTCAGAGAGAGAGAGTGAGAGCGAGACTTTGGCTTTGGCTTCTGAAACAGAAGCCTACTTCGCTTATGTTTATATACTGACACATGTCTAGATTCGTTAGGATTGTTAGGTTTTCAGCTTTTAACTAAACCCGGCCCAGCTTATGTATTAAAGTTAAAACACGGCCCATCTTATGTATTAAAGTTAAAACACGGCCCAGCTTCCACTTGGGTCTAGGCTTTTCAGTATGTCCTCGTCTTTTTTTTTTTTTTTTGAATAATTCAGAGTTTCTTTGTTCAACTTATTTTTAAACTATTTATCTATCTATACTACTATTTAAGTGACTGTACCTATTTAGACCATATTTTTTTATTTATTTTAAAATACCCTTACTTTCCTAAGTTTAAGTAGAGACAAAATTAAACGATAGTCTGATAAAAATACATGTCTAATTTGCACTAAAATATTGCCTACAAAATAAAAACACTCTTTCACTAATCCATTTCTTCAAAGCAATTATATGTTTATAGTTTTTTTTTAAAATAAAAAAATAAGTTATATATCCCACGTTTATCCAAAAACAAATCTAAATATCAACAAAAAAAAAACTTAATAATTATTAAAATACCTCAAACATTCTTAAGTTTAAGTAGAGACAAAATTAAAAGACGGTTAAATAAAAATACATGTCTAACTTCCACTAAAAACATGCCAAAAAAACCGTAGCATTCTCTAAGGCAAGTTTCTTAGAATCACCTTACCCACCTTTTCCGTGTATCCTATCTTCACACAAACCGCCCCAAAAAAAAAAACCTCCAAAAAGACCTGCTCCACCCCTCTCTCTCTCTCTCTCTCTCTCTCTCTCTCTCTCTCTCTCTCTCTCTCTCTCTCTCTCTCTCTCTCTCTCTCTCTGTGTGTGTGTGTGTAGTCTTTGGGTAGATATTGAAGAATAGGAACTGCAAAGGAAGATGGCAAGCAACTGCCTAGCCAAAAAAAAAATACTATTATTCTTTCTCTCCTTTTAATCTTTGTAGTTCGTTTCTGTTGAATTTTGTTTGTTACTATTGGGTTTCACACAGCTTTGTTAATTAATAATTAATAATGTGTACATACCATTTGCATCATAGGAATGGTTCTTTCCCTGCAAATATACACCCACAATCGGTTATATTTTCCCTTTTTTTTGTGAAACCTACGTCTTATTACACCATCCATTTTCTCTCTAGAGTGAACAGATTTTGTGTTGTTAAATGATAGATCAAGTTGGTGTTTTTGTGGTAGAACACTGTCAAGTCGTGGAGGCAATAGCAGAGCACATAGTAAGGATGCAAGAGAAATAAAAGTCAGCCTCTTCGTCCTATTATGCTTCTCCTTCGGCGGTTATAAGGTCAAGTGTAGAATTTTCATCAATGTGATTGTGTTTATATTCCCTACTTTGGTATATGTTTATATGGTTTTAATGTGTTAGTTTATTTTCTTTTCAAATTTGGTCATTGTGCACCTTTCAAATTGGGTGGAAGAGTGTCATTCTTTTCTGCAATCAGCGGTTAATATGGATTATGTGTATTTTTTGTATTCTCAAAGAGCTTGAAGTTAATGTGTCAAGGCCTTCACTTGGGTTTCATTTTGGTGGGCAGCAAGAGTTTGATGAAAGTTGTGAGTATCGGCACTTTGTAGCAAGTGGTTTGTAAAAGTTGCAACTGTGACTTAAGTATTGGGATAAAGGCTTATTTAAGGGTTTATAAAACAAAGAAAAGACTTATTTAAGGTTCATGGTCTTCTTTATTGGTTCTTTGGGAGTCTCAGTCCTTTTTTAACATGCCCTTGCAAGCTTTGTTCTTATACGTTGGTTTCTCTTCTTCCGTTAATATATTGCACTCTGCTTGGGTGGAATTTTGTTTCATTCTTGATTTCTTCGCCTCCACATGTAAATGATTTTTATTTTTTATTTTTGGCTCAAATGGTTCTAATTTGTAGAAATTATTGTATTTGGTGTGTAATTAACTGTTGGGATTTTATTGCCAAATTAGACGAATTTATGGATCATACCTTAGTTTTTCATTTTGAGTTTTGATGCTAGGATTCATGAATGGGAAAATAAGCCTCCTGTAGGTTTCAATGTCAAGATTACGGGCCCAAAATCCAAATTACATATGAATCAACCGAATATGCGGTGAAAGGCTTTAATAGATCTTCAAATTCCACATTAACTTTTACTTACAATTGTAATTTTGGTCTATTTTTGTGGTTTAGACTATTGTATTCATCTTTTTTTAATCATCCTAATGTTTAGCAAACTTCATGCTACAGCAAGCGCACAAATATGGAATTGATACTTATGGTGTATTTGGATACCGCTTATTTTGCTGAAAACTACAAATACTGTAGCAAAATAATTTTTATATATGTGAATAGTATCGTGGGACCCATTTTTAATGAATTTTTTGTTGAAAAAAGAGGTTTGTGGGTCCCGTGATCAATGCACGAGACCCACTAGAAAGCACTGAAATGTGTTTCTCAATTAAAAAAAAAAAAGAGCGTGAAATATAAAACGCAGACGTGAAACTCAATATCCAAACAGATACTTAAACCTGTGGTGGGACAAAATTTTCTATTGACTTAAGTAGTTGTATAAAATAATGCATATGAGTGAGCGAACCCTGTTCCCATTTTTTCTAAATGTAGACCATTTCACATACATGGAGTTATGCAATATCATCACAAGGTCAGTTCAAATATTTCATTCCACAAATTTATGCTTCATATTTATTATACTTATCATTAGTGTGTACGTTTTAAAGTCTCTATTAATAACACAAACACTTACATTTTGTATCATAGGTTCATGGCAAATGCCGTTGGAAAGCAATTAGATTGTGAAACAAATAACATTGCTCCACCGTAGCCGGCATAATATTAATAAGTTCACATATTTCATGTTTCAAATGTAGTGAATTATTTTACAATTTTATCTAATGTAAATATTTCACTTTTCTACATTAATCCATCAACTTTTCACACTAGTTTTTATAGAGGTCACCACATGTATTTTGTAAGTAGTTTTATTGTTACAATTTCATTATGCATTTTCATTATATGCACTATTTATAAGATTTATTCAATGGATACGGAATACTAGCCTTTGAACACGCGCGTGAGAGACTCTTCTATTTTTTGGGTAAGTGTTAATTTAGAGCATTTATTATAATTTAGGAGTACTATATTTTTCAATCACAAAAAAAACCTAGTGGTGTGGTAAATATTATGCGTTAGCAGGTTTTTCATCACACCCGATTTTTTTTTGTGATTGGAAAATGTCGTACTCTCAAATTATAATAAATGCTCTAAATTAACCCTTACCTCAAAAAATAAAAGAGCCTCTGGGCACACGCTCTGAACACGCGCGTGAGTGCGTGCTCAAAGGCTAGTTTATATTAAGTTCAACCCAAAAATGCCTGTTCATTTTAAATTTTACAATAAAGAGTTAAAAAAAATTTATTATTTATAATTTATTAATTTAACAAATCACATACATGAGTGTGTGTATATAAATATGTGTGTATGTATGCATTTATATATATATATATATATATATATATATATATATATATTAAATTAATCAAAGTTCAACTCTAATAGGCTTGAACTATTTTGTATTTTTATTTTTTGAAAAAAGATCCAATATTCCTATTGTAGGAAAAAAATAATTTCATGAAACAGATACATCAAATGAAAGAGAGCGCCTCACTTATCAAAAAAAAATGAAAGAGAGCACCTCAAAATATAGAGTTTGATCAGATTTGATTTTTCATGAACAAAAGGCAGAAAAATATATAATTTTACATGTACAAAAGGCAAAAAAACATATAACATTTCCTGAACAAAAGATAGACATGTTTGTAGTATGATGAATAGAACATTAAGGGTGAGTTTGGTTCAACTTTTTCACTTTTTTTACTTTCATTACCTGTGTTTGTGCAATATTTTTGAAGAATCCAACTTCTAGATACTGTGTTTGATTCTAGAGCTTTTACATATGAAGCAAATGCTAAAAGGAAAATTAGAGATAATGGATGTCACCAAAGTATCTTGATTTGTTTATTCTCATACTTGACATCTTAGTTTTGTTGGATAAATATTTTGTATTATATAATGTTATTTTTGTAATACTTTATTTGTTTTTTCCCTCTAAAAGTCTCGGTGCAACTTAGAAAATTTTCTTTTGTCAATAAATTATTGTATTTTGTTGTTCCATGTTTCATAAAAGTTTAGAAACATAATTAGTACATCTTTGTTTCATCTTAAAAAGATATATACAATATGATTTTTTTTTTCAACATATGTATATCTTTTTTCTATATTAGAAATATTGATTTTCATTAATTTTCTGTGCATTTATTAGTCCTATCCGCAGTGGCGGCACCACGTTATGGTCAGGGTGTTCCCAGGAACACCCTGACTTGAAATTTATATATATAAATTTTTTTTTTTTACCCTTAAAAAATAAAATAGGAACACCCTCAATTAAAATTAGGAACACCCTCACATTAAAAAAATATATATATTTGTTCTACTTCCAAGCCAAAAAAAAAAACCCAAAAAAAAATTTCAACTAAAATCTGAAAAAAAAAAAAAAAATTGTAACAGAGAAAAAAAAAATGTAAGAGCAAACTGCAAACGGATCACAGCAAGCCCAATAGAGACAGATCACAGCAAAATGTAAGAGAAAAGAAAGCGAACAGATCACAACAAGCCCAACATCAAGCCCACTGCCCACGGCAAGCCCAACAGAGACAGAGGAAGCAAACCCACGGTTTCTCAACCAAAAAAAAAAAATTACAGACCCATCAGAAACCTCAAATCAGTTCAGAGTTCAGTACATCATCACTAAAGCTCTTCTCAAAAAAATTAAAAAAATTAGTAAAGCTAAACAAACCTAAAAAAGGAGAAACAGAGCAACGGCGCTCCCCTTCGAAGCTAGATCGATCCACCGTCCACGGTTCCAGCCGCTCATAGGACATCGGAGATCGCCAGATCAGTCCAGCTCCAGTCGCTCATCGGAGATCGGCCTCGTAGCATCGGAGACGAAGATCGGTCCGCAACTCCGCAACATCCAGTCGCAGCGCTCATCGTCGCCGTCGCCATCGCCATCGCCGTCGCCGTCGCCATCCCAGGTATTTCTCTCTCTTTTTCTCTCTGACTCTCTGTCTCTCTCTCGCCTCTCGGTCTCTCACTCTCTCTATACTCTCTCAAGTCTCAAATCTGAAATGAAATAGGAATAAATGAATGAAATGCCTTTAATCTTTATTTATGACTCTCTCTCTCTCTTTAGTCATTATTAAATTTATGACTTTGTTTGTTTGTCATTTTGTCTGTCTGTTTGTCACTTTGTCTCGTTGTTGAACTGGACCAACTGGTGATCAGTGATTGGCTGCTGATTCCAGCAGCACTCAGTTTTGCTTTTGCTTTTTTTTTTTTTTTTTAAGTTAAAGTGTTACTGAGTGCTTGAAGCACTCAGTAACACTTTAACTTTATTTTTTTTTTTTACTTTTTAAATTTGACATTTTGCTTTTGGCTTTATCTTATGATTGAATCTTATCCGTTGATTGGTGTGTAAATTGAAATGTGTTGGTGTTGCCGTGTTGGACTATTGATGTGTATTGATATTGGACTCAACTCAAAGACATTAATTGTCTTTTAGCGTTATTGTGATTTATAAAATTGTGATTGTGAAATTTTCTGATTGGTAGCTAGATTTTGTGAAATTTTCTGATTGTCTTTTAGCGTTAATAATTTAATTAATCAATACATTATAAAAGACAAAAAAAATTAAATTATGTTAGACTAAACAACAATTAATAATCTTATAATTAATGAAACAATAATATAACAAATTATAATTTATAAAAGACAAACAAATTAATGAAACAACTAAATAATAATTAATAATTTATTGATATTTCAAATAAACTTATAATTTATTTTTTATTCTTTTGCTAGAATTATGGACAAATACTTGATAAAAAAACCGCGTACCAAAGATTCATCTCCTGTGCAAGATTCATCTCCATCTTCTAAGCGAAGTCGTGTTGACTTTAACTTAGAAAATCTTCCTTCAGATCCTGGGCTACGACAAAAGATATCATCTTATCATCCTAATAATCATGATGAAATAAGAAGATATTATTTAGGAAAAGGCCCTTGTCGACCTCCTCATGATTACCCGATATCATATTTTTCTGGAAAGCCCCGTCGATTTAGAGTCACATGGTATGAAAATAGAAATTGGTTGGAATATAGTATAGCCAAAGATGCAGCATTTTGTTTTTATTGCTACCTATTTGGGAAAGATGTTGGTAAGCAAGGAGGAGGTGACACTTTTGTAACGAAGGGATTCAGACTTTGGAATCAGGTTGGGAAGTTAGATTCCCATGTTGGAGGAGTTAATAGTGCTCATAACCAAGCTGTCAAGAAGAGTGAAGATTTACAGAAGGAAAAGCAACACATTCAAAGTGTCTTGGTTAAGCAATCAAATCAAGATAAAGCTAATTATCAGATTCAATTAAACGCAATAGTTGATTGCGTAAGATTCCTTTTATTCCGAGGATTAGCTTTTCGTGGTCATGATGAATCTCAAGGTTCAAGTGATAAAGGAAATTTCCTTGAGCTTCTACAATTTTTGGGGGATCACAATGAATCTATCAATGAAGTGATGCAAAATACTTGGAAAAATTGCAAGCTTACCCATCATGATATTTAAAAAGACATGGTGAATGCAATTGCACGTGAAACATCTAAAGCCATCATTGAGGATCTTGGCAATGGGTTCTTTTCAATATTAGTTGATGAGTCACGTGATATCTCAGTGAAAGAACAAATGGCACTCGTTCTTCGTTATGTGAGCAAACAAGGAATTATTATAGAGCGGTTCCTTGGTATTGTACATGTAGCAAGTACCATCGCTTTGTCACTCAAATGTGCTATTGAAGGTTTACTTTGTGAACATAATTTGAGTTTATCGAGACTACGTGGGCAAGGTTATGACGGAGCTAGTAATATGCAAGGTGATATCAATGGTCTCAAAACTTTAATTGTGAAAGAGAATAAGTCAGCATTTTATGTCCATTGTTTTGCTCATCAACTTCAATTGACACTTGTTGCCGTTGCTAAAAATCACATTAACATTGCTGATTTTTTTTATGTGGTTAGTAATTTAGTAACTGTTGTTGGAGGCTCTTGTAAGAGACGAGATGCTCTTCGAGATGCTCAATTTGCCAAAATTAAAGAAGATTTAGAGAATGGTGTACGAAGAAGTGGACAAGGTTTGAATCAAGAGACAAATCTTAAACATCCTGGTGATACACGTTGGGGATCATATTATGGGACTATTCTCAACTTGATTTTGATGTTCTCTGCTGTTGTTGATGTACTTGAGATTATTGAAGAAGATGGGCTCTCCGACCAAAAAGTTGAAGCTCGATCTATTATGAGGTCAATTCTATCTTTTGAATTTGTTTTTGCTCTACACTTGATGAAAAACATTTTAGGGATTACAAATGAGTTGTCAATAGCATTGCAAAGAAAAAATCAAGATATAGTAAATGCTATGGATCTTGTTAAAGTGTCTAAGCAACGATTGCAAGTGATGAGAGATGATGAATGGACATCTTTATTGACTGAAGTGTCTTCATTTTGTGCCACACATGAAATTCCTATCTTGAACATGGATGAAATATTTGTAGTTAGTGGGAGGCCGCGACGCAACACCCAACAAAATACAAATTTACATCATTATCGTGTTGAGCTATTCTACACAGTCATAGATATGCAACTTCAAGAGCTAAACAATCGTTTTTCAGAGGTGAATACCGATTTGCTAATTTGTATGGCTTGCTTGAATCCAAGTAATTCATTTGTGGCTTTTGATAAGGAAAAGTTAATACATCTTGATGGGACTGACGAAGTGAAACATAGACGAGGTGGCCTCACGGACGAACATAGCCCGTTATCATCATCATCAGAGGAAGAGTTAAGGCCATTGAATGCTGCCAATAAAGCCTCAACCGTTACAAGACCAGCTGGACGAACCAACAGAAAGTCATTAATGCCCATTACTCCCCTGAAGACGTTATCAGAAGAAGCATTAATCCCCCAACGGATACAATCCCTAAGGGTATATAAAACCCTCTCAACACCAAAACAAGGTACACACAGAAACAACACCACAACCTGAATCATTTTTGTTGGTATTTCGATTATTATCTTCTTCGATACTGACTTTATCATCGGAGGTGTTGTGGCAGGCACCACACCGGTGACCACTTTAGTAAATTCTTACTCCCGCAGGGTCGTCAGAGTACTTCAAGGAGCCATCTGGACGAATCTCAGCAAATCAACGAGATACTGCTTCATCAGTTTGGCGCCGTCTGTGGGGAACGACTTTCTCATACAACCATAACGTGGTTCCTACCAGCTCTAGATGGAACCTAACCAGGACTCAGCGGCCTTGGCGCAGCAAGTGCGAAACCTCGCAGCCACCGTCGAAGAACTCACCAGGCAGAATCAAGAGATGAGACAGAGGTTACAGCAAGAGGAGAACCTGTCAAGAGCTGTCCAAGAGGACGAGGGGGATAGCCATGGAAGGAGTGACCGACGGAGAACGGTAACCCCAGAGGAACAGCATTCTGACATCCTCCAAGAGATGAGGAAGGAGATGGATGAATTAAGAAACGCTATCAAAGAAAAGACCGATCGAAGCCTGAATAAAATGGTCAGAGCGACGGACTCCCCCTTTACCATGGCAGTCCTAGAACGACCGGTACCAGCGAAATTTCGACTGCCTCAGCTTGAGCCTTTTGACGGGCTCAAAGATCCCCAAGATCGCCTTAATACCTTCAAGACGACCTTAGGCCTTCAACAGCCCCCTAACGAGATCATGTGTCATTCATTCCCCACTACGCTGAAGGGAGCTGGACGAGAATGGTTCATGAGATTGCCCACTTCGTCCATCGACAACTTTGAGCAGTTAAGTAGTGCTTTCCTGCGCCATTTCGTCGAGGGGCAACGCCCCAAAAGACCAGCGGATCACCTACTCACTATTAAGCAAGGAGAGAGGGAGACCTTGCGATCGTATGTAAAATGCTTCACTCGGGAGACTCTAGAAGTGGACGATGCAGACGATAAGGTCTAGCTAACGACATTTAAGGCAGGGCTTAAGTCCAGAGAATTCGTCGTCTCGTTAGCAAAGAATCCGCCCCGGACGATGGCAGAGATGTTATTGAAAGCTCAAAAGTACATGAATGCTGAGGACGCACTGGCAGCCATCGTAGACGAGGGGAAGCTAAAGACGGAAGGAAGGAAGGAAGACGAACGCAGGGGACAAAAGAGGGAGCGTCCGAGCCGTCGGGAGGTGACATCGACAGACGAAAAGACGAGAAAGCTCCACGACCGGTAAAATTCACGCCCCTAATTATGCCTGTTGACAAAATTTTGACACAGATCCAGGATCAACACCACCTAAAGTGGCCAAGGCCCTTGCACTCGTCACCAAGTGTGCGGGACAAGAGCAAATACTGCCGATTCCACAAGGACCACGGCCATTACACAGAAGATTGCCGAGATCTGAAGGGACAGATAGAAGAACTGATACAGAAAGGAAAACTTCAGAAGTATGTAAAGAAGGGGGACTCCAGCAGGTTCAGAGAGGGCGACACGAGCCAACGAGAGCCCTCGTCCAAAAACGAGAATCGCCGATCTCAACCACAAGAAGTGATCGGGGAGATAAGCATGATAGCAGGAGGACCTTTCATGGGGGGATCGTACAGGTCCCTCAAGAAAGCATACTAGAGACAAGTAAACAGTGTCCATATGGAACCCCCGTTGAAACAAAGACGGACGAACCAAGATATATTCTTCAGCGAAGAGGACGCAAGGGGAGTCAGGCAGCCCCATAACGACCCTCTGGTGATAGCACTCACAATTGAAGGGTTCAATACTAAAAGGATCCTCGTCGACAACGGTAGCTCTGCAGACCTTATGTACCTAACGGCCTTCCAACAATTGAAACTAGGTCCTGGTAGATTGCGTCCGTTTGAGTCCCCCCTCGTCAGCTTTAGCGGTGACCGGGTATACCCCAAGGGCATTGTGACACTAAAAGTCACGATAGGCGCCTACCCGAAGCAGAAGACCCGTTATCTGGACTTCCTGGTTGTAGACTGCCCCTCTTCGTACAATGTGATCATTGGGAGGCCCACGCTCAACCAATGGAAGGCAGCAACGTCCACCTACTGCCTAAAGATAAAATTCCCAACTGAAGACAGAGTCGGTGAGGTAAAAGGAGACCAACTCTTGGCCAGAGAATGCTACCAAGCCGTGTTGGCTGCAGGAGAAAACCACACATGGACGATAGAAAGAGAGAAAGAAGACAACATGGAAGCCCTAGAAACGGTGGAACTCGTTGAGGGGGAAAGCTCGAAGGTGACGAGGATAGGTACAACCATAAGCCCCGAGATGAGGAATGAACTCGTCCGTTTCCTTAAAGGAAATTTGGACGTATTTGCATGGAGTCACGAAGATATGCCGGGCATACCATGCCAGGTAATCCAGCACGAGTTGAAGACAGATCCTGAGAAGAAACCCGTCCAGCAGAAACGACCGGTCTTTGCCCCCGAACGAAACCAAGCAATCATGGAAGAAGTTAGCAGATTGTTGCAGGCAGACTTCATCCGAGAAGTTTATTATCCCAAATGGCTGGCCAACGTCGTGTTAGTGAAGAAAGCAAATGGAAAATGAAGAATGTGTGTAGACTTCACGGACCTAAACAAAGCCTGCCCGAAAGATAGTTTTCCCCTGCCGAGGATAGATCAGTTGGTAGACTCTACGGCTGGACATAAATTACTAACATTCATGGATGCATTTTCAGGTTACAACCAGATAAAGATGGCTGAGGAAGATCAGGAAAAAACCGCTTTCATCACAAGCCAAGGACTCTACTGCTATAAGGTAATGCCCTTCGGACTGAAGAACGCAGGAGCAACGTACCAAAGATTGGTGAACAAGATGTTCAGCAAGCAAATTGGAAGAAATATGGAAGTGTATGTGGACGACATGCTCGTCAATAGCAAAGAAGAGTTGACTCACCTGGGCGACCTGGGAGAGACATTTAATACCCTCCGAAAATACCGGATGAAGCTCAACCCTAGTAAGTGTGTGCTTGGGGTAGCTTCGGGAAAATTCTTAGGGTTCATGGTATCCCAAAGGGGAATAGAAGCAAATCCGGAGAAGGTGCAAGCAATACTCGACATGGCATCACCCAAAACCATCAAAGAAGTCCAAAAGCTCACGGGAAGGATAGCTGCACTGAATAGGTTCGTCTCTAAAGCGACGGACAAGTGTCTCCCATTTTTCAAAACATTGAAGCAAGCGTTCGCCTGGACTGACGAGTGTGAGGCAGCTTTTCAAGAACTCAAGCGCTACCTAGGCAGCCCGCCCGTCTTGAGTCCCTCAAAAGCAGGGGAAAGCCTTTATTTATACCTGGCAGCCTCATCCACAGCCGTCAGTGCGGCCTTAATCCGAGAAGAAGACAAGAAGCAGCTCCCAGTTTATTATGTCAGTCAAGCCTTCCAAGGAGCAGAGGCCAAATACCCCAGGATTGAGAAGATTGTTTTCGCCCTAATAGTGGCTTCACGAAAGCTACGACCATACTTCGAAGCACACCCTATCCTTGTAATGACGGATCAACCCATCAGGAAGTCCATGAGCAAGCCTGAAGCAGCTGGGAGAATGGTCCAATGGGCAATCGAACTCAGCCAGTTCGACATCGAATACCATCCCAGAACGGCCATCAAGGCGCAAGCTCTAGCGGACTTCATAGCAGAATTCACCCTCCCAGACGATGGTGACGGCATGGACGAGGCGGAACAGTGGACGATTCAGACTAACGGATCGTCAGCCCAAAAGAGGGGAGGAGTAGGGATCATTATAAACACCCCCAATGGAGAAAAACTCCAATATGGAGTCCAATTAAAATTCCCGGCAACCAACAACGAGGCTGAATACGAAGGCATACTGACGGGACTAAGACTTGGCAATGCTCTCGGGATTAAGAACTTGCTCATTCAGAGTGACTCGAAACTGGCGATAGGGCAGATCAGGGAAGAGTATGAGGCGAAGGAAGAAAGGATGCAGAAGTACCTCAAGTTGGTCAGACATCTAGCTCGTGGGTTCGACAAGTTGAATTTCGTTAGGATCCCGAGAAACCAGAATGCAGAGGCAGACGAGGTCGCCAAGATGGCCTCGTCTATAGGAGAACCAACGAACAAGGAGATTATCATGGAGATTCAGAAATACCCTAGCATCGAGGAGGTCCCAGTATTCCCCATCCAGAACATAGGTGGTTGGATGGCACCAATCGTTTCATACCTTCAAGACGGGCATCTCCCTTATGACTCAATGGAAGCCAGGAAGATTAAAGCAAGGGCGGCCAGGTTTACAATTTTGAATGGTACCTTATACAAAAGAGGGTTCTCCCTGCCTTATTTGAAGTGTGTCGACGAGGAAGAAGCTAAGTACGTCCTCCATGAAATCCACGAAGGGATTTGCGGAGACCACGCCGGGCCCAGATCCTTGGTAAACAAAGTTATTAGAGCAGGATATTTCTGGCCAACCATGCAGGCAGATGCTACAGAGCTCGTCAAAAGGTGCGATAAGTGCCAGAGGTTCGGGAACGTCCAGAGGCTGCCAGCAGAAAAGATGACAACGATTACCTCCCCGTGGCCATTCGCACAATGGGGAATCGATATCGTCGGCCCATTACCCCTTGGAAAAGGACAGGTACGATTCTTACTCGTCGCTATAGACTACTTCACTAAATGGGTCGAAGCAGAAGCAATAGCAACGATCACAGAGGCAAAAATCCGTAGCTTCGTGTGGAGAAATATAATTTGCAGGTTCGGGATTCCGCGAACGATCATTTCGGATAATGGTCAACAGTTCGATAGCCAGGGATTTAAAGACTTTTGCTCGGGGCTAGGCATCAGGAATAAGTTCTCGTCACCCGGGCACCCACAGTCAAACGGACAAACGGAGGTAACCAATCGAACACTGCTCAGAATCATCAAAGCACGACTAGACGAGGCTAAGGGCATGTGGCCAGAAGAATTGCCCAACGTCTTGTGGGCCTACAGAACAACAGCAAGAACCCCCACAGGAGAAACGCCCTTCAGGCTCACTTATGGCACCGAAGCAGTAATCCCGGTCGAAGTAGGTATGTCCAGCACCAGGCGAGAAGTATTCCGTGAGGAGAACAACGACGACCAGCTCCGAATTAATCTGGATTGTTTAGACGAGGTTAGAGACAAGGCCTCGAACATGATGATGAAGTACCAGCAGAAGATGACTGAATATTACAATAAAAGGGTTAGGCTCAGAAGACTGGATATTGGCGACTTAGTCTTACGCAAGGTGATGGCCGCAACTAAAAACTCCGCCCACGGGAAGCTCGGTCCCACGTGGGAAGGACCTTACAAAGTCGTGCACTACTCCCGTCAAGGTAGCTATCATCTGGAGACCCTGGACGGACAAAAACTCCCGCAACCTTGGAACATAGAAAACTTGAAGAAGTACCACCAACAGATATAGATCAAGAATGTACTAATTCCTCAAAATTAATGAAATGATGGTTCAAATGATGTGTTCATACAGGTACCAAGTATCGGAAAGTTAAAAAAAATGCCTAAGTAATAAGATTCCGCATCGACGGATGTACATTACTGACGAAGGCAATAAAAATATTTTCCTAAGTAATAAGATTCCGCATAGACGGATGTACATTACTAACGAAGACGAAAGTAAAGAACTTTTGTCTAAGTAATAAGATTCCGCATAGACGGATGTACATTACTGACGAAGACAAAAGCAAAGAACTTTTGTCTAAGTAATGAGATTCCGCATAGACGGATGTACATTACTGACGAAGACAAAAGCAAAGAACTTTTGTCTAAGTAATAAGATTCCGCATAGACGGATGTACATTACTGACGAAGACAAAAGCAAAGAACTTTTGTCTAAGTAATAAGATTCCGCATAGACGGAAGTACATTACTGACGAATACAAAAGCAAAGAACTTTTGTCTAAGTAATGAGATTCCGCATAGACGGATGCACATTACTGACGAAGACCAAAGCAAAAAAAAAAAAAACACCTAAGTACAGGAGAAGGCTTAAGTAATAACGTTCCCATCAAGTGGGCGAACATTACTGACGGATACAAAAAAAATTTTTTATAGCAGAACATGTGAAAGTAGATATGATATTGTAAAAGCCTAAAAACCAAAGGCCATTGTTTGTACGAAAAACAAAAGAGAAACCCATAAACACTGGGCTAAAAATACACCTTTAAAATGTTCTGGAAAGCAAGCCTTACAACACAGGGCACAAAAAAAAGAAAAAGAAAAAGAGGAAGATAATTTTTTGCGAAGCAAAAAACAAGTTCAAGTGTCCGGATCAACATCGTCTTCAGCGGGGACGTCAGGAGCAGAAGCTTCAACGACTGGAACCTCAACAGTAGGAAGGCCTTCAGGAGCGTCAGTAGCCGCGGCTTGAGCAGCCTCGTCAGCTGAGATTTCCCTGTCTACCTCCTCCATATCCAATGTCTCCAGGTCGATCCCAGAAGGATGCTTGAGGCAATACCTCCTTAGAAGCTCGAAACCTTTGAAGTACCAGCTGAAGAGTACAGAGTTGTACTCCTCCGTCTGCTAGAAACCTTCAATCGCTCTGGAAGCGACGACCTTGATCTTTTCCTTCGCAGCTGCCAGCTCCCTGTCTTTTTCAAGCACGAGCTGCTGCTCTACCTTAAGTTCGTCATCTAGCTTCCTAGCTTCCTCCCTGGCTTGTTGGGCGCTCTCCATTGAAGCAATTAGTTCCCTCTTCAGCTTTGAATTCTCCATCTCCAAGACTTTGATCCGGGCTAGCGAAGACTCAACCTTAACCTCCTGAGCAAGATACTCAGACGAGAGGTGAACAGTCTCCCCCAGCACCTAAAAATATACATGTTAGTTTATACACTGCGACATTTAGCTCAAATCAAACCAGCTTAAAAGGCATGTATGTTACCTGGACGAGCTTCTGGAGATGACGACCCAGCAGTTCACTTGTGGGCACGCCCGAGAACACCTTTAGGTCTTCTGCAGTGACGACTCCACGAGCCCGGTCCATCGCTAGCTTCTCGTCATCCCAAATGGTCGACGAAGATGTAGCCTCCTTCCCCCTCTCCGCTATACGAGGCCTCTTCGAAGCAGGGGTCGGGATCTCTTCTATTGAAGTAGCTGGCGAGGCCGTCCTCGTAGTGTCGGCACCCGAAACCACGGGGGTAGGCGAAGTAATCGGGGTGACGGAGGTAACTTTCCCTTTCACCCGGACCACTTTCTTCCCAATGTTGGACAAAGGTTCGTCCTTCCTGGATCGCATCTTCTCGTACATACCCTTATTAAATTTAGTCGTCATCTCTGCGAGAGAAGAAAGTATTGTAAAAGAACAGAGCAAATAAATACAAACGTAGATCTGACGAACCCAAACACTTACTCTTCTTCCCTTCAATATCGAGACTCCGGAGGACGAAGGGAGATGGATCGGGGCCTAAATTGTAAAAAGCGAGCGTCCGAGGATCTACCAAGTCGTCCCAATTTTTGATAGACTGAGCATACACGATGGCTGTCTCGACACGCCCTTTGTACCTGCTTTTTAGTTTCGGTCTCCTTTTGACTGCAAAAAAAAGAGAAAGAGAAATTAGCAACGATAACACCGGATTCAACAAAGAAAGGAAAGGAAAGGATACTGACGCACCTAAAGTCGGGGTTCCCCACCGACGAAGCAATCGGGGGATATCTCCCCAATCCTGGTTAGAGGGGGTCTCAAAGTCGTCCCCTGACACAAACACAAATCTGGACTTCCAGTATCTGAAGGACGAGGGTAAGCCCTTGACGATTCTGGTTCTTCTCTCCCAAGGTACTAGCTCATAGTACCCATACTCCTTCGACTCTTTCAGACGGTACAAATAAACAAGCTCGTTTACCTTGATCATATCCCCATTAGCAGCCAACCATATCTCCATACAGTTAACTACTATCCTCCACGAATTGGGCATGAGCTGCCCAGGAGCAATACCCAAATAAGCTAAAAGCTCCATCACGAACGGGTGAACGGGGAGCCTTAATCCACAGGTGAAAGCGGCTTCATAGAAGCACACTTCACCGGGGAAAAATTGACAAGCCCTCTCCTCGTTAGTAGGCCGACGAACCCGAACTCTCTTCGGGAACTGAAACCTATCCCTAAACCTACCCACGGCATCGGAATCTAGCCCACACGCCTCCCCGAGGGCATGGAAAGCCTTAATCTCTCTAAAGGACGACGCGGCAGTATCCCCCTCCATAAGATCACCACTAGATGATAACCCCGTCTCTAGATCACTAGACCTAACTTCAGACATCGGCTGTTGTTTCCTCACCAAACCCTCAAACCAATCGATTGACTGGCGAAGCAGGGGAAACAAATCGCTCAAAACAATGCCTAAGCTACTACCCGCAAAAACGAAACCCTCCAAATTGGGGAAAACACCTAAGGACCCTCCTAAACGAGCAAAAAGAAAGGAAATCGAAGGGCAAGTCTCTCTAACTTCTAAGCTACCGACCATCGACACCCAGACAAAGCACAGGTAAATAGGAAAGTACTGAAAAAAAAAAAACAAGCAGAAACCAAAAGGAAAAGGGAATCAAACGCTTGCGAAGAAGAAAAAAGAGGAAAGAGAAATAGAATAGGAA
Source organism: Castanea sativa (assembly GCF_040712315.1). Taxonomy (NCBI): domain Eukaryota; kingdom Viridiplantae; phylum Streptophyta; class Magnoliopsida; order Fagales; family Fagaceae; genus Castanea; species Castanea sativa. Next base: position 62,341,922 of record NC_134023.1, on the reverse strand, counting down.
ACATACCTCAAAGAGAAGAGACAAGAAGCCCAACGCGCACCAGCTCAGAGGGAAATGAAGAAATAGGAGAAAAAGAAATAGCTAAGAGAAACTAAGAATTAGAAAAATACAAGATAAAGCAAAGAAGAAGAAGTTTAAAAACCAAATGGAGGTGAAACTGAAAATCGGCGGGAAACCCAAGGGACATAATTCTCCGCCAACCACATCATGCCACGTGGCCACAACCCACGTAACGCCGCCACCACGCATTCAATGCGGCACGAAATCCAAAAAAAAAAAAACTGTTCGGTTTCCACGATCGTCACTGACGACCGCGAAACCCGGGGGGCATCTGATGGGACTGACGAAGTGAAACATAGACGAGGTGGCCTCACGGACGAACATAGCCCGTTATCATCATCATCAGAGGAAGAGTTAAGGCCATTGAATGCTGCCAATAAAGTCTCAACTGTTACAAGACCAGCTGGACGAACCAACCGAAAGTCATTAATGCCCATTACTCCCCTGAAGACGTTATCAGAAGAAGCATTAATCCCCCAACGGATACAATCCCCAAGGGTATATAAAACCCTTTCAACACCAAAACAAGGTACACACAGAAACAACACCACAACCTGAATCATTTTTATTGGTATTTCGATTATTATCTTCTTCGATACTGACTTTATCATCGGAGGTGTTGTGGCAGGCACCACACTGGTGACCACTTTAGTAAATTCTTGCTCCCGCAGGGTCGTCAGAGTACTTCAAGGAGCCATCTGGACGAATCCCAGCAAATCAACGAGATACTGCTTCATCACATCTAGCAAAGTTCTATCCATATGATTTTCCTGGGACAGATATCTTGGCACTTGACTCTCAGCTTCAGAATTTCATTTTTGATATGCGCAACAATGACTTGTTTTTAGAGCTTCAAGGAGTTAGTGAACTTGCTGAAAAGTTAGTGAGCACGAGGAAGCATGAGACTTATCCATTAGTCTATTTGCTTGTGAAGTTAGCTTTGACCCTTCCTGTTGCTACTGCAACAGTAGAAAGAAGTTTTTCAGCAATGAAATATATAAAGAATGAACTGCGCAATCGAATGGGAGATCAGTGGATGGATGATTGCTTGGTTGTATATATTGAAAAAGATATAGCTTGTAGCATTGATAACGAGACTATCATGCAACGATTTCAAAATATGAAAAATCGTAGAAGGCAATTGTAAATTTTATGTATTTACATGTTTTTTGATTGTTGTTGTCAATATATAAAATTTTCTTTTTATTAGATCATGTAATTTAAACTTATTAAGGAACACCCTGGGAAAAATTCCTGGAGCCGCCACTGCCTATCCGATTGTTGAGTGGAAGTTAAAGGAAGACAAGATAGATCTTGCAGCTATGTCTTCTTCTTTGCATCTTTATTATGAAATTGAATAGGAAAGTACTTCGAGCAAATCAACGGGTTCAAGTTTGTCTCGCACATTGGGTTGCTGAGGGACACTCATTAGGAAAAGCACCAACCTCGAGTCATGATCCTGCATTGCACATGGTTAGCAAGTAGTAATATATATGTGCTAAAACTAAAAGAAAAAAAAAATTTTGAAGAAGAAGAAAGGAACAAACTCACCACTTACAGGAAGAAAGGGAATGAAGAAGAAGAGAGGGACAAGAGGAAGACTACAGAACAATTATGTTTTGAGGTTAGAAGGGTAGTGAAGATGAGAGTCATCAATTGTGTTTGTGGTTAAAAAGCAAGGGTAAACTTGGGTTTTTGACGAATAAAGTAAGGGTAAATAGGAGAGAACCAGACATTTTCAACTAGGGGTGTTCACCAAACCACTCCGATCGTATGAGCTCACCCAATCAACCAAAACTGCCTGCAAAATAGAGTAACTGCATCGCACTGCAAGTAACAGTAAATCGCACTACATAGTAGTGTGTGGTGTGCAATTTTATGATAAAAAAAATCACACAAAATCACACCTCACCGCACCAATACACACACACACACACACACACACACACATACACACACACACACACACACACATGTAGTTTAATATTGTATGAAGTAAATGGCTAGCCTAGCGTAAATGCATTCTAGTTTCACATAAAAAAAACTAGGGGATTCTAGCCTTTTACCCCTATTTTTTTAAATATTTGGCAATATGCTCCTGTTTCCAAACTATTTAAGTTCGTGCTTCTGTTTTGAAACTCGATTTTCTCAAAATCGAGTTTCAATGAAAAACTCGATTGGTTTAAAATCGAGTTATGCACTATCAAACTTTAAAAAACAAAAAAAAAAAAGCATGGAACTCGAGTTCATGGAGTTTGAGTTCCATATAAAACGCTGTTATGGATCTTATAAAACGCAGCTATAGGCTTAGGGTGATCAAACTTAAAAAAAATAAAAAATTTTGCATGGAACTCGAGTTCATGAAGCTCGAGTTCCATATAAAACACCGTTATAGGTCTTATAAATGTAGTTATAGGTTTGGGGTGATCAAACTTAAAATTAAAAAAAAAAAAAAAATTACATGGAATTCGAGTTCATGGAGCTCGAGTTCCATATAAAATGTCGCTATAGGTCTTATAAAACGCAGCTATAAGTATGGAACTTGAGCTCCATGAACTCGAGTTCCATGCAATTTTATTTTATTTTATTTTTTAAGTTTGATCACCCCATACTCGAATTTCTACCAATCGAGTTTTTTGATTGAAACTTGATTTTAATAAAATCGAGTTTCGAAACAGAAGCACGAATCTAAATAGTTTCAAGATAGGGATATATTATCAAATATTTTAAAAAATAGGGGTAAAAGGCTAGAATCCCCTAAAAAACTACTTCGTTTTGGTTAAATACAAAATTAAAAGTTCAAAACCACATTTTCTTCTCCATCTCACATTCTCACTCTTCTCTCTTGATACCCTCTCACACATACTCTCTCTCAAGTCTCACCCACTCATCAAAACGTAAAGTTGGGTGGGGGAGAAGTATAGTATTGGGTTGAGAGATCTTTTTTGTTGCATTCATATTTATTTAAATAATTTTTTGTTGGGTTTGTCATTTAATACTTGTTTTGGGGTTTGTAATTTATTTATAATTTATTAATTTAACAAATCACATTTATGAGTGTGTGTGTGTATATATATATATATATGCGTGTATGTGTGTATGCATTTATATATATATATATATATATGTGTGTGTGTGTAGATATATTAAATTAATCAAAATTCAACTCTAATATGCTTGAACTATTTTGTATTTTTTTTTTAAAGATTCCATATTCTTATTGTAGGAAAAAAATAATTTCATGAAATAGTTACATCAAATGAAAGAGAGCACCTCACTTATCAAAAAAAAAAAAAAAAATTGAAAGAGAGCACCTCAAAATATAAAGTTTGATCAGATTTGATTATTCAAAAAATAGAGTCATACAAAAGCAAATAATGGAATAATGTAATTTCTTAATCAATTTAAGATTTTATAAAATTATTTTAGTTTATCTCACAAATAAGTAGGTTTCTGTGCATAGCACGTGTTAACGACTAGTTTTCATATAATTTTCTTCTATTACAATATTTTTTAGATGTAAGAAAAGAAATTACAAATTGCTCTACATATATGTATATATGTTTCTCACAAACAATAAAGTGTATGTGCACATTAGTTGTGCAAATTTGTATGGTTTTTGGATAATAGAAAATATCTAATATGTTACTAACAAAAGTTTGTAAAAGTGTTTGTAAAATCAATCCAGCACTAAAGTCACTAACAATTGAAACATTGGCAAAATAAAAGTAATTTGAAGAATATTGAATAAGTGCGTTCACACAAACCAAAATCAATCAAAGAAAAGGAAAACTAGTTTGCTAATGGAAGAAACTGACCTATTATTTTGATTTGGAGGCAGACTTTGGGCCTTGGCTGCTAAAAGCTAAAACCTCTATTAGTGTTATTTGTAGGAGAAGGGTTCTCTTTTTTGTTAGGTTCTCAGCCCAGCGTTATATTCGGCTACATGAAGGCCCAAAAATGACATTGGGCCTGAGCTCTCAACGGAGCTGCAAATGCAATAGAAAGAGAGAAATCTTATCAAGTTGGACTTGTGTGCAATGTTTGGGCCTACATCAACTTCGCTAAGGCCTATGGCACAGAATGAGGATGTGTTGTGGGCAACGTTTGAGCCTACATCAACTTCACTAAGGGGTACGGCCCAGAATCAATGCATTATACATTTTTTTTTTTTTTTTGCAAAAATATTTTTTGCTCATTATACTTTAAATTGAAGTTATTATCAATTTGGTTCCTACAATCAAATTGAAAATAATCCAAAATATAGGGACAAAAATTGTATTGTGGTTTTTTTTTTTTCAATAAAAAAAAGCAAATAAAAAGCAACCCAAACAAAAAATACTTTGGCATCTCTTTCTTTTGCCTTACCCAGAGTCTCCCTCTCTCTCTCTCTCTCTCTCTCTCTCTCTCTCTCTATATATATATATATATATATTGTTTGAAGGTATAATCAAACTCATGCTATTCATTTACAAGTAATAATGTTAAAACAAATGAATAATTGCCCTAAAAATTAGATTTGTATATTCATAGCCTTAAAGTTTAAAAAGATTTTCATTTGAATTTAGTTGGATCAACATATACTAAAATGCGACGTTAATGTAGTTCAACATATATATATATATATATATATATATATATATATATATATATATATATATATGAATTTAGAATAGGTAATTTCAACCCAAATATATCTTTTCCTTGTATGTAAGTGAATAAAAATGGATCAAAGTAAACCAAAATAGAACGAAGTGGACTGAATGGACTGAATAGGAATGAATGCGAACAAGGTGGACTGAATAGAATCAAAGTGGACTGAATGAGACTGAGTGGACTAGTCAGGACCGAATAGGAACAAATGGACATATTAGGGCCAAAGTGGATATAATGGACTGAATAAGAACAAATTGGACCAAATTAGACGATATTGGATCGAATAGGAATAAATTGGACAAAATTAGACCATGTGATATCCAAGTCAAGAACACATCCGTTTGGGATAAAAAATTTTCATTTTCATTTTTCATGTTTGATTATGTTCTCAATTTTCATATTGACACAATCATTAATTTATGTTAGTGATATGGTGATTGTATTAATGGGTGACACTTATAAGGCACTTAACGGGTTGATGTGTGGATGCTTTTCTTCACAAATTACACAGTGTTATGTATGATTTTTGTGTGAAAACAATGAGTTCGGTGCTGCCCCCTCCGACCTATCCTCCTCAGCATCCCCACCCTATCTCACAGTCATTGCCATTCTCACCATTGTTCCCTTTTCTACCTTCCTCTCTTTCACCCCCCCTTCAATTTCCTTAGCAAATTTGTTTAGATGCATGATTGGCGAATTAAGTTCATATAATCATAAGTTTGGCATATGGTTCATTGTTTTGTTGCATTTTTTTTTTCTTTTTACCTTTCTAAAGAATAATATTCATATGCACTTGACTTTGATAGGATAGGATAATACATACACGTTTAGCAATTTTTGTTGCTACACATTTTCATTAACTGTTGTTGATTCTGTTTCTTTTACATGTACACAGCTATTATGTCTTCAGGTCGAAGCAAATACAACAAGAGAAACCGGAATCGAAGAACTCGCGGAGCAAACTATTGTTACCCATGTAAATTGGATTACGAGAAGACTCCCCAAATAAAATCCCACAACAGATTAGTTCACCCAAAAAATAAGCAACTGTGAGATAATTGTGGAACTGTTTTCTTAAGGTGGAGTGAGTTGCAAATCCACAAAGCCAATTTCCATCCAAATATACAACCGGGCCAGATTAAATGCTCTGTTTGTGCTGCTGTTTGCATTATTGCTAATGGTATTTGCCGCCAATGTCACAACAATCTCCCTGCCGGCAACCACGTGGAGCAGCTCGGTGAGGGTGCTGAGGAGGGGCTCGGTGAGGGTGCAGAGGAGGAGATCGGTGAAGGTGCTGAGGAGGAGGAATGAGGTAATATGGAGGTAGAAGATGCAATTTTTCTTTTTTGGGGTATATACAACCAGATTAGGTTCAACTGTGATCTTGGTAACAGGGTTTCCAATGTGTGTGTGTTTGTGTTTGTTTGAAGGGCTGAGGACAATGTTTGTTGGCAAAGGAAGCCTATAGAATTGCAGATGTATAAAACATATTTCCGAATGGCACACATGTTTTTTTTTTTTCGTTTTGAGAGGAGCCGTAATTCATATAATAAACTTGATTGGTCTATGGATTTTATGTCCTCAAAGTAATATTACTGCCCTTTGGGTTTCAAATTATAAATTTAACACTTAGGAGTGATGGCCATTCTGGAGTTCAATTCAAGGTGGGTAAGAATGCTATATTTTGTGATGGTCTGCATTATCCACATCATTTCTTTTTGCCGCATATCCATGAGGTTTATGCCCATTGATGAGTAATCCAAAAATATGTATATAAATATTAAGTTTTCATTCATTCCAGTTTTTAGGAGGGAGTTTCACACACATATATACTTAGATTACGTAAAAGTAGATTTTTTTTTTTTTTTTTTTTGAGGAGTATAACTTTCAAACTTTATCAATGAAAGCCAACTAAATCCGCTTGTAATATAGAATGTAACTGTGGTGGAACATCTTCCATCCACACTAAAATTTCTATTTTGTATTAAAAAAATAAACTTTATATATATATATATATATATAAAAACTAAAGCGTAGCATTTTTTGTTTCTATTGAGCCATATCTGCAGTCATGTCATTGTTTAAAAAAAAATATGTATACAAATATTAATATATGCAGTAATGCATTCTGCATTTACACTTACTCAAAACTAATTAATATATGACCATCACTTTTTACTACCATGCCTCTGCACTTTTTTTTTGTTGAGAACCACCTTTACACATTCTTAAACCAACCGTAATTTATATAGAAAATACATATAATACAAATGCACCGGGATGAGACATTTATTTATTTTTAGTTTATACACCCGAAGAAAATCTCATTCCACCACTATATTTATATCTATATACTAATTTAATATTCAAGGTCAGGTAAAAGGGTCCAATTCTACTCCTACTTAGAAAACCATGTCATTTTCATTAACAGAGATAGAGATAATAAAGCTTTCAACATAGGTTTGTATTGTTTTTTTTAGTATAAAATATATCACATGCAAGTGGATTTCCTAATATGCTTTTTTGTCGTGTACCAACTTTCTCTACATGGTACCGGATTCAACTTGAATAAAACCTTCAATGTGTACATAAAATCATAGAAGCATCAAGCATGCATTATATTTTAGCTAAAAATATTAATGTGATAACAGATATTATGATATTACTTTAACGACAAACTACTCCAATCACATTGGAATGCATTACTTATCATTAGTCAATTTTAGTCTAACTCGGTTCACTTTGGTCCCATTCAATCCACTTCGATCTTCCATCCAATTCGGTCAATTTGGTCAACTTCAGTGTACTTACTTGAGAATGGGGAAGACAAGTTTGGGTCGAGAGTCCTACCAATTATTTGAGTAATATAAATTATAATTATATTATAACTTTGATTATCATGATAATCATCTTGAATAATAAATTTAAAACTCAAAAATTTTAGTTGCACCAAAAGAAATTAAGAAAAATATAATGCATAATAACAATACATAGAATAAAGGAGCCACTTCAAAAGAGAATAAAAAATATAAAAAAAATAACAACAAAAATGATAAAATTATATCTTTGTGATAATAGAAAGATGGAAATTACTTTTAGAAATTGTTTAATTTTTAAGGGAAAAATTAATAAAGTTTAAAGAATAAATTAAAATAATTGTATTGGACAAAATTTATCTACAAAATTGGTTGTAACCTTAGGCAACAAAATTGGTTGTATTTTTATTGGAGATGAATTTTGACAAATCCACCATTTGATTACATCATTTTCTTATATCCTCTATGCTTGCAAAATTTCTAAAAAATTAAATATCAATAGCTATGTCATAAATAAATTGTTTAAATTGCACACTTTTGTTGTTTAAAATTATGCACAAAATATAAACTTATAGATCATATAGTAAATAATATCCGATTGACACAACATTTGAGATGTGTATTAAGAGTGTAAAGAACATGTAATTCAACAGTTAGATTTTCAAAATATGTAGTAATATTTATTTTATTAAGTAAGGTTGTAGCCTCAGGCTACAACTAATTTCGTAGCTAAACTTTGTCTAATTATATAGTACCATAAGGACAAAATTTAGCTACAAAATTTGTTGTAACCTTAGATCACAACCTTACTTAATATATTTTTATTGAATGTGAATTTTGATATATCTACCATTGGATTATATTTTCTTCTTAAATCCTCCATGTTTGCAAAATTTCTAGAAAATTAAATATCGATAGTTATATCATCAATAATTTGTTTAAATTGCAAGTTTTTGTAGTTTAAAATTATGCATAAAATATAATCTTATAGATCATATAGTAAATACTATCCAATTTGTACAAAAATTAATGTGTGTATTAAGAGAGTAAATAACATGAAATTCAAAGGTTAGATATTTATAATATGTAAGAATGATAATTTTGTTAAAGTAAGTTGTAGCCTTAGGTTACAACAACTTCTATAATTAAACTTTATCCTTTCCATAAAGGCTTGAGCGTGTTTTCTCAAACCTTGAAAGCCTTTGGCCTCTCTCATATTTGTCTTTTCCTTCTCACAAATTAATTAATTGGTCTAAAGTTACAAAATTTTAGTTACACTTATATTACCCTAACATCTTGAGGAATAAGAGCTCAATTTTGACGATGTCTTAATTCATTACTCAATTCTTAATTTGGGTTTTTAGTATTTTGTGAAAGTTTTGTTTATGTTACTGATCTTTGGACTTTGGGGTAAATATTAAACATAATTTTTGGGCCTTTTGGCCTTGATCTCGAGCCTCAAATTTTTTTTGTTTTTTCTTGGGTTCCAGATCCAATTCTAGGTTGATCTAGATTTTGCTTTCAGTGTTCTCAAGCCAAAGAATAAAACCTCTAACAATTTATACAAATATCACCTTTAGATCTTGATTTTTTTTTTAAAAAATTGTTATATATATATATATATGTGTGTGTGTGTGTATGTATGTATGTTATGTATGGGCGGCATTTTGATTCCTAAGCCCAAGAGGTAGAAGTGTTCAGGCCCAAAGAGCCCAACACAATGAATTTGTAGAAAGTGAGCTTAAAAGCTAGGCTTCAGTGGTTTAAGCAACACGCACAATGGATTAAAGATAATAAGAAAGAAAAGAAAGACAAACTCGTGCAAAGAAATCCTTCCTCGGCGAAGTCCGAGGAGAGTGGTTTTTCAATATAATTTTTCAGACTTATATACAACTTCAATTCTTGTTACTACAGTGTTTTTTTTTTTTTTTTTTTTTTTTTTTTTTTTTTACAGATTTTCCGATCCCCTCCACCTAGAGGGTCTCTCACATTATATAGTTCCCTTTAGATGATCTTGGCCCTTCATTTGTTGATCGCCCAAGTTATCACTTGAGTGCTTGTCCCATCAGGCATCTTCCCAAACCCCTTGTGAGTTGCGGCAACCAAGACAGCACTGTCTAGAGGTCTTTTCCACATAAATGCGGATAAGAGGTTTGGTGGGATGTATTAAATGTGGTGGCAGCCACCGTCCCTTCAGTTAGGGCTAACCCCTTCCCCGAAGTTCTTTTTCTTCAATATGGCCTCTTCTAGTAACATGCCACTGACGTGGCCTTACTGTCCGAGGGTGTGATCTCCTCAGAACTGCAATAGTCTCCTCGGCCTCAGGTATAACACGTGGCAATCTAACCTTATCAAATTTCTATTCCCCACAATATATATATATATATATATATATATATATTTTTTTTTTTTTCACGATGGGAAAGGTGGGTTATGGTTGTCTAATGGAGGTCACCCCAAATGAGTTAAGTGACGATTTTTTAAACCACTGATAGGTTTTGTTAAAATTGACCAAACCATAGGTGTGTTAACTGCAATTAACCCTAAACTTAATGTAATATGTTACATGTATTCTATGGAATGGGGTGTATAATTTTTTAAATATTCTTGGATATGTTCAAATTAGTCGCTAGATCATGATATATTTTAGAAAAGTCTTTTTAGTACCATCTTTCGCCATTTATATAAAATAATATTATAATTATCTCTTCTTTATATATTAAGATAATTCAGAAATTTAGTTATCACTTAAAAAATTGTCAAAAATACCCCTAATCTAAATAGATAATTTTTATTCCTAAAAATTAAAAAATAGACTAAAATTGTAATTAAACAAAATTGAAAAAAAAAATCAGATAAATATTCTTATAAGTTTCCACTAGTCCTGAACAAATACAAACTTCTCAGCTATTTCTAAAAATTAAAGCCAAAAAACCTGCCATCGGCTCACAAACTACAAATAAAAACTCTTCCCAATAGAACTTTCCACTTACTATTCCTAATTGAAATAGGAATTATCTTCCCACTTACTATTCTTTTAAAAAGGGTATGTATTTATTTTTATGTTTATGAGATATGTACCTTTTCTTTAATGCGTTTTGTGTTTTCTTTTTACTTTTTTAATGCCATCATGGGCAAAACTTATAAGACAAGGATAAATTTATAGATGAGTACAATGGTAAATTTTACGATCTGACTCGGTTTACATTAATAAAATTTTCAAGGTTTCTCTTAAAAAAAAAAAAGGGTTTTGAAAAAATTAATTTATATGTGATGAATTGGGTTTATCCTTATAAATTATATTATAATGGAAAACCTCAGGCGTATGCTCACTCATCTATGATAAATTTACCCTTAGAAATCACAGGCGTATTCTCATATGTGATTTAAAACCCAATTTATCTTCCTTAAAAATTTTAAAAATTTGTCCTCCTGGGATTTGGAATTTTTGCAGATTTATAAATCAGACTCTTGAAAATTTTGGGGAAAAAAAAGGTAAAAACCTTATCCATGTCTTATGATTTCGTTTATTGCTTTTCTTTTGTTCATTTTTTTAAAACAAAGTTTCTTTCCAATTTGATATTATTAACTATTTGACCAATAAACATATTTTTTATGCATAATTTTAAATCACAAAACTTGAAAGTTCAACATTTGCTTGATTATATAGCAATTGATCTTTGCTTTTCTTGAAATTTTACAAACATGTAGAATATAATAAGAACATACAATCCATCAGTTAGATTTTTAAAATTCAAATTCAATATAAAGATATATGAAGAGTTTAAAGAGTTTTTCTTCTAATTAGTTTGGAGAGAAACTTTGTACTTTTTTAAAGAAAATTTGTTTATGATCACTAAATCCACTAACCACTAAAAATTTACAAATTTGCAATGTCTTAGAATTTGGACCATTTATTAAAAAATTAAAATTTTTTGGGTTTTTGTTGTAATTGAGAACACATGCTATAATTAAGAAGTCTAAATTTATAGTAGACGATAGAATCAGTGTGCTTTCAACTGTAATCTCTTTTTCCTTTTAATATTTTTTATTTATTGTGTTATTTTGATGTTTGAACTGTGTTATTTTGGTGTTTGAACTGTTTTCTTTTCACTTTCAGATCTCTAAGTATTGCCTTTTTCCTTACCTCTGTGCAAAATAAAAAACTAACCCCCACAATTTGCTTCCTTAAAAAATAAAAATAAAAACTAACCTCCCCAGATTTTTTTTTCCTCTTAAAAAAAAAATAGTATATTATACTGACCGATCATCATATACTTGGAACCAAATTGAAATTAATTTCCTAATATATCCACCGAATTCTAACATATTAAAAAATAAGGGAGAAAAAACCCTATATTCATTTCAATGTCCCAAAATTTAAAAATTTATTGGATTGCATAGAGGTCAAAGCATTGTAGTTTGGTGTTAATTGAGTTTGGGTGAGAGAAGAAGTTAAAACTTTCATGCAATCATACACAATTTTTTTTTTTTTTTTGAGAAATAATTACAACATGCTGCTAACCCTGTAATTCGAACCCTTTTCCCCCCTAAACCCCTAAGTACTTTGTACATGAGGAGGTGCCAATTCAGCTATAAAACCTTTGGCATGCACAACTCCTTAGTGATTCTTTGTTTTGTAAAATAAATAATTGCCTAATAATTATGCATGTATTTATTGGTATGTGTAACACTAGAGCATTCACAGTGTATCTAAAATTTTTCATCTATTTTAGCCAAAAAAACCCCTTACTTTTTACGTCAAAACTCTCTCTCTCTAGAATTTTGGAATAGCATTGGGATTTCCAATTATTCTCTCTCTCTCTAGAATTTTGGAATAGCATTGGGATTTCAAAATTGTGCTTATCAACACTATGGTGTTTGAGTTAATCATTTGATTCCAAATCAAAGAAAAAAGTCTAAGCCTATCAAAAAAAAAAAAGTCTAATAATTTTTCCAAAGTCAACAACAAACAGGGTAGGTTGGCCTTAAAGGCTTAAACTGCACAAATCGTAATGTTTTCATATGTATCTCACACGTGAAAATTATTATTATTTAATCATCTTCACCCAGTTTCTATGGATTTTTTTTTTTCCTAAAAAACGAGAATTATTAATTCAGCATTTGAAAAAATAGAGATGGATTGATTTAGTAACTGAATGAGCATTTTCAGTAAAGACTTTGACGGATAAAGTTAATGGCATCATAGGGTGGATGTTTTGTTGACTCAATAGTTGAGTTGTCAAATATCGCACGGGATAGTTAAATAAATATTTAATTAATCAGTCTCATATTAAAAGAAAAAGCTAGTTAAATAAATATTTAGTTAATCAACCTAAAAGAAAAAGCTAAAAGCAAAAATATCAAGGAAAGGCTGATTTGCCTACCAAGAAAAAGCTAAAAAGAAAGAAAAAAAAAAGAAAGGGAGAAAGAAAGAAAAAATATTTATATATATATATATATTTTTTATAGAAAATAATGTTGAAAACTAAAGCAACATTAAGACAATAAGAAATCTATTTGCAAAGGATTGTAACCTTTGTATGTTTACTTGGCTCAAGGTCAAGGTCAAAATCCAAATTACATACTTCATATTAATTGTAAATCAGTCTCACTACATAAATTCACTTTTCGCTCTAATGTATTTGTAGATCAAATACGGTCAAAAGAATTCCAATAAACACAATTGCCACATCTATATTTGTTGTAGGCATTTAATTTACATAGAAGCCAATAGCAATTGCAATAGCTATCATGGTTGCTCAATTCTATGGCAATCTAGATCTAGACATTCTCCTTCTAGAATCTCATCTCTTTTATTTAAACCGGCACATCAAGCTTTGTGAACATGCATCTGCCTCATCTTCATGGAAGAACAAAAGAAAATGAAGTTGATAGCTGATGATGCCTAAAATCGTCAGTAAGCCACATGGTCCTCACGTGCCCTAGACAAGATCCTGCACAACACAAAAGCTGAAGACCTTAAGAGAGGTACCGGTGTGGTACCGGTCAAATACCCTCCGACGGTCAAGTTAGAGAATTTTTCACAATTCTAGAGTGCCAAAGCTGGGGTGAATTATGCGTACCTTGGTTTATGAGGGTTTTGGGGTTTTTATAGTCGTGTAGGGTCAAAATCCATGCCTTGGTCCAGAAGTTCTTTCCTTATAGGAGAGAACCTCTTTAATCAGCGTATCTTCCGGAATCCTTTCCTTATAGGTGTCTTCTTGATTAGGGGTAAGTGTGGGGCGCAAGATATTTCCTTATACACGCATGCGTGGAGACCAAGCAAGGCCATGTCAGATTCGTCAAAGATTCATATATCCCTTCAGCTTATTGCCTTCAGCTTATCCTCTTCAGCTTACTGTCTTCAGTTTATCCTCTTCAACTTATCCCTTTTAGCTTACTATGCCCAAGATGCAGCCGTCAGGTATGGGGTGGAGTTGTAGACTTTACAACAAGGTCGTCTCTCATGGGTGAAGCTGACGACTTTGTTTACGACCGTCGCCTTGTGCCTTGTCATGGGTGAACATCAGTATTACAAAACTACCCTTTTCAACTACCCCCTACTCCATAGCCTCGTCAACTAAAGCTGACGGGTTATGGAGTTAGTTTTACAGATCTTATTATTAATTATTATTTATTTAGAGAAAAGAAAGGTCATTTATGGGTGATTCATCGAGTAACCTTTATTAAATGATTGGGCACATGGCATGAGCTAATTGGCCCCGTTTTTGGACGAGGGTGTCGCTTCGTCTTTTGTGCATTTTCTGTCTATATATATCTCCCTCCCTCCCCTCATTTCTCTTATTTCATCTTCGCTGATTGTGAGGGTGAACTCGTCATTTTGATTTTTCTTGCGCTCGTTAACTCGTTGGTTTCATCGTTTTTGCTGCCATCTGCTCACTAAGACCGTCATCCTTCAAGCAGCCGTCTGCTAATCAAGTAAGCCCTTTTACCTTTGTTTTCGTTATTCTAGTTAGTCGTTAATCTCAGAGAGATCGTCAACTTAGGTTCTTAGAATACCTCCGTCGCTTGTAGGTAAATAGATGTTTATAGAAGTGACGAGTGAGCAGTCGTCAGTCCGCGATGGAGTGGACTACGGCGAAGTTTTCCCGTTAGGTCATGAGCAAAAGGAGGGCTTCTTAGGGTCATCAAAGAGGGAGCCGTCCACCCATTCTCCTGACAACGAAGTGGAGAGTCAGGTTGGAGAGGAGGGTGAGGAAGTAGAGGGTGATGATGGTGATGATGAGGGAGGAGAGGTTGAAGTGAACGTGAGTGAAGATGACGGGGGCGATGAGGGAGCTCCTAAGGAAGGAAGCTCTAGGAGCCCTAGTGATGGTCACACTCGTCCTTTTATTCTCCCCAAAATTTGGACAGTGAATGACTTTTATCCGATGATGACGACCAAAATATTCAATGGCTTAAAGGATCGCTTCCAAATTCTTGATAATATCCCAATCCGTCTAATTGGGAAGTATGAGAAATGCTACTCTAGTAAGATCATGGACGTCAGCATGTATCATGCCATGTTCTCGACTAGATTGAGGCTTCCTTTGACGGCACTATACCGTCAGTTGGCCACCTACCTTGGTCTGTCCGTTAGTCAAATTGCTCCAAATACTTGGAGGATATTTATAGGGGCCGAAGTCATCTGGGGTCGCCTTAGTGGAGGAAACTGTCAGTTAACTTTGGATGAGTTCTTTTGGTGTTACAAACCACAACACATCTCCTTGTCGAAGGGTATATATCATTTTGCAGCGAGGCAGAAGACACTTAGGCTTGTGTCAAATATGCCTGACTCCAGGGGCAGAGGCAGAGGGGGGAGAGGGGGGGCACTTGCCCCCTCTGACTCCACCTAAAAAACCATTTATATATACTTCTTATTAGTTTAGTTTTTTTTGCCCCTCCTGACATTAGAATAGTAAAAGTGACATTAGAATAGTACAAGTGTAAAACAAAGAAATATTTTCCTATTTCTACTATACACAAACTATACCATGATATGAAAAAATAAATTAAAAAAAACACATCCCCCACTTAAGTTAGTCTAGAAACACAACAAAATTTTACAATATTTTCATAACACTCATGCTTTTAGTCGGAACGAATCTTAGAATGTTTATTTTATTTTATTTTATTTTTGATCTATAAGGTACTAACATCTCAATTTATTGTAAAAATATTGTGAGATTTTGTAATGTTACTAAAAGAACTACTCCCACTTTTATCAATTAGCCTGACACTGAAGTAAATGGCCACCACCTATCATCTTTTATTTTAATTAAAGGGCAAGACTTAGGTGCAAGACTTAAGTAAAATACTTAAGTGTTGTTCCTTAGGTTGCCCTATTAATATTCTATCATGTTGATTTTTTCTCATGAGATGGAAATGTATTTTTTAGTTAAGTAGTTACATGGTTGAATCTTAGGAAGAAAACCTAAGGAACAGCACCTAATGTATTGTACCTAAGTTTTGCCCTTAAGTTAAAGCCTGTGTACACTTTGACCATCATTCAAGGTTTTTTTTTTTTTTTTTTTCAAATTCCTTCCTTTCATTTTAGGTACAACCCATGAAACTCAAATTTTACACAAAATAATAATGTCTTGTATGGTACTAAACCAATAAAGCATCCATTATCTTTTTCACCTCCATCTCTTATTTTTTTCATAGTCTCAAAATTTGAGTTTTTACCATAAATATAAATTTTAAATAATTAGAAGTATAAAGAAAGAAAGTTGAAAATTTATTTTCTCAAATTATTATAAGGAATCAAATTTGATGTCTAATATTTGTGTATATAAACTAATCTCTTACTTTAATTGTTAGTAACCATGAATTGGTTGTTTTACAATTGTTTAATTATTTTACAGTTGTTTAAATTTTAATATATTTTTATGACAATTACTATTATTTATAATTTTATTAGTAATATCGATTAATATTTTTAAGATTTTTTTTAATTATTGTCTTTTGATCTTGCCCCCCCTAAACTGAAATTCTGGCTCCGCCACTGCTTGACTCGAATAGGAATTAGAAGAGTAGGTACTTTTTTGTTCAAGGGACGGATTGGGTGTGCTGTCAGGACAAGTGGGTGACGATGAGTCATGGTTTTGACAATACCTAGGGCATCATCAAAGAATTAGGTTTAGTACCATTTACATCTTTTAATGTCATCTACTTTGTGTATATCTGATGTTGATTCAAGGTTTAAATGTCGCCGACTTTCTTTTATTATGCAGCTAGCGTCCTCCCTCACATTTTAGGAGAGCAGGAAGCCTTCATCCGTCTAGTTTTGCAGATCCTTCTTGATGAACGGAGGTGTTGGGATATAATAACCCTTGACACTTTACACGCTTTTTGCGGTGGTCCCGAGCTAATGCCTATAGCTCGCAGATTAGACGCTTACTCTCGTCGTCATAAGTAATATTTCCTTTTTCTTTCGTCCCATTGTCTTTATCGGCGTCTGCCTTCCTAACATTGGTTTCTTGTCCTTTGCAAAAATGGAGGCAACAAGACAAAGGGCCTTAGTGAGGGCTGTCGCTGCGAAAAAGAAGAAGAAGAAGAAGGACGGGCCTTCGTCGTCTGCTTTCAAGGACGTTACCAAGGGGGTTCCCAAAAGGAAGAGTGAAGGGAAAGATGATCATCCTCTTAAGAAAGGGATGGGCATTTCCATTTGTGACGTGAAGTAGAAGAAGTCGTCACCTTCAAAGCTTACTCATGGAGCTGGCAAAGGTCTGATGACGGGAGCTGGCCCCGTCGGTGGGGGAACCCGTCGTCTTCTCACACACAAAGGTTACGCTGTCGAAATGGTTGAATCAATCATTAAGGAGACAGACGTGGAACCGTGCGCTGACCACGAGACGGAGGAGTTAGGGGTGTTAGGCCTTTTTGACCTCTGAAAGGTACGTTTTAAATTTCCTCCTACTCCTCTATTTTATTCATTGGCTGACGGTTATAATTCCTTTTCAGGCCTTGGTTCGCATGAAAGCCCTGCAAGACAGGTGCGTTGTTGAGGAAGGGATTATCACTCGTCTTAGGAAGCGTAATGAAAAGCTGACTAACGAACAACATCAATACAAGGACGCCATTCACACTCTCAATGAGAAGGTGATGAAGCTAGAAGAGAAACTGAAGGAGGAGACCCGTCAGCAGGAAGAAGAGCAAAAGGCTAAGGCGGTCATGCAGAAGGAGTTGACGGCCTTAGTGGAGCAGGTGGAGACGGCGAAGGCTGACGCGGGAATGGAATTCAAGGCTTCCTAGCCTTTTATTGATGCCTGCGCTGTCTACTATGGTGACGGGTTTGAGGATTGCTTGAAATAGTCAAGTACGTCTACCCAAATTTGGATTTATCTAAGGTCACCATGGACAACCTTTTGCCGTCTACTCCAGTTGGTGACACCACTCTTGAAGAAAGTGACGACTCCACTCAGTCAGAGCGGGATCCAAAAAATGATGGCGTCATTTTGGCTCAGGTTGCTGTGGGGAACCCTATCACTCCTCTGAGCCCGTCTACTGAAGCTGAAGATGCTGAGAACCCTTTTGCTCAAGACCCTCCACCTAAAGCTGACAAGGACCCTTTGGCCAAGAATGTCGGTATTTTTATTTTTCATTATTTATGTATTTCATCCATTTTCTAGACGATGTTAAGGCCCTTTTGTTTTTTGGGCTTTTTATTGTAGACACTTTATGCTGTTGCATTTTTCTACACGTTGTTTTAATTGATCTTCTTTGACGAGTATGTGTGCCTTGATTGTATGTGAATGTGTCCTTGAGGATTATGTATATTTTCGGATACTAGGACTATCCCGTCGGCTTATGGACTTAGCCTCATCCACTTTGTGGGCTGATTAATAGGTTTGTCCACTTAGTGTTCTTAGCATAAGCTCATCCACTTTGTGGACTTAACAATAAACTTGTCCACTTTGTAGACTTATATTAAATTCGTCCACTTTGTGGACTTAGTGATAGACTCGTCCATTTTGTGGACTTAGGAATAAATTCGTTCACTTTGTGGACTTAGTAGTAGACTTGTCCACTTTGTGGACTTAGGAACAAATTCGTCAACTTTGTGGACTTAATAGACTCGTCCACTTTGTTGACTTAGTAATAAATTCGTCCACTTTGTGGACTTAGTAGTAGACTCGTCCACTTTGTGGACTTAGTAATAAATTCATCCACTTTGTGAACTTGATAATAAGGTCGTCTACTTCTGGACGTAATTATGAATTCATCCACTTAAGGACTAACTAATTCCGTCTATTTGTGGACTTGGTAGGCACGTAGAATAAACATGTAGGAACAAGACAAATACCCTATGGGCTTAAAAAGTACTGCAAGAATTAACTGAAATAAATTGGAGAATGAAGAGTGTCGCTTTTCTTGTTATCATGTCTACTGGTTTCCGGAGATGCTCGGTGTTCCACAGGTGGTGCAACTTCTGTCCGTTTAGTGTTTCTAGGTGATAGGTGCCTTTCCTAAGCCATGACGTGATTCTGTAGGGTCCTTCCCAGTTTGGGCCGAGCTTTCCTTATGCGGGGTCTCTAGCGGCACCCATTACTTTCCTCAAGACGAGGTCTCCAACTTTGAACTCTCGGTGTTTGACTCGGGTGTTGTAATGTTTGGCCATGACGTCCTAGTATTGTGCGAGTCTCTGTTCAACTGTCACCTTGACTTCGTCAACTAGGTCAAGCTATAGACGTATGGCCTTATCGTTCCTCCACTTGTCGTGATTGTCCACTCTGTAGCTCATGAGCCTGACCTCAGTTGGGATGACTGCCTCACTTTCGTATGTCAGTCGAAATGGTGTTTCTCTTGTAGGGGTTCTGGCTATAATCTTGTATGGCCATAGTACACTGGGCAACTCCTCTGGCCATACATCCTTTGCCCCCTCAAGCCGAGTTTTGATGATTCGAAGTAAGGATCGGTTAGTGACCTCAACTTGTCCGTTGGCTTAAGGATGGGCAGGCGAGGAGTAGTCGTTTCTAATCCTTGACTATGAGCAAAATTTCTTGAAGGAGTCTTTGTCGAACTGCTTCCCATTGTCTGAGATCAAGACCCTAAGGATCCCGTACCTGCATATGATGTTCTTCCAAACAAAGCTTCGTATATTCTTCTCGATGATGGTTACCAGGGCTTCAGCTTCTACCCACTTGGTGAAGTAGTCTATGTCGACTATTAGGAACTTTAGTTGTCTTACTGCTATTTGGAATGATCCCATGATGTCCAGTCCCCATTGGGAAAATGGTCACGAAGCTGTTATTGGGGTCAGTTCTTCCGTTAGCTATCTGATGATGTTGCTGAACTTTTGGCATTTGTCACAGGCTTTGACATAAATCTGGGCGTCCTTCTGCATAATTAGCCAGTAATATCCAGCCCGAATCAATTTATGCACCAACGACCGTGACTCTAAGTGGTTGCCGCAGATCTCTTCGTGTACTTCTCTCATGACATAATTCGCTTCTCTGGGGCCTGAACATCTTAGATACAGTCGAGAGAAACCCCTCTTATATAGGACGTCCTTTATCAAGATGAACTATGGTGCCTGTATTAGGATTAGTGCCCTTAAATCCTATTGCATGATGCTATGTATGATATTATGCATGACATGATGTATGACTTAATATTGTGATTAATAAGTTTGTTTTATAATTATCTAAAAATAATGGTAACATGAATATTAGGACATTATCATATAGTCCATGAGATACATTGTATGTGATTTAGTTGCAGAAGATGTAAATCACAAGTTCCTTGTAAACTCAAAATGTAGTTCGTAGTCGGTGATGAAAATTGGGTATTTCATCTGCAAAAACTATAATATATCAACTAAGATGATTTGACAAAGTGCTTACGAAGATACATGCGCTCAACTTTACCATTGTATTGACAACAAAAGGTAGGTTGAGGGGGAAGAGCTATTAGCTGTTTAGACAATGGATGAAAGAGATTAATCTGTAAATCAGTGCCTATAGTGAGCAAACATCCCAAAGATGCTCCATAGCTTTTTCTATTAACAAGTTCAGGCAACTTGAAATTGTAAGTTTTAGTATCTGATAACTTGAAAAGGCTTCGTATCTGCCTTTCTTTATTGCCTCGTTTTCTTTTAGCAAGCATAAGCCAAGGACATTTAGGAGGTAATAGAGGTTTCTCCAATGAATTAACAACTGATTGCCATGACTTGCAGACAGAACCAACAATGAAGACATCATCAAAGAAAGATAGTCGACAGATTATTTCATAGAGGATAAAATGTGGAAGATCAGCCCACTTAGACATCTTAATAGGTTAGTTATGCTGTAATAGGCTGAAAAACAATAATGAACAAACCAGGGGAAAAAATTTAGAATTTCTTATTTGACATCATACTTACATAGACTGATATGAAGAACATTATTACTGTTGACAACATGTAATTTACTAAATAAGTGATAAATCAGACAAGAATGCAAGTTGTAAAGGGAATTTCATAATACTGCCGAGCCTAGTATGTTAGACATAGACACATAGTTCATGACCTATACAAGTGCTTGCAGTAATAGTTTAACAATTAAGATGGCACATTGGCACTTAATAGTTAAGGCTTGCACCTAGAAATATAATAATTAGAGGGATCACCTCAAAATAGAGAGTTTGATCAGACTACAGCTTTGTATAAAAAGACAAGATTTGATTTTTCCTGAACAGAAGGCAGAAAAAAGAAATGATTTTTCATGAACAAAAAGACAAGACATGTTTGTAGGATGAATAGAACACTAATAAAGTAAAAGCATGCAAGAAATTGATATAGATATAAACACGAAAAAATAGAGTTATAAAAAAAAGAGTGACCACCAAAAAAATAATAAAAAAATGAATAATGATTATAAAGAACACATATGCTTCGCATGTTCCATGATGGTTTTTTTTAGCAAAAAAAAAAAAAAAAAGAAGGAAAAACTGTGTTTTTATTATATATATATATAATTTTTATTTTGTGAATCTAATTAATAAGTGGATAAAGTAATTTGAAAATTAATAGAAGACTCTATATTTTTATTTTATATATATAATTTTTATTTTGTGAATTTAATTTATAAATGGTAAAATAATTTGAAAATTAAGATTATATATTTTAGGTAATATTTGAGTAGAAATTAGATTTACATTTTTACCGGATTATCATTTAGTTTTGTCTTTGCTTAAATACAAGGGTGTAAGGGCATTTTTGACCTAAAAAAAATGAGGAATTCAATCAGAAAAAGCAATGGTATAAATATTATTCCTAGTGACAACATGTAATTTACTAAATAATAAATCATACAAAAATGCAAGTTGTGAAATCATAACAGAGAGCACCTTAAAATATAGAGTTTCATTAGATTACAGACATGTATAAAAGACAGAGATTTGATTTTTCATTAACATAAGACAGAAAAGATATAATTTTTATTTTCATATAATTTTACTATGTACAAAAAGGCAGAAAAGATATAAGTTTTCATGAACAAAAGACAAGACATGTTGTAGGATGGATAGAACACTAACACAGTAACATCTAGTACCAGATCCAAAAAAATCAACCTTGTTCTTTAGTTTCTGAGAAAACTGAGAAAAAAAAGGAATAGATAGTTCACCTCTGTCTATGTTGTAGCAAGAGAGCTGAACAGGAGAGAGACACAGACACAGACAGTGAGGAGTTCTAAGGTCCTAGGTTAAGCTCACTACTCTGTCTCTCTCACTCTCTCAAAGTGAAGCAACAGGTTTCTTTTCCACACTCACAGAGTCCACTCACTCTCACTCTCACTCTCTGGTTGTACTTGTACTGGGATTAATCTGGGGCAAAACCCAAATAAAATCCGGTCACCCATTAGACTTGGTACATGGGTGATTTTTTAATGCGTCATATTAAAGATTATACACTATGTTAATGGGTCATTTCATAAAAATTTTAATACCATTTTCCAGAGAATATAAAAATTTGTCAAAAACTTGGATTATTTGAAAAGCCTAAAACAAAAGGCAATTTATTTAGTAAAAGCAAATAAATAAATAAAAGAATTGTTATTTTCACAATATTTTCACAACAAATTATAGGTGTCAAGTTGTTGTTATTGGTTATAATTTGAACTTAACACTAACATTACTTATAATTTGTTGTGAAAATATTGTGAACATAGTATTTCTAAAAAGAGTAATGCTAGAGATACAAACATTTTTTACAAACTAATAATGTGGTGAGTGATTATTGGTAAATAAAAAAGTAATGTTAATAGTGGATTTAGATAAAAACCAATAAGAAGTTGACTACATTAACAGCTTGTAAAAATGCTGTAAAATAATTCGTGGTTATATCATTACTCTTCTAAAAAATAACGAGTACTGCTACTGTCACAAAATATTTTACAATATTTTTACAAATTATTAATATAGCAAATTCTTACTAGTTCTAATTTAGACCTTCACTAACATCACATTTTGATTTATCAATAATTATTTAAAAAATAATAAAAATATTGGAAAATAATTTGTTCAATACCTTTACTCAAAAATAAATAAATAAATAAATAAAAAGCCACGAGATCTCGCACGAGAAGGATTCTCATTTTTGTTAGAGTTTATTTAATCAGCCCAGCATAAAACATGGCCCATCTTTAACTATGAGTCTGGGCTTCTCACTGTAACAGCCTGTTTAAGTTCCCGGGTAGGATTGGTATCCAAAGTTTGAGCCTCGTTCAACTTAATGGAATATATGGGCCAGGCTCAATGCTTCATGCGAGCTTCTTCTTCTTCTTTTTATTTTTATTTTTGAAGCATTTAGTTATTATTTCTCTTTAAAATATAATATTGGATTTAAGTTCATCCCAATTGGTAATTTTAAATCTTACAATAGAGAGTTCGAAATTATTATTATAAATATGGTTATTAATTTAATAAAAATCACATGAATCAGTAAAAAATATAAATAGATTTTTGGTTTAGTTAAAAGTGGGTTGATTTGAACAATATTTGCACAATTAACAAAGTCAATTAAAAAAAATATTAATATAATATAAAATATCTACTTTACATAATAAGCAAAAATTAACTTTGATTGACTTGAACAACATTAGAGACATAAGTTCTCTTTCCTCGCTCATGTTTTAGAAAGCACTCTTGGCCACTTTAATATAAGTTTTTTTCCCCTCACTCTCATTATAGAAGGCACCCATAGTTCCCTCCAACAACTTTTATTACAATTTACCAAATTTGACTTAAATATATCATATATTAAACAAAAACTCATAAACATAAAAAATCAAGTTCTAACACTACATTACAAAATTCCAAGTATGCCAAACTCATGACATTACCATAAAACTCTCTTATACTTGCTTTTCTTTCTCGCATAGACATGGTATCTGTTCCATCCACATAAACTTGAAGCAACAAGGTATATTGATAAGATCAGCACATTTATAAATGGAAAATTAACCAAGTTCCACACAGAAAACCCCATGTAAAGGAACACAATCACAAACTTGTAAATTAGGATTCTTTAGAGTCTTACTACTCTTGGAAGGTTACAATATATCCATTGGACAAGAAACTGAAGAAAGAGGAGCCCCTATGCAATTGGATTATACATTACAATCACATTTGAAGGCAGGCACCATCATATTCCCTTGCATAATCTGAGGCATTGCATCTCGCATTGAAAGATGAGAATTTTAAACAAAACAAACAAAAATGGGATTTTTAGGTGGAATGGTTCATAAGCTATCAAAAACAAACAATTTAATTCTTATTATTTTTAATTTGCAGTCAATTTGATCTTTATTATCAACTCACTAAATAACGGTAATTAATTGTAAATTAAAAATAAAAGGATTCAAATTAATTGCTACAAAAATGTAGAGATCTAAATGGTATTTTCGTCTTTTTATTTTTCTCTCTCTCCTAAATCCAAATTCTTTGTTAACCCTAACCGTTAACATAATGAAAACAGTTTGATTACCAATGTTTTGTCTCCTTTCAAAGTTTCCATTTTCTTGTCAAATTCTCCTCTCTTGTACGAAATTTACCTAGGATAAGGAAATCCGTCTAAAATTAAATTAAAAGCAACTTACAAATTCCCAATCACAATCTCAAACATTTTGTGGGCCGAATATGATTTTATTTTTAACCCGTCATCCAAATGCAATATGTTTGCTAGATTTACCTGAATTTTAAAAAACTTTCGTAGTTTGGGGAAATTTATTCCTAGTTGCTAAGCTACAAATGGTCATTGAAAAGACCACCCTAAACATTGTTTCTTGCACCGTAAAATAAGAGAAGAAACTACCTTCGTACCTAAAAGCCGATGTGTTTGCATAAGTAACAAGCTAATCTAAGCATGCACTAAAAACAACAAATGCTCCTCTATGGACTAAGATTTCTCTTTCAATGTCTTCTTTAAAAAAAAGATTTCTCTTTCAATGATAACATCTACACCGTTGGCACATCTACCAAATGTATTAACTCAGACAAAACCAACATCACCTACGCCAGAGAGAGAAATTTTCCTAGCTGGAAAAATTTATATACTCTTTAAGTTAGTGAAACTCGGATTTGAATGGCTCCAAAGAGCAAAAACTTTAGCATTGTTGCGCTCGTATTTACTAACCAAACAGTTACATGCCCACATCTTGGAGCCATTAATGTCCTGTATAGATTGAATTATTTTTTGAATAAATATAATAGGATTTCAGTCTATGTTTTTTGCTCAAATAATGGTTTTTTGCTATTAGGTTAAGACGCCAATGAGGGTTTCTTTTTTTTGGATATAGACAAGATTTGATTTCAAGTCCCTTATTTGAAGATAAGTAGGGGTGCACAGTGATATGAAAAAACCTACTAATAAGTTGACCTCTCAACACTAATTAAATTGCATCAAGTGTCTACTAATGACCAAACTAATTATGCGGTCTGACAGTTCAAAAGGGGTACAAATTTATAGTTGATGCAGTTGTTGATAGCAGGTGTTGTAAAAAAATAATAATAAAAGATTTCTCTTTCAATGTCTTCTTAAAAAAAAAAAAAAAAATTCTCTTTCAATGATAACATCTACACCATAGACTCATCTACCACGTGTATTAAATCAGAAAAAACCAACATCAACTCCTCCAGAGAAAATAATTTTCCAAGAATAATTTATAAACTCTTAAGTTAGTGAAAATTGGAATTGCATGGCACCAAAGAGCAAAAAAACCTTTAGCATTGTTATAAAATTGTGATAGTATTCACTAACCAGACAGTTAAATGTTCACATCTTGGGGCTATTAAGTTCCTGTTAAGATTGAATTATTTTGTTGGATAGATATAATAGGATTTCAGTCTATAATTTTTGCTTAATGATGATAGGTTTTACTATTACGTTAAGACACCAATGACGGATTTTTTTTTTTTGGGTGTAGACAAGATTTGATTCGAGATCCTTTGTTTAAAGACAAGTAGGGGTGCACAGAGATATGAAAAAGCTAATTGAGTTGACCTCTCCACACTAATCAAATTGCATCAAGTGGCTACTAATGGCCAAATAAACTAGTTGTGCGGTTGACAGTTTAAAAAGGGTACCAATTTATGGTTGATGCAGTTGTCGATAGCAGGTGTTGTAAAAAAAAAAAAATCACACCAACCGACATTTAATTAATAAGAAAAAGTTTTTAGTTGTGCATTCTACGTTAATTTGTTTGTTTAAAATAAATAAATAAATAAGGGGTATAGACGTTAAGACACTCTTCTTGTAGGTTGTGTATTTCCCTACTTGTGAGTTGTGAACACCTTTCTCCCATAAAGATTGTTGTAGCTCCCTTGCTCTAGCTTGACCTACTCAAGTAAGAGCACCTCATTGCTATCTTATAGACTATCATTACTATTACTTTGTCTTAACGAATCTTACTTTTATTGTGAAGCTTCTTTAGGTGTCGGTTTGGTTGGAGAGGTGAAAAAGTAGAAAGATAGAAAATGGAAAAATGATAAAAAAATGAGAGATAGAAGAAATTTAATTTTCTCTTATATGTGTTTGGTTGGAAGGGTAGAAATGTGGAAGGATAGAAAACTCTTTTGATTGAGAAGAAAAATAAGAGGATAGAAAATATTGTTTGTGAAAATTTATTGTCATGCCCATATTAAATAAAAAAGCAACAAAAAAAAAAAAAAGAGATGAACAAAAAAAATCAAAACAAATGAAAAAAAAGGGGTACACCAAAACAAATGAAAAATACGGATTGAAAAAAAAAAAAAACACTTTTACAAACGAGAAGTACATAAAAGACAAAAACCAAAGAAGAAGAAGAAAACCAAAGAAAATGAAAAAAAGAAAAGACGAAGGAAAAAAACAAAGAAAAGAAAGAAAGAAAGAAAGAAAGATTGGTAACGTAACACGAAATAGAAAAAGAAAAAGATTAAAAAAAGGGGAAGGGGGGGGGGGGGGTAAAACTAGAAAACACAAACCCATTCACATGGTCGTTTTTTTCTTTCCATGCCTTAACTGGTTTTCCCTTCAATTTTCTCCCAAATTTGGGGAGAAAATATTTTGGTGGGCCCAGAGAGAAAACACTCGGGCCCCACCACTTTTATTTTCCTCTTCTCTCTCAACTGAACACCCACTAAAAATACTCTCTCCACTCCTCTCTCCTCAATTTTCCATTCTCCCTAAAATCTCTCCAAATAAACATATCCTAAATCCTTAATGGAATACCATTTATGGTATTATGAATTCAATTTTTTGGCAGTATACAGAGAATCCTAAATCTTTTTTTTTTTTTCTTTTTGGTTTAAATGGATGTGGATTATAGATTTTTCATGACTATATCCCAACTTCAAGGACAAGAATGATAACTGATCAAACTTAAAGAGTATAATTTATGTTAATAGTCTTGTAGCTCAATTAGTATCTTGTAGGGTTTCCAACATGAGTTTCGTAGCTTAACTAACAATTGGTGTTTTCAATGAAGACATTTAGGATTCAATCTCTCTTCCTATCTATCAAATTAGAAAAGTCCTAGGAAAAGATGGAAAAGAGGGAATGGAAGCTTGGATCTTCCAAGTACTCTCAAGTCCCACACCATAAGCTAACGTTAAGGGTGTGTTTGTTTAGAGGTGAAATAGAGTGGATGAAAATTTTGGAAAGAAAATAAAAAGAAAAACTTTGGAGAGTGTGTTTGGTTAGGTGGAGAGAAAGGAAAATAAATGATGGGGCCTAAATGTTTTCTCCCTGGGTCCATTAAAAAGTTTTCTCTCTAAAATAGAAAGAAAATTGAAGGAAGAAATTGGACATCATTTTTGGATGAAAATACCCATATGCAATTGCACATGGGCTTCATCCACCACGCTACCTTTCTTCACAATATTTTTCTTTTTTTCTTTTCTCCTTTGGACGTTGCCTTGCCTTCTTCTTCTTCTTTTCTACTTTTTTTTTTTTTAGATGTGATTTTTTTTATGGACATGATTTTAATTTTTTAGTAAATTTAGGTCATTGATTTTTTTTTGGTTGTTAATCTCTATTTTGGTTTTAATTGAGCATCATTTTTTAATAAGGGTATACTTGTAAATTTATACGAACTTACTTTTTCTATCTCTCAATTTTTCCACTCACAACCAAACAAAAATGAGGGAAAGTAAAATCTTTTCTATCCTTTTACTTTTTCATCCACTCATCATTTTCTATCTTCTCACTTTTCCACCCCTCCAATGGACTCTAAGAGTCTGTTCGGTTGGATGAGTGGAAAAGTAGGAGAATGAAAAATTGTGAGAGGATGGAAAAGTGGGAAGATGGAAAATATTTAGTTTTCCCTCTTGTATGTTCGGTTGGAAGGGTAGAAAAGTGGGAGGATGAAAAATGAGAAGATGAAAAATGTAATTTATATAAATTGACTATTATACCCTTATTACATAATATGTAAGATGTTGAAAAAAAAACGTTCAAATGTTGAAAAAAAAACATTCAGATGTTGAAAAAAAAAAAGCTTTCAGACAGTAACGTTGAAAAAAAAAAGAAAAAAGAAAAAAACACGTTTTGAATAACGTTGAAAAAAAAAAAAAACGTTCAGACAGTAACGTTGAAAAGAAAAGAAAAGGAAAGAAAAGAAAAAAAGAACGTTCTCAGTAACGTTGAAAAAAAAAAGAAAAAAAAGAAGAAGAATAACACGTCAGGTGGGATGGGGGCTTTTTAGTAAAAGCCCCCATCCCAATGTTTTCTCCCCACCATTTTCCTCCCAATTTGGGAGGAAAATTTTTGTGGGCCCGGGAGGAAAATTTTCCTCCCGGTTTTCCATTCTCCCTTTCTTTTCTCTCCAAACGAACAGTAAAAATACCTATTTTCCTCCTTTAGTTTTCCATCCTCCCTATTTTCACTCCAAACGGACGGGGTCTAAATTTGCTTTTGGCTTGTTCCCCCCACCTCCATTGCTTCTTTGTCCTAACGCCAGTGGAAAGAACCAAGTGGTTGTGTCTACACTTTCAACAAGAATCCAAATACTGGTTGGGAGGCACCTGTAACTTCCAAAGAACAAGCAAAGGATGTTGTGTTGGTTTCTTGGAACACGTTTAATAATTACAAGACTGGTGTTTTATTGGAGCATTATACCCTTGGAGTAATACACGTGAAGAAATCTAGGTAGAGATGACACAGTATTTGAGAAATTCCATATTCCTCTGAGTTCCCCAAGAACAACGTTTCAATAACGATGACAAAAAAAGTATCTTATAAATTATCATCAATGCTGTATTTGGAAAAGCCCTTCGAAACTTAGTTCCTTTTGACTCACTCTGCATCAAAAGCCCAGACCCCAAAATCTCTTTAGCTCTTAAACCACTTTAATGGTTAGCAGGTTGGCTCACAAGCATTTAAGGTTATGTTTAATAACTGTTTTTGTTTTCTATTTTTAAAAATTTGTTTTTGAAAAAAAAAAAAAAAAACAATTTTATTGTATTTTTGAAATAAAAAGCATGTTTGGTTAATTGAAATTAAAAAAATAGTTTTTTGAAGAAAAAAAATAAAAAATACTAAAATATATTGTTATTAAGATTTGAACTCTAATGATAGCTCATTAAATGAGTTAGATTCATTAAATTAAATGTATATTTTTATTGACTTTTGAAAATTAGAAACTAAAAACAGCTTTTTGCATATTTTTAGTTTCATTCACAAATTGAGTTTTGAGAATAGTTTTTGTTTTCTGTTCGTTTTGAGTTGCCAAACAAGTTTTTTAGTTTCAAAAATAGAAATTTGTTTTTAAAAACAGAAAATAAGAGAAAAAAACAGTTACCAAACATACCCTAAATTTCTTGGAGGGTTTTTTTTGGGTTTTTGATTGATTTGGAAACCCAGCTGGGAACTTGAAATTGGTGGTGTACTTGATAATTTCTCAAGGAGGTACTAACTACTAATTGAACATTCTCTGGTAATTTTTCTTGTTTTTTGTTTTATAAATTTGAACCCTTTGATTAATTCCTGAACATAACTCTTCCATTTAAGTATGCTTTTGATTGTTGTATGATAGGTGAAATTTCTTGAATTCTGACCTGGTTTCATTATGGCTCTTTTTGGTTGCATGGAGAATATCAAAGCATATTAAAAAGAAGGTTTTGAATGTGAATTTTTGAAGTGTTACATTCCACTCAAATGAGAATATCATATTCTATTGAACTTTCTCATACGACTACGAGTTTTATGAGTAGAAAGCAACATAGGTTACACTTATTTCTACTCTAGAATTTATGGTAAAAAGACAATTTCACCTGTTTGGTTCTTTTCAGAAATAATGTCTAAAATGAGAAGAGGAAAAATAATCGAGTAAAGGGAATTTTGGAAACATGTTTATATATATATATATATATATACACACACACAGACACACTAGCATCATTGCACGCGCAAAGCGCATGCGATGAGGCTAGCATTATATATAGGCAATGACATTTTTTCGTTTTTGTTTTTGTCTAATATCATAATTTTCTTTTTAAAAATAAAAAAAAATGGATAAGTTTGTTTTGAAGACATGAATTAGTAGGAGAGTGTCCTATTTTGTAGGCATTTTAAGTGGAGTTGGGGAAATATTTTTACCCGATTGTCCTCAAGTTTTTTCTCAATTAAATATAAGGTTTAAAGGTATTTCTAAACCACACAAAAGGCCAATCTAAAGAAGGGAATCCTCTTATGAAAAGTATAGATATATTGGTTTGGAAAGTTGTTTCTATTAAAATAGTCATGAGAAAATATATATGGAGAATGGTGTTTCTCAAATTATGCTCTTTTAGCAATGAAAAGTTAAAGAGCTTTGCAACTCAGTTGCATAGTTTTTTTTGCTTTATTAGGAGAATTAGGATTTGAATCCCCCCTCCCCTGCGTGCTTTAAGAATGAAAACATTTGTTAAGAACTTTATAACTCAGTAGCATAGTTTGTTCTCCTTAATTAGGAGAATTAAGATTCAAATGCCCCTCTATTGTTGTAAATGTCGAATTATGTATTATAAAAAAAAGAAAGAATGAAAACACTTGTGCTTCGGTAGAAGAAGTCCAGGTTTCCCTGAATGTTATCCATTTGATATATATATATATATATATATATATATATATATATATATATATATATATATATATATATATATATTAAAGAAGAAAAGAAAAAAGAAAATCAGTCCTTAAAAACAATTTCCAAAATTGTGTTCTTTGAACTGTCTTTTGACTTGAGAGCTAAAACTGTCTCCTGTATTTATATTGAAAAAACAATTTTTTTTTTATTTTATTTATACCTTGGTTGGCTTAAGATTATAATTATTTGAAAAACTAAACTAAGTTAAAGAAAATATATAATATAATGTTTCTTTCTTCCTTCCCTAAGCTTCCTCAGTCATCAAATGGTGTAGTGTTATTATTGTGGTAATTGAAGTTAATTCTCGTTCACACTCTAGCTATTTTTAATATAGTTTTGAGATTTTTATTTTTCCCATTGCACAGAGTTTGCTCCCAGTACCCAATGGCAGGAGCCCAAGATGCAAGGTATTCTACAACTCCATCATCCTCTCAATGGATGTCACTGTCTCCTGGTTTAGGATCACCCTACACCATGATTGGAACACCACTATCCGAGGAGTGGTGTATGGAATTGTTAAGACTGATTCAAGAATGTGGTAATCATTTAGCTGCTAGTAATATGCCTAATGCTAATATCAGGCTTGAGCATATTTCCTGTCTTGCCTCTGCTAATGGCTCGGTGAAAATAGGAAATTAGCCCTAACTTTCAAACTATATAATTAGTAGTTACGGTTTACAAACTATATTTTTTAGTAGCATCTCGAGTCTAAGAGACTTGATTTTGGGCCTAAAAGTCGAGTTTTTGATAGTCGATTTTTAAAGTCTGATGTGGCATTTTTTCTACGTGGAGTCTACCTGGAAATCGAGTCTCTAACACTCGATTTACCAGACAAAAAAAATCAAATCTAAGTCATCATCCGTTCCCTAAAACACACATCCACCAAAACCCAACTATCCTACATCAAAATTCATCCACTAGGAAGATCACGACTGAGCATAACCCATCAAAAAAAAAAAAAAACCAACGCCCCCAAATCCACGGCTGCCCAGATCCGCGGCCTGGGTTGCGCGGCGCAGGTCCGCGCGACCTGGGCGCGGTGACGATGGGTCTGTGGCGGCTTGGGTTTGTGGAGGAGGAAGAAAGAAGCAATGGAGAGGCAGTGAGGAAGAAAGAAGCAAATGGAGATCCAGATGTGAAACGCAGGAAAACAAGGAGAAAAGAAGAATAGATATATGATATAAATTGAGTCTCTAAGACTCGATTTCCAATTAGACGCCACGTGGAAAATATGTCACATCAGATAAAATTAGACCATAAAAATTGATCATCAAAGACTCGATTTATATACCTAAAATCGAGTCTCTTAAACTCGAAATGCTAATAAAAAATATAGTTTGTAAACCGTAACTACTAATTATATAGTTTGAAAGTTGTGACTAATTTCCTATTTTCACCTAATGGCTCCCCATTCAGCAAATTGCAGCATATGTCATCGAGGCATTTGCTGAAAGGATGCTGAAAACAAAATTGCCTGGTCTTTACAATGCCTTCAATTCGACAAAAATATCATTAGTCTCTGAGGAAAATGTTGCTCTAAGATTGTTCTATAACGTTTGCCCTTTCATAAAAGTCGCGTATTTGGTCACGAACCAAGCCATTATAGAAGCTATGGAGGGCGAGAAGCGGGTTCATATTATTGGACTCTATTCATTTGAACCTGAACACTGGATTGATCTTCTTCATACATTTAAAGCACGGCCGGAGGGGCCGCCCTGTTTGAAAATTACTGGTATCCATGACCAGAGAGTAGTGTTAGAGCAAATGGCTGTTCGGCTGATGGCAGAAGCTTCTAAGTTAGAAATTCCATTTCACTTCATTCCTATAGTGAGCAAATTAGAGAATGTTGATGCTGAAAGTTTTTGTGTTAATGCCGGAGAAACTATTGCAATCAGCTCTGCTTTTCAGCTTCATTCTCTCTTGGCTTTTGAGGAGGAAGTGCCAAGAAGGATTTCACCTGTGGCATCAAAGAGGCCTTTACGGAAGTTTCTCGACGAGGTCAGTCCTGATTTCACCTCTCCATCATCCATACTATCTACAAGTTTTTCACCTAAAATGAAAAACTTTCTATGTTTTCTTCGGCGCCTCTCACCGAAGGTGATGGTGATAGCTGAGCAGGAGGCAAACCATAATGGTTTTAGTTTAACTGAGAGAGTCAAGGAAGCATTGGACTTCTATGCTCCTCTCTTTGATTGCTTGGACTCCATTCGATCAATAACACCAATGGAGAGACAAATAACAGAGAAGATGATTTTCGGAGAGGAAATTAAAAACATCATAGCATGCGAGGGAGTGGAGAGAAAGGAGAGGCATGAAAAGCTGGAAAAATGGATTCTAAGGCTTGAGCAGGTTGGTTTTGGCTGGGTGAAATTGAGCTATGGCAATGATGGGTATAACATCAAAGAAGAGGGGGATGGATATGTTGTTTTCTGCTGGCACAGGTGTCCCTTATTTTCCATTTCAGCTTGGCAGTTCGGGAGACAAAAATGAGATAACTAGCAGTGTGGTCAATGATTTCTTTTTCTTGTTCTTTCAGTTTATTATTTTTCATTTTCTTCTTTGTATAAAAGAATAAGGTTTTCATGTTCTACGAATGCATATGTTCCAAAGAAAGTTTTAACAACTTCACTTTGTTCTAAGCTTAGAGCTTTGTGATACAGTGGTTTTTTCAATCTCTTCAATGGAGGAGAACCTAGGTTCATATACCCCCATTTGTAAGGAAAAAAACTCATCTATTCTAAAATTTACATTGTTTATTTATTTTTGTTTTCTTTATAAATGTAGATTGAGATTTTGTATTTTGTTGAAGAAATTCATGTATAGTGAACAATGTGTGTGCACCC
Source organism: Castanea sativa (assembly GCF_040712315.1). Taxonomy (NCBI): domain Eukaryota; kingdom Viridiplantae; phylum Streptophyta; class Magnoliopsida; order Fagales; family Fagaceae; genus Castanea; species Castanea sativa. Next base: position 62,307,956 of record NC_134023.1, on the reverse strand, counting down.
CATTATAGTTACACTTACATTGGATAGTCTTGAGTATGGCAACCACAACTCCCCAGGGAAATAGTACTTCTAGGGCTCAAATTAACATGTACTCTCAATTTTTGAGAATCTTACTAGGTAGCTAAGGTTCAAATTAGAGTAATAGCCTAATAGGAGATGTGTAGAGCTTGATTTACTGTGCTGGTTATACCAGAAGTTCAAAGACCGACAGACAGACGGTCTCTGACGGCACAAAATTGGTGTGTACAGTTATTGGGGGTATTTTCGGTCTTTGAGTATACATTGGATGCCTCAGGCTTATTATTTTAATTTTATATATGCCTATAGTCCATGTATTAAGATGGCATATATATGTTGAATATCCTTGTAACTCCTTTAGAAGCCGTTATGATGAAACTGCAGCAACTCCATGGACGTAACCGTAAGTCTTAGCGAACCACTCAAAGCTGATATTTGCAAGAGTGCCTTGATCTCTTCTGTCTTTTGTTTTCTGCTGCTTGCATTTCAAAGATGCTGGTTTAGATTTTGTATTTGCTAACATAAAGATACCATCATTTGTTAGTTAATTTCAGACCTTTTCTAGTACTATGAAATTAAAGTACTTTCCAATAGCATAGATACTCCTAAAGGGTAGATATGATGTAGAAAATAAACAAGAAATGAAGCTCCATTTTTTATAACCTAACCAAGCATTTAGCTCTCCCTTTGAGGGACAGAAGAGTTAAGTTTTCATCTAGATATGCCACCACTAAAAAAATCATGGTAAGAGAGGTCCTAGCTTCTTGAGGTTCGAATATCACTGTGGTTTATGCTCAGATTTAGGCCTTCATCTTTTAAGGGATTGACATGACTCAAAATTTGTTTGGATCAACTAGGCATTTCTGGCAAATGCAATTCCTTTTGTGATTTATCTCTACAGAAATGGCTAGAATTTAATTACAATTCTAAAGCTCTTTTTTGCAAACATCAGTTACCTTGGAGAGTTTTTGTTCATCATGAGTTTATGGTCACTCTGGCTTAATGGAAATAGTTTACTTTTTAATACATATGTGCTACATACAAAGCATGTAAAGGCTGGCTTTCATAGAGCTACATATGGTTGGTTTAAGTTTAAGCTATATATGGTTGGGTCCTTACATGGCAATCCAGGACAAGTAGGTGGGCTGAACTATGGGCATTAAGGGGTAGTCGGCCTTTTTTGCCAAATAGCATGATTTTTGGAAATATTTAGGAAAAAACACCGGGTCAAACTTATTTAGTTATGTAGCATATTTTTTGGAAATCAAGTTTATCAAACTTACTTGAAACTCAGGTTTACCAAACTCGATTTCCAAGTATTATGGCAATTTGATCAAACATAATGCTTGAAACTCGAGTTTTGCTACATAACTAAATAAGTTTGGTAAGGTACTATTTAACAAAGTTTTCCGGGGTAGTCTTTTTGTTGCCTCTTTTATTGGGTATGTGGCTTCTCACGTTGCATAGGAGTAGCAGGTAGCTACAAGTATTGTGACTGAACTATGAGCATTAAGGGATGGTCTATTCCTTGCCTCTTTTATAGGATTCATTAAGTTGGTTGTTGAGCTAAATGCCTTTTTTTGCAGGTTCCTTCTTTATTAAACAGATAAAGTTAATTATAGTTTGAGTTCTTCTGTGAATGATTGCAGGTGTCTGTTGTAGAAGATCCCTAAGACTGAAATCAAACACCATGGAAGTAAAAAGGTGTGCTGACACCTTAGCAGTGTTGGTTATCACACATTGTACATCATTTGTACACACTATCACTGTTCACATGTTATTGTGGATATCGTGCACGAAATTCTTGATATGATATGTATGAAATGTACACCATTAAGCGTGCAGAGAAAATTTTCCTTGTATACAATAACTCGTGGACTTAGGACTAAGCACTTTTTTTAAAGGTGAGCGTGGGAGTTACAACTATAAAAACTTTCATCTAGTCGGCTTCTTCTCAGCAAAAGGAAACATTGAAACCAAAGATAAGAAGGAATCCAATATAAGGTTCATTATCTTCCATTAATAATAAACTTATTAGGTGAGAAGAGATCATGTCGTGTACTATTAGGTCATATCATGTCGTATAGTCCTAGGTACAACATAGTTGCTTCAATCACCTAAGGCTTTAACTTTTAAGTAGATATAAAATGCAAATAAGACATAATCTATTAGTGAATGGTCTTAGGAATCATAAACAAAAGGAATAGAGTTTGGATATTCCAATTTCCAAGTAACACCCCAACAGAAAAATGTACTGCCTATTCAAAATTTCAAACTTTAAAGTTTTAACCCCAAGAAGAAAATTACTCCAAAGTACCAACAGACAAATCACCTAGTGAACTTTCATGTTGCTTTTGGCTTTTCCAACAACTACTCCATTGTCTCTTTGTCCTAACGCAAGAAGAAAGTACCAGATGGATGGCTATACCTTTAACAAAAATCCAAATAGTGAGTGGTCTTTTGGAGGTACTTGTTAAGGCTCTCCTTGCTAATATTGCAGTCTACAAAGAGAGGAAACACTGTATTTCAGAAATTCCATATTAGCCTGATACACCAAGCGACAACAAATCAATGACGACAAAAACAACCTCATATATTGTCACCAATGCAGCTATGGGAAAGTTCTTGAAGAGAGGAGCCTTTATTCTATTTGACTCACTCTGCAATAAAGTCCCAGATCCCAAACCATGCTTTGCTCTGAAGCCACATGGTTTAGCAGACTGGCTCACCAAGCCAGGAAATTTCTTAGTGGGTTTTCTGGGTTTTTGATGTATTTGAAATCCCATCTGGGAATTTGAAGTTGGTGGTGTACACGATCAGTTCTCAAAGAGGAACCAATTTAACAGTCTCTGGTAATTTCCTCTGTTTCTGTTTCATAAATTAGGTCCCATTGAGGAATTCTTGAAATATAATGCACACCCCTTAAGCATGCTATTGGATTTTTTGTACAATAGGTTAAATTTTCTTGAATTATGGCATGGTTTTCATTCAGGCTGTGTTTGGTTGCTGGGAAAATCTTGGAGCAGAATATAAATGAGTTTTGAATTTTTTTCTGGTTCATTCTGGAACCAAGAAAGGATTGTATTTCACTTAAGTAGGCCTAGTTTTGTTTGGATTTGTAACTTTCTTTCTTTTTTTTTTTGGGTAACTTTGGGAATGATTTTTTACTTATGTATTGAAATTTAGGGACACAAATTGGCTTTTACTTTTCTGGCATAGTTTTTTTTTTAATTTTATTTATTTATTATTATTATTATTATTATTATTTTTTAGCTTTTGATATAAAGTTGGTTACAGTTGCAGCAGCAAATATGGAATACAATGTTGGTTTTTCTTTTCTGTAACTCTGTTTCTTTAAGTTTTCGGGAATTTATGATTCTAATTCAGTCGCTTTCCTGATACTGTTGAGATATAGAGAAGAAAAATTTCGTTGTCTAGAGACTAAACTATGGTTTTATGACTCATTAGAACCCCAAATTTGACCTGTTTGGTTGTTTTCAGAAAATATTGTTTTAAATAAGTAGAGAAAAATAAAAATGGAAACCTGTTTCTGTTGGTATTCCTCAAAGAGAAAACAGAGACAGAGAACAGTAGTTGCAAAACAGGCTGTTTGAGAATGATTTGTTGAAAGTGATTTTCAAAAATGTGTTCTTGAATTTCTTCTTTTGACTTTGAGAACTGTTTACAATGTCCTTAAGGCCGCATTCGGTACACTCACTCAAACACATGTTTTCAGTTTTTAAATAACATTCTACGTATTTCGACACACTTTTTCATTCACACATACTTTCAAACATGTTTTCAAACACATATTTTCAGTTTTTAAGTGCATGTACCACCCCCTAAATATGTTGAAAATCTATATTTTTTTTTAAACCTCAGTTGGCTTAAGTTTATAATTATTTGATAAACCAAACAACATAAAGCTCTAGTGTAATTATTGTGGCAATTAAAATTGGTTTTCCTTCAAATCTGATCTCATTCTAGCTGTTTTTGAAATAATTTTTAGATTTCCATTTGCAGTGCACATAGATTGCTCTCAGTTACTAATGGCAGGAGCAGTACAAGAAGACGGATCTTCTGTAACTTCATCATCCCATGAATCCTCTCCCTGGATGCAACTATCTCCTGGGTTAGGATCACCATCCCCTTGGATTAGGGAGCTTGGATCGGAGGAGAGGGGTTTGTGTTTGATACGCCTTCTGCAAGAATGTGCTGTCCATGTAGGTACTGGCAGTATGGAGAATGCTAATCTCGGACTTGAGCATATTTCCCATCTTGCCTCTCCTGATGGCGATACAATGCAGCGAATCGCTGCTTACTTCACCCAGGCACTTGCAGATAGGATGCTTAAAGGCTGGCCTGGTCTGCACAAAGCCCTCAATTCAACTAAATTATCATCAGTCTCTGAGGAAGTGCTTGTTCAAAAGTTGTTCTTTGAGTTTTGCCCCTTTTTGAAGGTTGCATATCTGATCACAAATCAGGCCATTATAGAAGCTATGGAGGGGGAAAAGGTGGTTCATATTATTGATCTTTATTCAATAGAGCCTGCACAGTGGATTAATCTTCTTCAGATGATAAGTGCACGGCCAGAAGGCCCTCCCCATTTGAAAATTACTGGTATTCATGAGCAGAAAGTGGTATTGGAGCAAATGGCTCTTCAGTTGGCAGAGGAAGCTGACAGATTGGACATCCCATTTCAATTCAACCCTATAGTGTGTAAATTAGAGAATCTTGATCTTGAAAGTTTGGGTGTTAAGAATGGTGAAGCTCTTGCTGTCAGCTCTATACTTAAGCTACATTCTCTCTTGGCTACTGATGATGATATGCTAAGAAGAGACTCACCTGTGGCATTAAAGAACCTGCAGAAAGTTTTCCATAATCGCCAGCGGCCTTTACGGGAGTTTCTTGACAAGGATCTAATCAATTTGTATTTGGCTAGCCCGGATTCCACCTCCACATCATCCCCACTATCTCTATGTGCTTCCCCCAAAATGGAGAGCTTTCTAAGTTCTATTTGGAGCCTCTCACCAAAGTTAATGGTAATAACTGAGCAGGAAGCAGACCATAATGGTTTCACTTTAATGGAGAGGGTCAAGAAAGCATTGAACTTCTATGCTGCTCTATTTGATTGCTTGGACTCCACGGTATCAAGAGCACCAATAGAGCGACATAAGATTGAGAAGATGCTTTTTGGCGAGGAAATTAAAAACATCATTGCATGTGAGGGAGCAGAGAGAAAGGAGAGGCATGAGAAGCTTGAGAAATGGATTTCGAGGCTTGAGTTGGCTGGTTTCGAGAGGGTGCCATTCAGCTACTATGGTAGATTGCAGGCTGGGAGGATGTTGCAGATCAGTAATTATGGTGGCTATAATTTTAAAGAAGAGAATGGATGTTTGGTTATCTGCTGGAAAAGTATTCCCCTATTTTCGGTTTCAGCCTGGAGAAGGTGGTCAAATTAAGATTACTAGCTATCTGCCCATATGATTTTTCTTTTTCTTTTTCTTACTGTGTCACTTGTTTGTTTTAGTTTCCTTTCTATATGTAGACTGAGATATTGTATATTTGGCTGAAACCACCATATTTGAAGCAATTTATGGATAATGAGTACTCTGTCCTTTTCTAGCATTTGATACACCCCATTATACTTTGATTTGGTGGTCTTGACTCTGGCAGTCACAGTTACCCATGGAACTTGTACCTCTAGAGCTTAAATTAGCATGTACTCTCAATATTTTGATAACCTAACCAGGCACTCAAGTTTTAGAAGACAACCACCATCATTTGTTACTTGGGGTTAGCCAGCCTTATTCTATTGCTAGCATGGGAAAGAGGAAGCAAATCTAATCCCAATTGTAAAGCATGCGGTTTGGTTGGGGTCAATGTCTTGCGTTCAGATCCTCAAGGGTGAAAGTTTGAGTCTCTTTAGGATGCTTTCCTGCTAATGCTGTTGGGATCCTAGATTCCTAGTGGAATTAAGTTCTTATGACTGATTCTCAAAAAAAGAAAAAGAAAAAAGGTTCTTATGACTGAACTCACCTAAAGGAGTGCCTACAATTTCCTATGCCATCTAGGTCTTAGTGTATACACCTCATGTTGAATCATGAAAAAAATATACATTTTGGCTTAAATAGCAAAAGAACCAAATGATTATTACATGAGAAATTATGATGTTAACATAAGGTTAAAATTTAAATCATAAGTGGTCACCATTAGAATCTAAGGGTAATTTTTTTTTTTTTGTTCCTTTCAACTTGAGAATTAGGGTATTTTTCTGGATCATTAAAAAACTCAATTTGAATGTGGCAAAAATTGGTCTAACTTGGACTTCAATACGTAGGATTTTTCATTTTAATTTAATTGGTCCTTAGCGAGTTAGTAAAAGTCAACCTAATGCTTGATTTCTATTGCCAAGGATTTAATGTTCTTGTACACATAATAATTCTACTAAAGGATAATGGAAAAAAAATTTATATAATCTTGAATTAGATTGTTTCACATGAATTATCAATGATAAAATTGATTGATTGAAGTCAATATAACCATATATCTTTTGTCTTTAATATGTAATTCAATTTTAAGACATTTGCATGTTTATGCATCTATATTTTATATAATATCTAATAGCTAAATCTTAGCATCTATTGTTACTATACTCATGTTAAGCCATATATATATATATATATATATGGTTTTTTTTTTTTTGAGAGATACTTACAACATACTACTACAACCCAGTAATTCAAATCATTTCTCTCCAGAGCCCCAAACACTTTGTACATAGGGAGGTGCCAATATGGCTCATGTTAAGCCATATTAGTATAGCATTTCAGTTCATTCTGTCCACTTCAGTCTAGCTCAATCCATATGGTCTATTTCAATCCAATTCGATCCACTTCGGTACATTTCGATGCACTTAAGAATGTGAAAAAACAAATTTGGGTTCAATTTTAGTTTTTCTCGGATTGGTTTAGGGTCCAATTTCTGGTTGAACTGACCGATAAAGTAGTGATAGTAAATTAAGTAGCATCTTAAATATAAATCCCTTAATTTAGGTGGATGATAATTCACTTTTTCCTTTTGTGTGTGTATGTGTGGAGAATTCTCTATCGTGATAGTTGCTACCAAGGGATTGAAAAATCATTATCTGTTTATTAGGGGAAAAAAAAAAAAACAATCCAATCCTCTAATACATGGCAATTAACTAGTCATCCCAAGAGGATGTGGTTTCCAATGCCATTAATTTGTAAATGATGGAATTAAAGCCAAATAATGAAATTTGTAAATTATGAGATTTATAATTCCATAATTAATAAATTATTTTATTTTATTTTTATTTTATTTTTGTATTTTACAATTTCTCACCCAAATAGTGGCTAGGAGCTATTATTATGTTGACATCTAGGAAGTTTTCCTCAATGGACCATTCAGTTATCTTTTTTACCCAAGGGAAAAAAAAAATATAATCATCCAGTATATGGTAATTAGCTAACAATAATATAATTTTTTACCATCTAACAGACAATAGAAATGGGTAAAATCATGATTATCTCACTCCCTAGGTTCAAGATTACCTGTTTTAATTGAAGTTCAGTATAATTTTACATATTAAAAAGATCAAATTTTTTAGGTTGGAAATGTTCTTTACTTTTTAATGTTTTTTTTTTTTTAAGAATCTTTTATTCTTAAACTTTCAAGTTTCAACCCAATACATTACACTAGGAACAAAAACATGAATTTTGTATCAACAGCTAAGCTAAAATTGTCTTATTTTCGACAATTCCAACCCGGTGACGATTCCTTTACAAATCCTTATCTTCTTGTCAAATGTTCCATCTCTTATACATCACCAAATTTAGCTAAGATAAAGAAATCCATCTGAAAGATTTCGATAATTTTATATGATTTTGTTCTTAACCCAGAATCCAAATGCAATATGATAAAGCTTACATAAATTTTAGAGAAGCTCCGTTCTCCTCCTAAGTCCTAACAATTATTAATTTGGAGAAAATCCACTCTTGGTTATAAAAGACCAATGGTTTTTCGTTGATAGCATCCACACTAAAACATATTTTTTTGAGAGTGCACACAAAACATGTTTAGGACCGATGTATATACAAGACAGAAAGCTACCTTTCCTAGCAGAAGGCCAATATGCTGGTGTTATAACAAGCTTATCTAAGCATAAAGCAATGAATGCTTCTCTTTAGACATTAAGCTTTCTCTTTCAATGAAAAGGTACCAATAATCCAATATGCTTGTCTTAGCATACACTGAAAATGACTAATGCTTGTGAGTTCTGGTTAGCTTAATTTGTAAAATTTCTTATCATCGAATAAAAGATATAGAGTTCGATCTTCACTTATACCAAAAAATCAATTGATATTTTGGTGATGCCATAAGTTGAAACTATCTATATATGCTTTTTTTTATAATATAAATATTTTATTTATGTACAACAAAAAATCCATGCCTTTCTTTTTCAATGATAATATCTAAATTCTAGACTGGACAAAATCCATGCCACATCCGCAAACCACAAAGAGAGAGGACGAAACATTGGGAAAAAAAAGGTACCTAGCGGTAAATCCAAGTTGTGAACTAGATTCCACATCATAAAACCGTTAGCATTACTAACAAATTGCTCGAATTCACTAGTGAAAAAAAATTGTTGTAACCAAAGTTTTCATTGAAGACTTGGAGCCATTAAATTGGTGCTAGGATTGATTTTGTGATTTTTTTTTTGTCCCTCCTAAATTTGAGCTAGTATTATTACAAAAAAATTAGTATGTATGCTTATAAATTTGTTGGTAAAGTATCCTTCATTTTTCATATTAACATGTATACATCGTGGAGTGTTTTAAAAAATTGATATAAACTAAAGACTAAGACATATAGGTGCGATTAGGTTGAGTTTTTTCCATTTTTGATCCTCCCAACTCGCTTAGAAAGCACTGTCATATATGAAGACAAAAAATATATGAAGACAAAACCGTAAAACATCTTACATTGCCAACAACGATCCAAGGAAAAGACCATCAAAGCAATAGGTCAATAGCTTTATTTTACTGGACTCACTTCGCTACACAATCCTGACCCCAAAATTTGCATAGCTCTGAATCCACTTTGATGGTTTAGCAGACTAGCTCACCAAAAGTGGAAATTTTCTTAGAGGTTTTTCTGAGTTTTTGATCAATTTGAAAACCCAGCTGGGAATTTAAAGTTAGTGGTGTACTTGATCAATTCTAAGGAGCAACCAATTGAACATTCCCTGGTAATTTCCCATGTTTCCGTTCCATATATATTTAATCCTTTTTGATCAGTTATTGAAAATAATACATTCCCTTAAGCTTGCTTTTGGATTGAATAGTAAGTGTGTGTGTTTAAAAAAAAAGAGAAAATAACATGGTTTTCATTCAAGCTGTGTTTGGTTGCGGGGAAAATGTTGGAGCAGAATAGAACTGAGGTTTTCAAATTTTTTTATGTTTTATTTTTTTGGTTTTATGGAATCAAGAAAACTAATTTTGATTGGATTTTTATTTTTATTTTTTTGGTAACTTAAAAAATGGTTTTAGCTTACTTTTCTGCAGCTTAAAATTTAGGGACACAAATTGGTTTTTCTGTTTCTTAAAAGTTTCTTTGAGTTTATGGTTCTAATTTACTGTCAGTTGGCTTATACTGTTGAGATATAGGAAGGAAAAGTTCCATTGTCTTGAAACTATTTTTTGATTTTGTGAGTAATTAGCAACCCAAATAGCCCCACATTTACTTCCAAAGGAATTTATTGAAGAAGAAAAAATTATGTTTTAAGAGTGATATATTTGAAGTGTTCCTCAACTGCTTTTGACTTTGAGAACCAAAACTGTTACTTGAAAATATATTGAAAAACCAAACAATATTTACCTTCGTTGGCTTAAGTTTGTAATTTTTTAACAAACCTAACAACAAAAAGGGAGGGAAAGATTCAAGATATAGTTCTTTCTTCCTTCCCTCAACTTTCTCTATCATCAAGTGGTGTGGTGTTATTATTGCAGCAATTAAAATTTATTCTCCTTCACATCGAATCCCATTCTAGCTGTTATTCAGATCTCCATTCCCAGTGCATTAAGTTTGCTCTCAGTTATTGATGGCAAGAGCAAAACAAGAAGACAGATCTTCTTTAACTTCATCCCATGAATCCTCTCCTGGATTAGGATCACCATACCCCCTGGCTCAGATCACCACGATCTGTGGAAGGAGGTTTGCAATTGATAGAACTTCTTGGAGAATGTGCTAGCCATGTAACTGCCAGATGTCTTCATAGTGTTAATACCAGGCTTGAACATATTTACCTTGCCCCTCCTAAAGGCACTGCAATTCAGCGAATTGCTTCATATTTCATTTAGGCATTTGCTGATAGGATGCTTAAAGGCTTTACCGGTCTGCACAAAGCACTGAATTCGACGAAAATATCATCAGTCTTTGAGGAAATTCTTGTTCAAAAATTTTTCTATGAGCATTGCCCCTTCTTGAAGTATGCATATTTGATCACTAATCGGGCCATTATGGAAGCTATGGAAGGGGAAAAAGTAGTTCATATTATTGATCTCTATCCAGTTGAGCCAGAACAATGGATTAGACTTCTTCAGGCATTAAGTGTGCGGCAAGAAGGGGCACCCGATTTGAAAATTACGGGTATTCATGAACAGAATGAAGTATTAGTAAAAATGGATCTTCAGTTGAAAGAAGAAGCTGACAGGTTGAGCATCCCATTTCGATTCAATCCTATAGTTAGCACAATAGAGAATCTTGATATTGAAAGTTTGGGCATCAAGACTGGAGAAGCTCTTGCAGTCATCTCTTTACTTCAGCTACATTCTCTCTTGGCTATTGACGAGGTAGCGGTAAGAAGGAATCAGCAGTCTCTTCAACAGTTTCTTGAGACGGATCTGAATCATTTGTATATTGCCAGTGCTTCCTCCTCGACATCATCTGAACTATCTCTAAGTGCTTCCCCAAAAATGGAGAGCTTTCTAAGTTCTCTTCTGCGTTTCTCACCTAAGCTGATGGTGATAACTGAGCAGGAAGCAAATCATAATGGTTTTACATTAATAGAGAGAGTACACAATGCAATGAAATTCTATGCTGCTCTCTTTGATTGTTTGGATTCCACCAAATCAATGGCACCAATAGAGCAACAAAAGGTTGAGAAGATGCTTTTTGGAGAGGAAATTAAAAACAATGTAGCTTGTGATGGAGCAGAGAGAAAGGAGAGGCATGAGAAGCTTGAGAAATGGATTTTATGGCTTGAGTGAGCCGGTTTCAGGAGGGTGCCATTTAGCTATTATGGTAGAGTTGATGCTAGTACAATGTTGCAGTACTATAGTGATGGGTATAGCTTCACAGAAGAGAATGGATGTTTGGTTATCTACTGGCATAAGATTTCCTTATATTCAGTTTCAGCCTGGACGTTCAGATGATGAAACTGAAATTGCTAGCAGTGGCTAATGATTTCTTTCTATTGTTGTTGTTGCTTCTTTTTTTTTTTTTTTCAATAGTAACAATGGTGGAGAGGTGATTTGAGCCCTCGATGTCATGGACACACCAAGCCTTGCTCTTTAAGGCTCTTAGTCTTTCTCTTGATCTTTCTATTTGTCATTTTTCTTTTTCTTCTTCGTATAAAAAGATCTTATGTTTTTTTTTCTTCTTCTGTGAATGCAAATGTTGTACCGGAAGGTTTAAAAATTGAGCGATGTTAGAGGTAACCCCAAGATGATTCTCTGTTTATTTGCTGGAACCTAATTTTGAATAAATTTAAGGATAGAGAGCTCTAGGAATGCAAGACGAACTCAAGACATTCGACGAATAAAAATCCTCAGTCTCAGCCTCAGTCTCACTCTAAGTTTACTGAGAACAAATTCGACTTGATTATGATTTAGATCCCAAGTTAAAATTACGCCTAAAGATATTTTATCAGAAAGTATGTATACTTTGTGGGAATGTTTGTACAGTTTGTGGGAAAATCTGTATATTTTGTGGCAATGTATATAAATTTTATGAAAAAATCTATATATCTTGTAGGAAAGTCTGTACACTGTGTTGGAAATTAAGTCTGTACATTCTATAGAAAAGTTTGTATAATTTGTGAGAAAGTTTGTATATTTTAGGATAAAAGTTCGTATATTATTTTGGGAAGTCCGTATACTTTATGAGAAATTTCGTATATTTTAGTGGAAAGTTTTTATATCTAATTAGAAAGTATATATAATTTTTGGCAAATTCTCTACACTCTTCAGGAAAGTTTGTAAGTCGTTCCATTGGAAAGTCTGGAAATGTTTTAGGAAAAATTGAATATTTTATGCAAAAGTTTGTATATTTTATTAAAAAATCTGTCCATTTTATTTAGAAAATCTGTATATCTTGTAAGAAAGTCTATACACTATGTTCCAGGGACGTAGCTATATATTCATGCTCCATTTTTGTTCCATGCTTTCACAAAAAATATACTTTCTTTATTCAATTTTTCATTAAATTTTGATCATTTTTGTGAATTTCTGTTTGAGTTCTAAATGATTTATGAAATTTATCTTAAAGCATTAGCATTGGATAATTGCAGCTTAAGTGTCCAAAGAAGCTTGCGATAAAAACACACACACACATATATTCTTTTATACGTAGCTTGGATAAAAAGAACATGGTTGTCTTTGGGTTAATCTAGAGCTACAATATGAAGATTTAGGGTATTACACATTTTTTAAGCATTTGGGTTTGAGTGTATCTCGCCCCCCTCACTCAAAATCCTAGCTCCGTCCCTGCTATGTTCGAAGGTCTGTATGTTCTATGTGAAAGTTTGTATAATTTGTGGGAAATTTTGTATGTTTTGGGGAAAAGTATTTATATTTTGTTGGTAAGTTTGTATGCTTTCTGATAAATTATATTCTATATATTTTTAGGGCTATTTTGTAATCTAATTATAAAGTCTATATTTTTTGGCAAAGCCTATAAACTTTTTATGAAAATCTGTGTATGTTTTGGGAAAGTCAGAATATATTTGGAAAAAATTTCATAAATTTTGTGGGAAAGTGCATATGTAATGGAAAAATCTGTATATTTTTGGGAAAGTCTGTACACTTTTTGGGAAATTTGGTATGTTCTATGTGAAACTCTGATCATTTTGGGAGAAATTGTTTATATTTTATGGGAAAATTTGTAAATTTTATGGGTTATTATATTTTATTTTATATTTTATAGGAATGTCATATATTTTGTAAGAAAGTCTGTACACCTTGTAAGAAAGTCAATACATTCTATAGTCATATTTGTACATTTTGTGGGAAATTTAGTATATTTTATGGAAAAGTCTTGTATAATTGATGAGAAAGTATGTATATTTTATGGGAAAATCTGGACACTTTGTGGGAAAATTTGTATATTCTATGATAAATTTGTACAATTTGTGAGAAAATCTGTTTATTTTGTATTAAAGTTTTTACAGTTAGTGGAAAAGTTTGTATATATGATTGGAAATTTTTTATAAATTTATTGGAAAGTCTATACAGTTTGTGGGATAGTATGTGCACTTTGTCGAAAACCAATAGATGGTCAAAAAACCGTTGTTGTCAATGGTCGATTTGGCAGTGTGGTGCAATTGGCTTTGGTTGGTTTTGGAATGGACTACTTGGGTCTTAAATTGATTCTTTTTGCAAGTTTCCTTATCAATTTTGGGCTCAAAAATTCAAATTAAATCAAATTTTAGGTGAAAAGGCAGGAGATTTTTATCAAACACGACTTTTTAGTTTTGAGCTATAAATGCAAACAAGATAGGCATTGGATGTTAGGGATATGGGCTTGGCCCTAAAATAGCAACAACAAAAAATGATAAATTTTGATAATATTATTTTTAAAATTCAATTTTCAAATATAGGCATTATACATATATTTATATAGAAAACAAAAATCTACTACCATCCTAAACTTATATAGTATTTAAACTTAAATGTAACATGTAATATGTGTTCCATGGCTTTGGAAATGTACAATTTTTTTCCTTTTTAATGTTCTTGGAGATGTTCAAATAAGTCAACCAATTATGATAATACTAAAAATGTGATAAAATACTATAATTATGAAATTCAAATCTTCTTATTAGATTTAGGCTTTAATACCTATATCACTATATATTGCTGCTGAATGAAAACTCCATTATATGTTCCTTTACATAAACTTGTAAAGACAGTTAATAATTTCAAATAACACAACTTACAAAATATATTATATTCTATTATAAAATAATTATATCATATTTTCTCGTGCATCGCATTGGTTTACGACTAGTTATCATATTAAACAAGAGTGACAAGAGATTGAAAAACACTCATATCATAGTGTCAAAAACTGTCTTTTGCTTGGGTTGAAATTGCTCTTTATTATCAAGTGAAGACATCAATAGATTATTTTTTGGTGTAGCAAAGTTTCAAATATGTTGGATATATACATGTGAAAAGTCCCACACTAATAATAATTAGAAGAATGAGTGATTAATATAACATAGTTACACCCAAACTTATAATTCCCCCTTCCTTTTTAGCAGTCATCAATGATGTATTATGCGATTACTAATTGTGAGTACGATAGATATTCACTATGAGAATTATAAAGAATCCTCAACTTATCTCTCTCATCCTTGTAGAAGTGCCAAACACAATCTTCTCCTTTCAACGTTTACATCAAGAAGAATTCTTGAAGACATCACAAAGCACACGCAAGCAAAAAGGTCCAAAATTCAGGCTAGCAAATGATTGTAATCAAGGCTTGTTTTGTTTTTTGTTTTTTTGTTTTTTGTTTTTTTATTGCGAATTCCCTACCATGATAAGATTTTCGCATTTCTCAAAGTCCACCTAATGCAAGGTCCAAGAACAATTATATGTTATTTTCTTTGAGTATGAAGAAAGTTGCAATAGAGAAATCTGGCAAAAGAAAACTCTTTTGCTTGTATTTTCCTATTTTGATACTGATTTTGTGAAATCTCATTTGTCTCCTGTTTTATCAAATAAAATTTTGTAATTAGTCAAAATATATTTTTATATACGATTATATTGGGTCTTTTTGTTTCAGCTTATTTGATTTATTTTGTTATAATAATATTTAAAATTTTGTCTTTTTAAAGCACATCTTGCTTTTACACAACTTATTTCTTAACTTACAAATCAATAAAAATTAAGTTCCTTCAATTAGACCTAGCAATAAACAAGTCCAATTACTTAAAGATTGAAGACTCTTAGATGATTTTTAACTTTTTCTTTTCTTTTCTTTGTGTTGTCTCTTAGAGATGATTTTTAACTTTTTCTTTTCTTTTCTTTGTGTTGTCTCTTAGAGATTGAAGACTCTTAGATGATTTTTAACCTTTTCTTTTCTTTTTCTTTGTGTTGTCTCCTATGGGTGACTATTGCTAACATAGATAAATAGCATCATGAAGAGAGTTAAATATTCAGTTCACATACCTAGTGTGGGAGGGGTAAGATCCGAGTACGTAATAGAACTCTGTGGGCCCAGCCCGAGAAGGTGAAAGGGCCTATTCCCTCATTAGTTCTAACCTAATACATAAATGAGAGCCTGAGAATAGGTGCCGAAGAGGCCAATTGCCCAAAGAGTCCGAAGAGCAAGTGTTCCTTGAGTGGCATTGAGTGGGCCCCTTGGACCAAAAGATAAAATACTGAGGAAGGTGGTAGAGACATGTAAGCAAAGAAGAGGGGAAATATCCAAGTAAAGTACCCATCACTTCCACATTCAATGCATTGCACTAACTCAGCTAGCCACATTAATGGAAGAATGACCATTGAACAGTACCTTTACAGTTTGCAGCACATTCTACCACCTTCAGCAAAATCTTAATGAGACAAGCATTCAAAGGAAGATTAGTAGCTGTACAAGTGGAAGGTTAGGATACAATTTAGATAGTTATATAAAGAAAGGAAACACCTCTAGAAATGGGGGATGAAAAACTTGAAAAAGAAACATACTTTGTGTAATACTACCCTGTAAACGAGACTTGAACATTATATGTATTAGTGCTTCATGGACCAACCTGAGGAAGAGTTAATATCAAAATATACTTCTCTCTTTTGGGTTACTTGATATTTTTCTATTAACTTAAAAGCTAAACCATATAGGCACACTAAGGTTGACCTCGAAAACCCATTTTCTACAAATTAATTGTATTGAGTTGTCATATATTAACTCTCCATCTAATTCGAGTTAAAATTGATTTTCGCCTGCTTACACCTAGCATACATATATTCAACCAAAAAACATATTCAGTTCAAATACATAACATGTGACTTTGTACTTACAGAAGTTTCAAGCTCAAGTAGATAAATATAAAAATTTTAAGAATCCAAAAAAATAAAATAAAAAAGGAATAAGTAAGGGCACAATTATGAGAAATGTTGGGTTTGGTTGTATTAGGAGTTTTTTTTTTACTCAATCCGATCTCCTTAGGTTAAGAAATCTTCAAAACAACCTAACTCAACCCATGATAGCTCTAAGAATTAGGTTAGGTTGTCGCGTTGTGACCATTTTGTCAACCTAATAAAAAAATTAAGATTTTATTCAATAATTTAAGTTATAATTCTACAAATGATTAAAATTTATACAATTGAGTCTACTAATCCAATTTATCATATATGAGTTTTAAAATACCAAAATAAATGAAACTACAAAATTAAATTAAGACCAAAAATTCTAAAACCAAAACTATTCAAATTAGTTGCAGATCTAAATATATAATTATTTTGAGATTTGGTATGATATATAATTTATTCTAGACAATTTTTTCTACCTAAAAATTAAACAATTTTTAAAAGTAATTTCTAAATTCTATTTTTACAAATATAAAATTTTATTATTTTTGGTGTTTTTTTTTTATTCATATTATTCTTTTGTGAAGTGGTCCATATTCTTCTAACTATTGTTATTGTGTATTATATTTTTCTAATTTTTTTGGTACAACTAAAATTTTTAAAGATTCAAATTTCTCATTTTTCTCAAGGAAATTATCATGATAATAAAAATTATCAAATAATTATAATTGATATTACTAAAATAATTAATAGGCACATTCAAATATATAGCCATGTAGATTGTGTTTTGATAAAAACTAAAATTGTCACTTCCAAACTAAGGATTAACTTGACAAAAATCAAACCAAAGCTCAGAGAGAGAGAGAGACCAAAGTGGACCGAGTTGGACCAAATAGACTGAAGTGGACCAAAATGCAATAAAGTAGACCGAATTGACCAAAGTGAAATGAGTGCACTGAAACTGACCAACTGCTATCCTTCAACTTTTAAATATTTAATAAATTTGCCTAAGACAACATCCCAACTCCACCCAAACCTCAACTCCTTGTCCGTTGGTCTCCACCTCCCCAAAATATGTTTTAAAGTGAATTTTCGATGGTGCAGTATTCCAACAGATACAAGTGGTTGGGATTGTACTCATCATAAGTAGAAATTAAAGAGGTAGTAGCTTTGGCAAGGCGTAAGGAAGACTAGTTTGTTTTAGAAATTGGGTTTAGAGATGTTGCTTTTGAAGGTGACATGGAGGTGATCATTAGTTATACCATCCAAGACAATTCATGCTTCTTGAGAATGACTAGTTTCTCTCACGTAAAACGCAATGACAATGTTGTTGCTCATGCTTTAGTCAAAGAGGCAAAAGCCTCAAACGAGTTACAGGTGTGGCTGGAAGAAGTTTCAAATGACTTAGCTTCTTATGAAGTACATGATTTCTCCTTCTTCTTCTTCTTCTTCTTCTTCTTTTTTTTGAAATAAAACTATTCAGTTTGGATTCTCTAAAAGAAAAAGATTACAAGACACACACACACACACACACACACACACAGATATATATATATATATATATATATATATATATATATATGTAAGGACATTGGGCCCAGTAATTTACAAAGGATGGCCCAACAAAGTCTTCTGGGCTAAAAACCCAAATCTGAGGACATCAAATGATCTAGGAGTACGTGAATGTACCTCATAAAGAAAATGCCAGGTAAAGATGTGATAAACGAGTGACCAATTATGTCCGAGGAATAGATTTGTCCTCGGATAGTTAAGCCGAGGTCATAGGAAGAGAGTTTTAATGTCCCCAGGCTATGTTATAAGAAATCCTATAACTATGGGAAGACACGGCACACATGGAGGACAATAGAAAGAGCGGTGAAATATCTAAGGTAAAGCTGCTACCACCGCCCACACATTAAAAGCTCTGTAATTGATATACTGACTGCATTGATGGAAATATGGGACCTGAGCATGAGGTTTGGAACTTGGTCCCTGACTCCAGCGGACTTCGGGGAAAAATTGATGGGACAAGTATCCAAAGCCAGCGTTACAACCATGAGGTGGAAGATGATAAAGAGAAGAAGAGGAAGTATAAATAAGGGGAAAGGCCTTCAGAAGAATGGGAGACTTTTTCTGTTGAAGAGAAAGACAATAGTATATGATAATCTAACGATCTATAATTGTAATCAACCTTAGGAAGTAACATTATAAACTATCCTCGGATTGTGTCTGAGGAAGAGCTTTCATTCATACTCTTACAAATAACTCTTTATTTCGTGTCATTGGGCCCGGAGCCCGTTCCTTTTCTTTGTTATTTAAACCATCCTTGAAATTCTAGATTAGAAGTACACTCTCTACAAATTTATTATAAAAAGGCCTTTCAAGCCCTTTTCCTTTCAGTTATAGATTGGGAATTTGAATTGTGTCCTTACAATTGGCGCCGTTTGTGGGAATCTAGTCTTTAAGGAAGTTCAGAACATCATGGTGGGCTTAGGACCACAACGCAGTGCGGAGTTCGTAGGCTCCCAGCATGAGGGTCACTCCTTGCATCCTGATCACGGAGAGAACCGGGAAGGTAGTGTACATACTACGCACACTATCAGAAGTATGAGTCATTCATAAGGAGGAAGCAGAGTTCCTCACGAGAGGAATACCAAGGCCATGCAGAAGGAGATTGATGGCCTAAAAAGAAAGTTGCGTCATGAGAGGCGAAGGAGAACTCCTTCGGTCTCCGACCCCTCTTTGGAGGGATCCGAGGATGACAATTACAGGTAGAGGTCCAGGACTCCCCCGGGTGAATCTTTTTCTTCCGAGGAGGACAACCTGCATGGGAAGCATGGCAGAGACTACTCCTCTAAGGGCTTGGGAAATGATGCGATGGGTAGAGCGTTGCACCAAATCTCCAAGTCACCCTTCACGCGCAGATTGGAGGAAGGGAGGTTACCTCGACGCTTCACACAACCGGCCTTCACTATTTACAATGGCCGGACGGATCCTGTGGAGCAGGTGAGCCATTTCAGCCAAAGAATGGCAGTACATTCCAAGAATGAGATCTTGATATGCAAGATCTTTCCCTCTAGCTTGGGGCCCGTGGCCATGAGATGGTTTGATGGCTTGAGGGCAGGCTCTATTAGTTCTTTCAAAGAGCTTACTAGAGCATTTGGTTCTCGCTTCATCACATGCAGTATAGTTCCTCGGCCATTGGATTCATTATTATCCATGGCCATGAGGGATGGGGAAACCTTGAGAACGTATTTGGATAGGTATTGGGAGATGTTCAATGAAATTGACAGAGACTTCGATGATGTGGCGATAAGGACCTTCAAGGTCGGCCTACCGACGGAGCATGACTTGAGGAAGTCTTTGACGAAGAAACCTGTCAGAAGTGTGCGTCGGCTCATGGATCGCATTGATGAGTACAAAAGGGTTGAGGAAAATCAACAGCAGAGGAAGGGTAAGGCGAAGGTTATCCCACAAGAAAGGAGGGATTTCAGGTCAGACAGATACAACAACAATAGGCCTGCGAGAGATTTTTCCAGACAAGCTGGTCATATGCCCCCACAGGTGGTCAACACCGTTTTCAAAGAACCAGTGCAACAGCTGTTGGAGAAAATCAGGCATGAGTCTTTCTTCAAATGGTCAAATAAGATGGCAGGGGAACCTTTGAGACGTAACCAAAATCTCCATTGCCATTATCACCAGGAGAGGGGTCACACCACCGAGGATTGTCGCACTCTGTGGAATCATTTGGAGCAGTTGGTTAAGGAGAGAAAGCTAAAGCAATTCCTGTATCAACCTAATGGGCAAGGAAACCAATCAGGAGTGGCAAACCACAGTGGCCCTTTATCAAGGCCTCCTCTAGGTACATTCAATGTAATTTTCGCGGTACCTGGAAAAACTGGCTCAGCTCATTTTAGGGTGATGTCCATGGCTTGGACTTTGGCCGAAGAATCAAGGGATCAGCCGAAGAGAATTAAGGCGAATATCCTCCCAGTTTTGGGTTTCTCGGAGGAGGACAAAATGGGGACTATCCAGCCTCATGATGATGCCTTGGTGGTAACCCTAAGAATAGGGAACTACGATGTAAAGAGGGTGATGGTCAATCAAGGCAGTGGCGTAGATATCATATACCCTGACCTATTTAGAAGTTTAAAATTAAAGCTTGAAGATCTTACGGCGTATGACTCACCCTTGATAAGCTTCGAGGGAAAGGTTGTCGTTCCAAAGGGACAAATTAGACTGCCTGTACAATCAGGCCCAGAGGTGGTAAACGTAGATTTTATCGTGGTGGATGCCTATTCTCCCTATACGGCTATTGTGGCAAGACCTTGGCTACATGCGTTGGGAGCTGTTTCCTCAACCTTGCATGTCAAGATTAAATTTTATTCTGGAGACCAGGTGGTGGAGCTACTTGGGAGTCAGTCTGTGGCTCGACAGTGTGTCACGGCTGCAATTCTGCATCAACCTGAGCCGGAGTCCTCGGCCTTGGCTGGCAGAGAGGCGTAGCAATCAAAGTCTTTGGCCGCAGCCAAGGTAGATGAACCTGCATGTGAAGAATTGGAGAAGATTCTCATAAACGACGACCCTGAGAAGTTCTTTCAGGTAAGGGTTCAATTTCCATAGGAGGAGAAGGCAGAACTAATTTTGTTTTTGAGGAAAAATATGGATGTATTTGCATGAAATGCTTATGAAGCCCCTGGGGTTGATCCGAGTTTCATTTGTCATCATTTAAAAGTCAATCCAGCTGTGGTACCGAGGAGGCAACCACCTCAGCGATCCTCTAAAGAGCATTCTGAGGCTGTGAAAGAGGAAGTACTCAAACTCAAGAAGGCGGGTGCTATCAAAGAAGTTTTTTATCTTGAATAATTAGCCCATACGGTGGTGGTGAAGAAGAAGAATGGGAAATGGAGAGTTTGTGTGGACTTCACAGATTTAAACAAAGCTTGCCCGAAGGACTCTTTCCCAATGCCTTGGATTGATTAGTTGGTGGACGCTACTGTTGGACATCCTCGGATGAGTTTTCTTTACGCTTTCCAAGGTTACCACCAAATACCTTTAGCTGTGAAGGACCAGGAGAAGACTGCATTTGTCACTCCTACAGGAAATTATCATTACAAGGTAATGCCCTTTGGTTTGAAAAACGCAGGGGCTACCTATCAAAGGATGATAACGAGAATGTTTGAGACACAGCTGGGATAGACTATTGAGGTATATGTGGATGATATGATGGTAAAGAGTAAAGCAGTTTCTATGCATTTGGAAGATCTGAGCAACACTTTTCAAACGCTAAGAGAGTATAAATTGCGACTCAATGCCTCTAAATGTTCTTTTGGTGTGGGATCGGGCAAGTTTCTAGGCTATATGGTGACTCATCGGGGAATTGAGGTGAATCTTGCTTAGGTTAAGGCCATTAACAACTTACACCCACCTCGGAATCCTAAAGAAGTGCAGAGACTAATAGGTATGACCGCTGCCCTCAACCGATTTATATCTCGGTCCGCGGATAGATGCAGGCCTTTCTTTCAGTTGTTGAATAAATGGAAGGGTTTTGAATGGATCGAGGAGTGTGCGGTGGCTTTTCAATAGCTTAAAGAGTATCTCTCGCAACCACCCATTATGTCTCGATCAAAAATTGATGAAGTTTTGTTTGCATATATTGCAGTAGCTAACCATGCAGTTAGTTTGGTTCTTATACGAGATGATAATAATATCTAGAGGCCAGTTTATTATGTAAGCAAGTCTCTACATGAGGCCGAGGTGAGTTACTTGCCACTGGAGAAAGCTATCTTGGCGGTGGTGCATGCTACACGAAGGCTTCCTCATTACTTCCAATCTCATACGGTTGTTGTCCTTACACAACTCCCTCTTAAATCAATACTTCGGAGTGCGGATTATACGGGAAGAATTGCCAAATGGGGCACTGTCCTAGGAGCTTTCAACATCAAATATATGCCTCGTACCTCCATAAAGAGGCAAGTCATCGCGGATCTTGTGGCGGAGTTTGCTGAGCCCTCATTAGAAGAATATATTGAAGGATCAGGCGTGGGTAAAAAATCAGTAGGCATGATTTCATACAAAGAACCTCCGTTATGGAAAGTACGTGTTGATGGAGCAGCAAATCAAAGAGGATCTGGTGTAGGGCTAGTTTTGGTATCCCCGGAGGGAATTACTTTTGAGAAATCTTTGAGATTGGGCTTCTCGGCCACCAACAACGAAGTAGAATATGAGGCCATCCTCGCTGGGATGAACATGGTTCATAAGATGGAAGGGAAGATAGTACAAATGTTCTCGGATTCACTATTGGTGGTAGGCCAAGTAGAAGGGAAGTTAGAAGCAAGAGATTCAAGAATGCAAGGATACCTAACCCAGGTCAGGTGTATGCAATTTAAATTTGAGTCTTTTTCTTTATTACATGTATCCAGATGTGGGAATACCTATGCTGATTCCTTAGCCACACTCGTAACATCCTCGGCGCAAAGCCTACCGTGGGTTATTCTTGTTGAAGATTTGTTGAAACCCATTGGGACGAATGGTAATGCCACTCGAATTCTTCAAATTAGGATAGGGCCTAATTGGATGGATCAAATAGTAACATTTCTCAAAGATGACATCCTGCCTAGAGAAAAAGCCAAAGCAAATAAAGTTCGTAGGAAAGCAACTCGGTTCTGGTTATCCGAGGACTAGAAATTATATAAACGCTCTTTTTAGGGACCATATTTGATATGTATGCACCTCGAGGCAACGAAGTTACTTTTGGAAGAGTTGCATGAAGGGATTTGTGGAAGTCACACTAGGGGAAGGTCTCTAGCTCATAGAGCCCTTACTCAGGGCTATTGGTGGCCCAATATGCAAAGGGAGGCGCAGGATTATACGAAGAAGTGTGACCAATGTTAAAGATTCGCTCCAAATATACATCAACCAGGAGGTGTCCTTAATCCTCTATCTAGCCCTTAGCCTTTTGCTCAATGGGGCTTGGACATTGTTGGACCTTTCCCAAAAGCAACAGGAAACAGGCGATGGCTCCTCGTTGGAACGGATTATTTCACCAAATGGGTTGAAGCTGAGCCATTATCAAATATCAGAGACATGGAAGCAAAAAAGTTTGTATGGAAGAACATCGTTACCAGGTTTGGCATCCCTCATACTCTCATTTTAGATAATGGTCTACAATTTGATAGCAAAGCCTTTAGGAAATACTGTTGTGATCTGGGCATCACGAATAGATATTCCACTCTAACTTACCCTCAAAGGAATGGGCAAGCCGAGGCCATCAATAAAGTGATAGTTAATGGACTCAAAAAAGGTTGGGTGACGCTAAGGGAAGATGGGTGGAAGAACTACCACATGTCTTGTGGACATATTGAACTACACCACGAAGATCCATAGGAGAAACACCCTTCTCCATGACTTATGGAGTCGAGGCAGTAATACCCCTAGAAGCTGGGTTCCCAACCCTAAAGAAAAGCTCCTTCATTCCAGATAGCAATGATAATCTATTGAGGAGAAATTTAGACTTAGTTGAGGAACGACGAGAGAATGTCATGGTTCAACTAGCTTATTATCAACATAAGCTAAAGCAGGGGTATGATTCTCATGTAAAACTGCGACCTCTTGCACTTGGGGACTTGGTATTGAGGAAAGTTTTGGGCATAACAAAGAACCCAGCATGGGGAAAACTGGGGCTCAACTGGGAAGGACCTTATCGTATTACTTCGATCGTAGGAATAGGGGCTTACAATCTTGAGGATTTGGACGAACATGTTGTATAACGTCCTTGGAATGTAAATAACCTACGAAGGTACTATTATTAAATGAAAGGCACTTCGGCCATTTTTGTTAAAAACTGTATTATGCTAATTGTCTTCGTTCATCTAAGTATCAAACTGAAACTTGATATGCTTGGATCCTCGGACCACATACCTCGTCTAAATTGATATTTTTTACCAAGTGTTAAACAGAACCTTAGTTATGTCTGGTCCTCAGATCATCTACTTTTAGAAAATTAACATTTGAATTTTTTCCATCTAAGTATCAAACTGAAACTTGGTATGCCTGGATCCTTGGACCACATACCTCGTCTAAATTGATATTTTTTACCAAGTGTTAAACAGAACCTTAGTTATGTCTGGTCCTCGGATCATCTACTTTGGGAAAATTAACATTTGAATTGTTTTCATCTAAGTATCAAACTGAAACTTGGTATGCCTGGATCCTCGGATCACATACCTCGTCTAAATTGATATTTTTTTACCAAGTGTTAAACAGAACCTTAGTTATGTCTAGTTTTGGGATCATCTACTTTGGGAAAATTAACATTTCAATTGTTTTCATCTAAGTATCAAATTGAAGCTTGGTGTGCCTGGATCCTCGGACCACATACCTCGTCTAAATTGATATTTTTTACCAAGTGTTAAACAGAACCTTAGTTATGTCTGGTTCCCAGATCATCTACTTTGGGGAAATTAACATTCCT
This sequence comes from Castanea sativa, assembly GCF_040712315.1. NCBI lineage: Eukaryota > Viridiplantae > Streptophyta > Magnoliopsida > Fagales > Fagaceae > Castanea > Castanea sativa. Next base: position 62,283,128 of record NC_134023.1, on the reverse strand, counting down.
TTTCTTTTTATTAAAGTATCAAAGCTTGGTATGCCTAGATCATTAGACCATATGCCTTATTTAAAGTATTTAACATAGATTACTAGAAGTTTTTGACCCTTAGACGTGCCCCATCTAAATGAAAATTCAAACCGTTTAAAGTCTTCCTGAGATAGTGATAAATGGATAAGAAGTCCATGAGCATCGCTTAATGCATCTCCAGGCATATTGAACCTGTCTATGGTATAAAGTTCAATCCAGGTTGTTGCTTTGACTTTAGCAAATTAACAAGGGTAAAAGAATTACTGTTCTAAATGTAGCAAAACAAATATGAAGTGATATAATCAAAGCAAAACAAAGGCAAAAATCATCAAAGAAAGAAAGTAGAATTTGCGCTTACATTAAATTCAAAGAGTACTTTTGTAATTACAAAAAACTTACGAAATTACACTTAGCAAAAATAAAGGAAAGACCAAAACAAAGGAAGAGCAATCATTGCTTCAACTTTATCTTCAGAGGGCCTTTAGGGTCTTGAGGAGGTGGAGGCTACACCGAAGACTCATCGGCAATTCCTTTACCTTTGGGATCATCCTTCAAAGGTATCGGATTCGCTTGATCACCCAGCTTATCCTTGGAAGATTCATAAAGGTCACTTGAGGGCTGTATGTCCTCTAGTGCCTTTTCTTGTATTGGATCAGCTTGCTTGGGGAGTTGATCTTCTGAAAGAGCTGAGTCTTCAGCCAGTTCACCTCTCTTATCCTCAGATGGTAGTTGGGTAGCGTCATCGCCAGCTTGAGGAACGTCAGAGGCTCGAATTGCTGGAGGATAGTAGACACTCTCTGCTTTCCAAAGAGTAGAAGAAGCATCAACCCTAGCTTGGGAAAGTGCCTCGTTCCACACTTGGAGGCAGTAATGTCTGCATACCTCAGGAACCTGAGCCTTGAAGGTTTCCGTGATCTCCTTCACACCAATCTCGTAACCTTCCTATTCAGCTCGGTCCTTTGAATTCTTGGCCTCTTCTTTTTCCTTTTCAGCCTTTTCCTTTTCTTGAAGGGCTTTCTTTTTGCCCTTGATGGCCTCCTGCTTGACTCTCTTAGACTTCTTCAGATCTTTTTTAAGATCCTCAATAAGCTTCCGTGTTGCAGCGAGGTTCTCGTCTGTTTGTCAGAGCAGCAGTCGTTGGTCCTCGGCCTGTTTAGTGGTTGTTTTGAGATCAGCCTCTAAACCTGACCTCTCGCTCTCTGCCTTAGTCAATTTGTCTGAGACCTCCTACAGCTTCTTCTTCTGTAGGTCCGAGATCCTTTGGGCAGTTTCGTGCCTCGATTCCTCGGCCCTTAGAGACTTGTACAAGTTGATGGCGATCTCTTCTGCCCTATGGATAGATTGAACAGCTTATAAACAAAAAAAAAAAAAATATATATATATATATATATATATATATACACACACACACACATACATATAAGTTTTATGAAATAAAGAATAAAAAATAGACAAGGTTTAGAGGAAAAACTCACCATCGCAAGTTCCTTCTTCAGAATCATGAAGACATTGTGGTCTCTTTTCTTTCTGAGCTCACCCATGTCCTTGGGGAGCAGCAACGCTTGCTCCAATGCGTCTGCCACACATGCAGCAGTCCCCTCATCAAAGTTTCTGATGGACGCGTCAACGGTAATGGCCCTGTCGTCCATAGTCATGTCAGGGAGCCATAGAGGAGCATGCACGGCCACATGAGACTCAGTCCGTTTGTCCGACCTAGTCTGCACGGTGCGGGCCTGCTTGCCACCTTTTTCAATCTCGGGCTCTTTAGGAAGAGAGCCCTTTCCTACCTCCATTACTTCTTTTTCCTTTTGCTGATCCTTTTTTCTTTTAAGGTCAGCCGGATTGGTACGTTGAGGCTAGGAAGGAGGAGGAGGAGGAGGGAGGCTAGACTCTGGGCCTTTGTCAGTGCCCTTATCTTGGGCCCTAGGGCGCAGTTCCTTAGGAGGCTCTTGAGAACCTGCGTGACCCTCAAGTACATTTTTTAAGCTGGGCTTGACCTTACGCTGAATGCCCATGTTATCGGACTATTGAACAATGGCTTGCGAGACTTGTGAAGAGGTGCCGAGGATAGAAATTGAGTCTTCGGGAGAGTGGGGTTGGTTAAAAACCTCGAACTCGTCCTTGGAATTAGATACCTCGACGATGTCTTCTTCTTCCTTTACGATAGGATGGAAAGATGTGGCTTCACCAAGTACGGTTTATGTAGGAATAGGGACTAGGGGAATCCCAACTGGAACAGGTTGTGGGGGTTGTATAGGTTGAGTGACCAGAGTACCTTGGGGAATAGGAGCCCCCTCCGGTAGCAGGAAACCTTCAACGACAACGCTAATCCAAGGAAGGCGGGGGTCCTTGGCTTTGATCAGGCACTTCGGCGCCTGAAAAGCTTTGGAAATGGGATTGTAGCCGAGGATGAGATGAGCCGCTCGGAGTTGGCCGTCAGTATGCACAAAAAATTTGGCTCGTAGGGTCCTGTCCAACCGTCCAAAATCGACAAGGAGAGGATGACGATCCGCTGCGTGTGGATCTGTAGAATTATCCAAAAAGAAAAGGGGTAAGAATAAATAAAAAGACAAAAAAAAAAAAAGGTTTTGAGGGTTCTAGATAAAAACCAAAAACTTCACCTGGGGTCCCCTCCCTTGTTGGACAAGGTAAGTCGTCGTGCCAATTTCCTGATACGATCAGGAAGTCGTTTTTTAGACCCTTATTAGATTCGGGAAGACACTGAATTAGCCTAACTTCTGGGTGTCTATATTTTAGGTAATATTCATCTTTCTTTGTTAGGTAGTGGAGGTTATAAACTCAGTTCACGTTGTGATAAGTGAGCCCTAGGTTCATCTTCTCGTTTAAGGCATCTATGGAACCTAAGATCCTAAAGACATTTGGGGCGCACTGGGTGGGAGCTAATCTAAAAGCCCTAAGGTAATCCCTAGTCACGGTTCCCATTGGGATTCTCATTCCCCCTTCGATGAATGCAATCATCGGGATTACTACCTCCCCCGTTTTTCTTTTTACAAAATATTCCTCCTCGTTACAGTACCTAATAGATACGTTCGAGGGGATTCGGTACTTAGCCTTGAACTGCTCTATTTTTTCGTTTGAATCCACCAGAGATGCAAATCTACTCATCTTTGAAAAATGGGGTGTGAAGAAACTAAAAAGACTATGCCGAGGACGAAAGATACAGAGAAAAAGAAAAAGAAAGGGAGAGAAAAAACAAAAGAAACAAAGAGCTGATAAGAAGGGGAGAGAGTATGGAAGAACTTACTTTAAAAAAGAAGAAGGCACGGTCACCTCGGACAGGGTATTTGGTAAAAGGAGAAGGCACATGAAGGTAGCAAATGTGGCAGATACATTATAAGATTATTGTAGTGTGAAAAGATTTGAAGGAAATTAGTATTTATATATTAATAGGAGTTATGAAGCGGGATAATTCCCGCCTCAACCCAGGAACGGCTCTCAACCGTTGGATATGTGTCACATTGTTGAAACATGGGGGACATAGAGACGCCAGAATTTAATTCAGGGGCGCTTCACATGCCAAAGCATCGGGAACATGCGACGGGTAGTTCAAAAGTCATTGTCCCCGTCAGCAATATTGCCAAAAATATGCAAGATAAAAGGAGATTTAAGTCGAGATCCTCTTTTCCTCCCGAGGTGAAGAAATAAAGAATCTCGAGGGGCTATTGTAGGGACATTGGGCCTAGTAATTTACAAAGGATGGTCCAACAAAGTCTTCTGTGCTAAAAACCCAAATCCAAGGACATCAAATGATCTAGGAGTACATGAATGTACCTCATAAAGAAAATGCCAGGTAAAGATGTGATAAACGAGTGACCAATTATGTCCGAGGAATAGATTTGTCCTCGGATAGTTAAGCCGAGGTCATAGGAAGAGAGGTTTAATCTCCCCGGGCTATGTTATAAGAAATCCTATGACTACGGGAAGACACGACACACGTGGAGGACAATAGAAAGAGCGGTGGAATATCTAAGGTAAAGCTGCTACCACCGCCCACACATTAAAAGTTTTGTAATTGATATACTGACTGCATTGATGGAAAGATGGGACCTGAGCATAAGGTTTAGAACTTGGTCCTTGACCCCAGCGGACTTCGGAGAAAAATTGATGGGACAAGTATCCAAAGCCAGCGTTACAACCATGAGGTGGAAGATGATAAAGAGAAGAAGAGGAAGTATAAATAAGGAGAAAGACCTTCGGAAGAATGGGAGGCTTTTTCTGTTGAAAAGAAAGACAATAGTATATGATAATCTAACGATCTATAATTGTAATCAACCTTAGGAAGCAACATTATAAACTATCCTCGGATTGTGTCCGAGGAAGAGCTTTCATTCATACTCTTACAAATAACTCTTTATTTCATGCCATTGGGCCCGGAGCCCGTTTCTTTTCTTTGTTATTTAAACCATCCTTGAAATCTAGATTAGAAGCCCACTCTCTACAAATTTATTGTAAAAAGGCCTTTCAAGCCCTTTCCTTTCGGTTATAGATTGGGAATTTGAATTGTGTCCTTACAATATATATATTCAAACTAATAACATTACAACAATATTATAATAAATAAATTTCATAATTATTATGTTTTGATTTTGTGTTTAAATTAATACATCAATTCATAATATTATAAAGTCTATTGTCACCGAATATAATACTTAAATTTTCATACTTCTCTCCATATTTTATGTAAACAACCCTACAAGGCTACAATGTACACCAAAAAAAATCAGCTAATATTTTACATCTTATCCACCTAACATTTGAGATAATGATGATAATGTGGAAAAATCAATGAAAGCTGAACCTATTCCGATTTTTTACATCTTATTCACATAACATCTATCTATCTATCTATCGATCTATCTATATATATATATATAAGAACACAATTCAAACTCCCAATTTAAGGTTGGAAATGGGCTTGAAAGGCCCTTTGACAATAAATTTATAGAGAGTGGGTTTGTAATTTAGTTCTCAAGGATGATTTTAAATAACATAGAAAAGAACGGGCTCCGGGCCCAATGGCACGAAATGAAGAGTTATTTGTAAGAGTATAACTAAGAGCCTTTCCTCGGACACAATCCGAGGATATTTTATAATATTGTTTTTCTAAGGTTGGTTACAATCGTAGATTTATCACATACTATTGTCTTTCTCCTTTTCCGAAAGAAGCTCCCTCTTTCCAAAGGTCTTTTCCTTTATTTATACTTCCTCTCCTTCTCTTTATCATCTTCCACCTCATGGTTATAATGCTGATTTGGGATACTTGTCCTATCAATTCTTCCCCAAAGTCCGCTGAGGTCAGGGACCAAGTTCTAAACCTCATGCTCAGGTCACATCTTTCCATCCATGCAGTCAGTATACCAATTACAGAGCCTTTAATATATGGGCGGTGGTAGCAGCTTTACCTTAGATATTCCACCGCTCTCCCTATTGTCCTCCACGTGTACCGTGTCTTCTCGTAGTCATAGGATTTTTCATAATATAGCCCGGCGATATTAAACCTCTTTTCTTTATGACCTCGGCTTAAAACCCGAGGACAAATCTATTCCTCGGACGTGATTGGTCACTCGTTTATCATATCTTCACTTGGTATTTTCTTTATGAGGTACACTCATGTACTCCTAGATCATTTGATGTCCTATGATTTTGGGTTTTTAGCCCAAAAGACTTTGTTGGGCCATCCTTGGTAATTTACTGGGCCCAATGCCCCTACAATATTAATTGGCAAATTAGAGATAAAATCTAATTAGGTTCTAAATTGGATTCTAAATGTTGTCTAATTTTGCGCCACGTTTCCTATTTAATTTTTAAAATTTTTTTTTTCTAGGTGAGATAATGAGGTGCAAAAGTGAAGAGTCTAATCTACATATATATATATATATATATATATATATATATATATCTAAAAGCTGAAGTGTAGCATTTATTGTTACTACGCTCTAGTTGAGCCACATTAGCGTCTACGTCATTATCCTATTTCTTTCCAATTTTTTTAATAATTTTTTATAATATTTACACTTTCTCTAACATTTCTCATTTCCTTACCTTTTTATCTCCCCACTACCCTCTATTTTAATATCACTCTTCATCTTTCCCTTTATCTTCCCTTATTTTGTCTCTTCTTATTCACACCCTTTTACTATAAATTTTACATTCTCTCTTCCATTATTTGTATAGCTATATCCCTCACAAAAAAAAGTAACTTCTCTCTCTCTCTCTCTCTCTCTCTCTCTCTCTTAATTATTTGGTTGATTTTATTTTGTATTCTTTAGAACTCTACTTTTGGTTGATGCGATTTAATTTTGTATTTTAAGTTGTTATTTTTATTTTTCTCTTTGATTGTTATTTTACTCCTCTAATCAATTATTTTTTAAAAATAATCCTAATACATTAAATTAGTACAATAACAACTTTCATATCCAATAATTGTTAACTATGTTTTAATTTAGTCTTCTATCATCTATAATGCAATGTTCTGTTTTAGTGTTTGGATTCAAGTTATTGAGCCATTGTTTCAATCTTTGAAAGCAAATTTTGTCTAATTCTCTCTTATGGGACCAACTCTTTTTTAGATCATAGAGCGAAGCCAAGAGCTGCGTGTAGAAAGAGGCTTTTGTCCTTTGCAATGGGTAGTGTTGGGAAAGGTAATGCATAATTTAGAGTTTTCTTTTCAAACCCTATTTTCATTGGATTGTTTTTATATAATATGCATTTGATTGGTTATGATTTAGCTTTATCAAATGCAGTTTTATTTTTCCTCAAAATTTGAGACTATAGCGGTGATGAAATTGTCGGTGTTATATGATTTGGTGGAATGGGTTGTTGGATCTAATGCAGGGGTTGGATCAAATTGACAAAACCGCTAAAGCCTAAATGTTATGGTTTGTTTCATTGCCTTTATTATTGTTAGCTTTTATTTACTTATTATGGTTTTTTCCCTCGAAAAACATATTGAACAATTTGGTGGATTAAACCCCTGCGCCTCTTCAGCTCTCTTTGTCCCTTCTTTATCACTATTATTATCTTTGGTACCGGCAAAGCTATAAGTAGAGAGAAAAATAAACATATTGATAAAAATTTAAGGGCCGCAACCACCATCAGACCACCAGTAAGGTTTTTTATTCCACTTTTATAAATTTGGACTCTTTAGTATTATGGTTAGATTTGTTTTTATTTAAGAATTTGAATTAGTGCGTGGGCCTTCATTTGGGAAGAACAGACTCTTGAAACCTATATTTTTTTCCCTGAAAATAATCATTGTGTATTAGATTATATAAATACCTACATGTTATCTTCAAAGTTCAAACCCATAATTGATATTTTGATCAACTTTACCATCCCCTTTGGGGAAGTAGCTACTTATGCACACAAATATTAGTATATGTGTTTGACTAAATGCTTAAGGTAAAATCTGGTCAGGCAACATAATTATGCACGCAGAGAATTAGTTTGGCTGTCTATTTGGTTGCAACACTTGTATGTTCTATGATATCTATTTTTGATGTCTTTGTTTTAGACGAGGTTGAGAAGTCTAGAAACAAAGACTCTCTGTTTTGTAATTTTTATCCCTTTACAAGATATATTTTTTTATGGTGGAATGCTTGAAATAAATAATGGAAACCAATAGTCTTTGATAGTTCTTCATGCATGAGAAGAGAAGAGAGGCCAACCCTTCACCCTCAAAGTGTTCGACAAAATGCCTAAGCCAAACTGAAAATAGGGGCTTAGGCTCAGAGGCGTGGCTTATAAAGATAGTGTTGACATTAAGCATCGTTCAAGTTTTATTATGTATCATATTTAAAAGATGCCAACAATATTGATCTTATGAAAAAAGTTACATAAAATATTGAGGAAAAAATGTTTTATATTACAATCTACTAAAAATGGTTTTTAAATATTTAAACCTTTCTATTTTTTATATCACTAACGTGTTTTACAGCTACCACATATACATGTGGTAACTTAAGTTTTAATATTCTTAAGTTGTTTCGGCAAAAAGAAAAAAAAAAAAGAAAAAAAAAAGGTTGTCACAAAAGAGGAGTTCATGTAAAGTTTTTTGCAATATGAAGTACCTATTCTGTAAGGCCACTAAACTTGATAATTTGCAAATGGTGCAACCACTCGCAACAATATTTGCATAGTTATATAGCTCTAGCTAAAGCAATCAAGTATACTTTTAACCTTCAAAGAACACATATCTACCAGTGGTTAAACGTTCATCTTGGTAGTTTTAACTTTTCATATAATTTACCTTCACATATTCATCAATTTTAATTTAGATATTTATAAGTAAACAATGAAGTAATGATTCATGAAGAATCAAAAAAAAAAAAAATTATATTATCCATACATATTCATCTTGCGTAGTTGTAACGTTATGTATAATTTTGAATTTATATATTCATCTACTTTAATTTAGATGTTTATAACTAAATAATGAAATCTGTAAGGACACAATTCAAGTTCCCAAACTACGACTGGGAGAAAAATGGGCTTGAAAGGCCTTTCTTTACAATGAATTTGTAGAGGATGGGCTTGTAATTTAGATTTCAAGGATGGTTTAGACAATTACAAAAAGAACGGGCTTTGGGCCCAATAGAACAGAACAAAGAATCGTTTGCAAAGAGTAAGACTGAGAAATCGTCCTCGGATTGTGTCCGAGGATGGTTTCTAATGATATTTCTCAAGTTTGGATACAAGTGTTGATTATCATTTACTATTGGCTCTATCTCTTTTACTCAGAAAAGTCCCTCCCTTCTTCGTATGCCTTTCCTCCTATTTATATCCTTTCCTTTCCCTTCATCACCTTCCACTTTTCTGGTTGCAATTTCTCTTTTTGGATACTTGTCCCATCCATTCTTCCCTAAAGCCCGCCGGGATTAGGGACCAAGTTCCAAGCTCGATGTTCGTGTCCCATCCTTCCATCTATACGCGCCGCCGTATCAATTTACGTAGCTTTTAATGTATGGGCGGTGGTAGCAGCTTTATTTTTAGGCATTCCACCGTTCTTTCTCTCGCCCTCCACGTATACCGTGCATCCCCATAATTGTAGGACTCATTATAATATAACCCCGGATACCAAACTTCTCTTTCTATGTCCTCGGCCTTGAAATCCGAGGACAAATCTACTCCTCGGACGTGTTTGGATATGTAAATAGTCCACGACCATTTTGATGTCTTCGGATTTTGGGTTTCCGCCCAAAATACTTCGTTGGGCCATCCTTCATATACTATTGGGCCCAATACCCCTACAATAGCCCCTCGAGTTTCTTTATTTTTTCACCTCGGGAGAAAAATAGAATCTCGACTTAAAAAGACCCCCGTTACCCCGTACTTTTGGCAACATTGTTGACGAAATAACTTCGAATCACCCATCGCGTGTTCCCAATGCTTCGGTATGCGAAACGCCCCGAATTGATTGTTGGCGCTTCTATGTCCCCCACGTTTCATTAATATGACACATATCCAACGGTCGAGAGCGATTCCTCGGGTTGAGGCGGGAATTCGCCCGCTTTAAAACATCTTTCCGACATATAAATACTAATTTTCTTCAAAATTCTTCACACTACGTAAACCTCATAACGTACCTGCCACACTTTTCATCTCCCCGTACTCTCTCTCTGTCTATCAAGTACCCCGTCCGAGGTGACCGTGCTTTCTTCCTTTTTAAAAGTAAGTTCTTCAATACTCGCCCCTCCTTATCGCCTTTTTTTGTTTTCTTTTGTTTCTTTTCTTTCCCATCTTCTCTTTTTCACCGTGTCTTTCATCCTCGCATAGTTATTTTTTCTCCACACCCCCCCTTTTTTCAAAAAGAATGGGTAGATTTGCGTCCCCGGTGGATTCAAACGAAAAAATAGAACGGTTTTAAGGTTAAGTACAAAATTCCCTGATGTATCCATTAGGTACCGTAACGAGGAAGAGTTTTATACAAAAAGAAAAACGGGGGAAGTTGTAATCCCGATGATTGCGTTCATCGAAGGGGGAATGAAAATCCCCATGGGAACCGTGACTAGGGATTATCTTAGGGCTTTTAGGTTGGCTCCCACCCGTGTGCCCCAAATGTCTTTAGGATCTTAGGTTCCATAGACGCTTTAAATGAGAAGATGAACCTAGGGCTCACTCACCACGACGTGAACTCGGGTTTATAACCTCCATCACCTAAGCAAAAAAGATGAATATTACCTAAAGTCTAGACACCCGAAGTCGAGCTAATTCAATGTCCGCCCGAATCAAATAAGGGCCTAAAAAATGACTTCCCGATCATATCGTGAAATTGGCACGACGGCCTCCCCGTCCGACAAGGGAAGGGACTCCGGTGAAGTTTCTTTTACATACTTTTATCTTTCGTCTTTTTACTTACTCTTACCCACTTTTACTTGGACAACTCGCGTATCCACACGCAGCGGATCGTCATCCTAACCTTGTGGATTTCGGGGCGATTGGATAGGATCCTACAAGCCGAGATCTTCGTGCACACCGACGGTCAACTCCGTGCGGCTCATCCGATCCTCGGCTACACTCCAATATCAAAAGCCTTCAGGCGCCGAAGTGCGTGATTAAAGCCCGCGATCCTCGTCTTCCTCGGATTAGCGTTGCCGTGGAGGGTTTTTGCTACCGGGGGGGACTACCATTCCTCAAGGTACCTTGGTCACCCAACCAATCCAACCGCCACCATTTGTTCCGGTTGGGATTCCCACAGCTCCTTTCTCCACAATTTTAACCTCTCGGTGAAGCCGCATCTTCCTACCTTACCGTAAAGGAAGAAGAAGAAGAAGAAGAAGTTGACGTACCAGATTCCGAGGACGAGTTCGAGGTTTTAATCAACTCCACTCTCCCGAAGACTCAACTTCCATCCTCGCACTTCTACCCAAATCTCAAAGGTTACTACCGAAGAACTTGACGTTATGGGCATTCAACGAAAGATTAAACCCAGGCCCGAAAGATGTCCTTGAGGGCGCCGACAAGGACCCTGTGAGTCCAAGAACCTCCAAAAGAGGTGCGCCCTCGACTCAAGAAAAGGGTGCCGACAAACGCCCCGAAGCTAGGCTTCCTCCTCCTCCCTCCATCCTCCCAAACTCAACGTGCCAACATAGCTGATCTCAAAAGAAAAAGGGATCAGCCGAAAGGGAAGGAAGTTGTGGAGGTAGGAAAGGGTTCGTATCCAAGGAGCCCGAGGTTGAAAAGGGTGCAAAGCAAGCCCGCACCATACGACTAGGTCCTGGAAAGAAGAACCGACCAACAGCGGTCGTACGCGCCCTCGTATGGCTTCCTCGACCTTTCTATGGACGATGAGGTCATCACCGTGGATGCGTCCATTAGAAATTCCGATGAAGGGACAGCGGCATGCGTCGCATGCTTCGGAGCAAGCACCGTTACTCCCCGAGGATATGATCGAGCCGAGAAAGAAAAGGGACCACACCGTCTTCATGACTTTGAAGAAGGAGCTTGCAATGGTGAGTTTTCTCTAAAACCTTGACTTTTGTTTTTATTTCCTATATATATCTATACGTCTAAGGTTTATATGTTTTGTTTGTAGGCCGTTCAATCCGCCCATAGGGCGGAAGAGATTGCCATTAATTCCTACAAGTCTCCGAGGGCCGAGGAGTCCGTGCGTGAAACTCGCTCAAAAGATCTCGGACCTTCATAAGAAGAAACCGCAGAGGTCACAAAGACAAAATTGGCTAAGGTTGAGAGTGCCAAGGCGGGCTTAGAGGCCGATCCGAAAACGACGACTAAACAGCCGAGGATCGATTGCCTAATGCTTCGCCAAGCCGAGGATAACCTCTTAGTAGCACGAAGGCTCGTAGAGGATCTTAAGAAAGATCCGCACGAGTCCGAGAAGGCCAAAGAAGAAGCCATCAAGGGCAAAGAAGAAGCCATTGAGGAGAAGAAAAAGGCCGAGAAAGCAAAGGAAGAGGCCGAGAACTCGAGGGACCAAGCCGAACAAGACGGTTATGATATAGGCGTGAAGCGAGGTCACCGAAACCTTCAAGGCTCGGGTTCCCGAGGTATGTAGGCACTCTTGCCTCCAAGTGTGGAATGAGGCACTTTCCCAAGCCGGGGTTGATGCCTCTTCCACTCTTTGGAAAGCAGAGAGTGTCTACTATCCTCCTGCAATTCGCGCTTCTTCCATTCCCGACACCTTTGCACAAGAAGCTGCCCGTGGATCATCCGAGGATAAGGGGGGTGATTTGGCTGAAGACTCAACTCTTCCCGAAGATGCCCCCGAACAACTTGACCCCGCACAAGAAAAGGCAATTGAAGACGTACGGCCTTCAAGTGATCTTCGGGAATCTTCAAAGGATGAGTTGGGTGATCAAGCTAACCCAATAACCTTGATAGATGATCCCAAAGGCAAAGGAATTGCCGTTGGGTCCTCTGCTCAGCCTTTCCATCTCCTCAAGACTCCAAAGGCCCTCTCGAAGATTAAGCCGAAACGAGTGACTTGCTTGTTGTCTTTCCTTTCTTTATTTTTATTTTGTCTCCAAGTGTAATACCTAAGTATAGGTGCAAAAGTACTTTTTTGGAATTTAATACAAGAATGAATGTTTGTTTTTAGATGATTCTTATACATATATATTTTTTTTGTTTTTATGCCGATCATATCATTCCATAAATATCATCTTCTTGTCTTTTACCAAAGTTACTAGCAACAACTTGAATTGAAATTTGATACTCCGGGTAGGTGGTTTAATTATGCCGGGAACTCGCATAAAGTGATGTTTTTTCGAGTATTTGATTCTTCATTTTGGATCTCTAGTTTGAACTATGTAAAGATAAGGCATATGGTCTATGCAAATATCTCGATGTTTATGTCAAAAAAAAAAAGAACAAGTATTAATTTTTCCCAAGTAATTGATCCGAGGATCGAGGCATACCAAGTTTCAGCTTTGACACTTAGATGAATAAATTTAAAAATGTTAATTTTCCCAAAGTAGATGATCCGAGGACCGGACGTAACTTAGGTTCTCGTTTAACACTTAGTAAAGAATATCAATTTAGACGAGGTATGTGGTCCGAGGATCCGTGCATACCAAGTTTCAGCTTGACACTTAGATGAATAAATTTAAAATGTTAATTTTCCCAAAGTAGATGATCCGAGGACCGGACGTAACTTAGGTTCGTTTAACACTTAGTAAAGAATATCAATTTAGACGAGGTATGTGGTCCGAGGATCCGTGCATACCAAGTTTCAGCTTGATACTTAGATGAATAAATTTAAAGTGTTAATTTTCCCAAAGTAGATGATCCGAGGACCGAGACGTAACTTAGGTTGTTTAACACTTAGTAAAGAATATCAATTTAGACGAGGTATGTGGTCCGAGGATCCAGGCATACCAAGTTTCGCCTTGATACTTAGATGAATAAATTTAAAGTGTTAATTTTCCCAAAGTAGATGATCCGAGGACCACGTAACTTAGGTTCTGTTTAACACTTAGTAAAGATTATCAATTTAGACGAGTTTTGTGGTCCGAGGATCCAGGCATACCAAGTTTCAGTTTGATACTTAGACGAATGAAGATAACGAATATAATGTAGTTTACAACAAAGAACGGCCGAAGTGCCCTTTATTTAGTAATAGTACCTTCGTAGATTATTTACATTCCAGGGGACGTTGTACAACATTCTCGTCCAAATCTTCCGTATTGTAGGCCCCTATTCCCGCGACCGAAGTAATACGATAAGGTCCTTCCCAACTTGGGCCCCAATTTTCCCCACGCCAGATTCTTCATCGTGCCCAAAACTTTCCTTAATACTAAGTCACCCGGTCCAAGAGGTCGAAGTTTCACATGAGAATCATATCCCCGGCTTTCGAGCTTATGTTGATAATAAGCTAGTTGAACCATGGCGCTTTCTCGCCGTTCCTCAACTAAGTCTAAGTTTCTCATTAATAGATCATCATTGCTATACTCGAAATAAAGGAGCTTTTCTTCGGGGTTGGGAACCCAGCTTTCTGGCGGGATTACCGCCTCGGCTCCATAAGTCATGGCGAAGGGTGTTTCACCCGTGGATCTTCGTGGTGTAGTTCTATACGTCCACAAGACATGTGGCAGCTTCTTCCACCCACCTCCCCTTGGCGTCACCCAACCTCTTTTTGAGTCCGCTCACTATTACTTTGTTGACAACCTTCGGCTTGCCCATTTCCTCGGGGATAAGCCGAGTGGAATATCTATTCGTAATGCCTGCATCACGCGAAGATTTCCGAAAGGCTTTGCTATCAAATTGTAAACCGTTATCCGAAATGAGAGTATGAGGATGCCGAACCCGGTAACGATATTCTTCCATACAAACTTTTTTGCTTCCGTGTCTCGATGTTTGATAATGGCTCGGCTTGACCCATTTGGTAAAGTAATCTGTTCCCACGAGAAGCCACCGTCGGTTTCCCGTTGCTTTGGGGAAGGGTCCAACAATGTCCAAGCCCCATTGGGCAAAAGGCCATGGGCTAGATAGAGGATTTAGGACTCCACCTCGGTTGATGTATATTTGGAGCGAACCTTTGACATTGGTCACATTTCTTTGCATAATTTTGCGCTTCTCTCTCGCATATTTGGCCACCAATAGCCCCGAGTAAGGGCCCCGTGAGCTAAAGACCTTCCTCCCGTGTGACTTCCGCAAATCCCTTCGTGTAGCTCTTCCAAAAGTAGCTCTGTTGCCTCGGGGTGTATGCATAGCAAATATGGTCCCGAAAAGGAACGTTTGTACAATTTTTGGTCCCTGATAACCGAAACGAGGGTTTTTCTCGCGAACCTTATCCGCTTCAGCTTTTTCTCCAGTAGGATGTCATTTCGAGAAATGTTACTATTTGATCCATCCAACTAGGTCTGTCCTAATTTGAAGAATTTGAGTGGAGTTACCATCCGTCCCAAAGGCTTCACCATCTTCAACGAGGATAACTCGTGGTAGACTTTGTGCCGAGGACGTCGCGAGCGTGGCTAATGAGTCGGCATGGGTATTGCCACATCCGGATACATGCAATAGTAGAAAAGACTCAAATTTAGATTGCATAAACCCGACCTCGGGTTAGGTATTCTCGCATTCTCGGAATCCCTTGCTTCTAGCTTCCCTTCTACTTGGCCTACCACCAATAGTGAGTCCGAGAACATTTGCACCGCCTTTCCTCCCATTTTATGAACCATGTTCATCCCCGCGAGGACCGCTTCATACTCGCTTCGTTGTTGGTGGCCGAGAATCCTAATCTTAGGGATTTCTCAAAAGTAATACCCTCCTCGGGGATATCAAAACTAATCCGATACCCGATCCCCTCTCGATTCTTTGCTCCATCAACATGGACTTTCCATAACGGAGGCCCTTCACACGAAATCATGCCTACTGATTTTTTACCCATGCCTTCTTGATAGTCTTCTAACGAAGGCTCGCAAACTCGCCACAAGGTCCGCGATGACCCGCCTTTATAGAGGTGCGAGGCATATACTTGATATCGAAAGCTCCTAGGACAGTTCCCCATTTGGCAATTCTTCCCATATAATCTCGCACTTCGCAAAATTGATTTGAGAGGAGTTGTGTAAGAACAACAACCGTACGAGACCGGAAGTAATGGGGAAGTCTTCGTGTAGCATGTACCATACCAAGATAGCTTTTTCCAAAGGGCAAATAACTCGCTCGGCCTCGTAGATTTGCTTACATAGTACACCTGGTCTCCGGATGTTATTGTCATCTCGGATAAGAACCGTACTAATCGCATGTTTAGCCACCGCAATATATGCAAACAATCTCATCAACCTCGGTCGAGACATAACCGGTGGTCGCGAGAGATATTCTTTTAGCCGTTGGAAAGCCGTTGCACACTCCTCGGTCCATTCAAAACCCTTCCATTTATTTAATAACCGAAAGAAAGGCTCCGTATCCGTCCGCGGACCGAGATATAAATCGGTTGAGAGGCAGAAATCATACCTCGTTAGCCTTTGCACCTCTTTAGGATTCCGAGGTGGGTGTAAGCCGCTTATTGCCTTAACTCCGAGCAGATTCACTTCACCTCGGTGAGTCACCATATATCCTAGAAACTTGCCCGACCCCACACCGAAAGAGCATTTAGAGGCATCGAGCCGCAATTTATACTCTCTTAGCTTCGAAAAGTGTTGCTCGTATCTTCCGTATGTGCAGAAACTTCTTTACTCTTTACTACCATATCATCCACGTATACCTCAATATTTTTTCCTAGCCGTGCCTCAAACATCCTCGTCATCATCCTTTGGTAGGTAGCCCCTGCGTTTTTCAAGCCAAAAGGCATTACCTTATAATGATAATTTCCCGTAGGAGTGACGAATGCCGTCTT
The DNA here is from genome assembly GCF_040712315.1 of Castanea sativa. NCBI lineage: Eukaryota > Viridiplantae > Streptophyta > Magnoliopsida > Fagales > Fagaceae > Castanea > Castanea sativa. The sequence goes on along the minus strand of NC_134023.1, from coordinate 62,266,795 downwards.
CTCCCGGTCCTCAACGGCTAAAGGTATCCGGTGATAACCTTGGAAAGCATCAAGAAAACTCATCCGAGGATGTCCAACAAGTAGCGTCAACCGGTTGATCAATCCGAGGCATCGTGAATGAGTCCTTTGGGCAAGCCTTGTTTAAATCTCGTGAAATCTACACATACTCTCCACTTCCCATTCTTCTTTTTCACCACCACGTATGGGCTAACCATTCAGATAAAACACTTCTTTGATAGCCCCGCCGCTTTGAGTTCGAGCACTTCCTCTCGACGCTTCCGAATGTTCCTTTGAGGACCTCCGAGGTGGTTGCCTCCTCGCACTACGGCTGGATTGACCCTTAAATGATGACATATGAAGTTCGGATCAACCCCGTGGCCTCATACGCGTTCCAAGCAAATACATCCATATTTTTCTTTAAAAATAAAATCAGCTCTTGTCTTCTCTCCCGCGGCAATTGAACTCCAACTCCGGAAGAACTTTTCAGATCATTGTCTATGATAATTTTCTCCAATTCTTCACACGTTGCTTCATCTACCTCGGCTATGGGAAGAGGCTTTGATTGCTATGCTTCACCGTTAGCCGAGGACGGGAGTACGGCTCCGGTCGACGCACTGTGTAGCCGTGACACACCGTCGAGCCACGTACCGACTCCCAAGTAACTCCACCACCCGATCTCCGTAATGAAATTTGATTTTGACATGCAAGGTTGAGGAAACAGCCCCTAACGCATGCAGCCAAGGTCTCGCCACAATAGCCGTATAGGGAGAGTAGGCATCGACCACGATGAAAGCTCCGTCTACGACCTCCGGACCGATTGCACAGTACGATCTGTCCCTTTGGAACGGCAGCCCTCCCTTCGAAGCTTATCAAGGGTGAGTCATATGGCATAAGATCTTCAACTCTTAACTTCAAGCCTCTAAATAGGTCCGTGTACATGATATCCGCACCACTACCTTGATCAACCATTACCCTCTTTACATCATAGTTCCCAATCGAGGGTTACCACTAAGGCATCATCATGAGGCCGGATGGTCCCCATCTTGTCCTCTTCGCAGAAACTTAGACCGGCAGGATACTTGCCTTGATCCTCTTCGCCGATCCCGTGACTCCTCGGCCAATGTTCGAGCAATCGACATTACCCCGAAAGGAGCCGAGCCGAGGCCCTACTGCGTGCCGCAAAATGACGTTGATAGTACCTAGGAGGTCTCGGATGAAGGACCGTCGTGGTTTGCCACTCCCGATTGGTTTCCTCGCCCGTTGGGTTGGTTAGCTGCAACCGGCTTCAGCCTTTCCCTCTTTAACCAATTGTTCCAGATGATTCCACAAAGTGCGACAGTCCTCGGTGGTATGACCTCTCTCCGGTGATAATGGCAAAGTGGAGATTTTGGTTGCGTCTCAAAGGGTCCCCCGCCATTTTATTTGGCCATTTGAAAAAAGGCTCATGCCTTATTTTCTCCAACAGCTCGCCGCACCGGCTCCCCGAAGACGGTGTTGACCACTTGTGGGGGTATGTGGCCAGCCCCGCCCGGAAAAATCCCGCGTAGGCCTATTGTTGTTGTATCGGTCCGACTCCGAAATCCCTCCTTTCTTGTGGGATAACCTTCGCCTTGCCCTTTCCCCGTGCGATCTTCCTCAACCCTTTTGTACTCGTCGATGCGATCCATCGGCCGACGTACGCTTCGACAGTGTTTCTTCGTTAAGGATTTCCTCAAGTCATGCTCGTTGGTAGGCCGACCTTGAAGGTCCTTATTGCTACATCGTCAAAGTCTCCGTCAATTTCGTTGAACATTTCCCAAGCACCGGTCCGAATATGTTTTCGTGGTTTCCCCTTTCCCTCATGGCCATGGATAGTAAAGAATCCAATGGACGAGGAACTCTACCGCACGTGATAAAGCGAGAACCAAATGCCCTAGTAAGCTCTTTGAAAGAATCAATGGAGCCTCGCCCTTAAGCCGTCAAACCATCTCATGGCTACGGCCCTAGGCTAGAAGGAAAAATCTTGCATAACAAAGTTTCATTCCCAGAATGCACCGCCATTCTCTCGGTCAAGTGGCTTACGTGCTCTACGCGGATCCGTCCGACCATTGTAAAGAGTGAAGGCCGGTTGTGTGAAGCGCCGAGGCAACCTTCCTTCTTCCAACTGCGCGCGAAGGGTGACCTCGGAGATTTGGTGCAATGCTCTTCCCATTGCGTCATTTCCTAAGCCCCTAGGGGGTAGTCTCCGCCACGTCTCCCATGCATTGTCTTCTTCGGAAGAGGCATATTCACCCGGGGGAGTTCTGGATCTTTGCCCGTAATTGTCATCCCTGATCCTTCCGAAGAGGGGCTCCGGAGGTCTGAGGAGTTCTCCTTCGCCTCTCGTGGCGCAATCTCCTCTTTAGGCCGTCAATCTCCTTCTCGCATGGCCCCGGCATTTCTTTCATAAGGAGCTCGCTTCCTCCTTGCGAATGACTTGCACTTCTGATGGTATGTGTAGTATGTACACTTCCCTCTCGGTTCTCTCCGTGATCAGGATGCAAGGAGAGATCCTCACGCTGAGAGCCCACGGACTCCGCACTGCGTTGTGGTCCTGATCCTACCATGATGTCCTAAACTTCCTTAAAGACTAAATTCCCACAGACGGCGCCAATTGTAAGGACACAATTCAAGTTCCCAAACTACGACTGGGAGAAAAATGGGCTTGAAAGACCTTTCTTTACAATGAATTTGTAGAGGATGGGCTTGTAATTTAGATTTCAAGGATGGTTTAGACAATTACAAAAAGAACGGGCTTTGGGCCCAATAGAACAGAACAAAGAATCGTTTGCAAAGAGTAAGACTGAGAAATCGTCCTCGGATTGTGTCCGAGGATGGTTTCTAATGATATTTCTCAAGTTTGGATACAAGTGTTGATTATCATTTACTATTGGCTCTATCTCTTTTACTCAGAAAAGTCCCTCCCTTCTTCGTATGCCTTTCCTCCTATTTATATCCTTTCCTTTCCCTTCATCACCTTCCACTTTTCTGGTTGCAATCCCCCTTTTTGGATACTTGTCCCATCCATTCTTCCCTAAAGCTTCCGCCGGGATTAGGGACCAAGTTCCAAGCTCGATGTTCGAGTCCCATCCTTCCATCTATACGATCGGCCGTATCAATTTACAGAGCTTTTAATGTATGGGCGGTGGTAGCAGCTTTATTTTTAGGCATTCCACCGTTCTTTCTCTCGCCCTCCACGTATACCGTGCATCCCCATAATTGTAGGACTCATTATAATATAACCCAGGGATACCAAACTTCTCTTTCTATGTCCTCGGCCTTGAAATCCGAGGACAAATCTACTCCTCGGACGTGTTTGGATATGTAAATAGTCCACGACCATTTTGATGTCTTCGGATTTTGGGTTTCCAGCCCAAAATACTTCGTTGGGCCATCCTTCATATACTATTGGGCCCAATACCCCTACAAAATCTATGAACAAGGTAATTAAAACAATCATATTTCTACTCTTCAAAAAGTCACCAATTTTTGTTTTTTCAAAAAAAAAAAAGACCTTTTACATTTCCTTGGAAAATCATTTGAAAAAAAAAAACTTTGATATACCACTAACCTAATTACTTCATACTTAAAAAAAAATTAAGGCTCATTATTACTTCTGTTAAGATATTAATTATGGGTTTCTTAATTAATTGAGACCAGACTAGAGAAATGCCTTTTATATTTCTTTGAAAATTTAGAAGAAGAAAAAAAAAAAAAAACCTTTGACATACTGCTAACATAACTATTTCTATAACTATTTAAGACATCTATGATATCTATTTCTTATTGATAATCATAAAAATTACAGCTACTAAGGGAACATACAAAGTAATAAAGAAATCATAAATAAAGGAAAAAAAAAAGTGAAATCAAACGTCAATTAGAAACTGTTAAATGGAAAATAAAGTCTTCTCCAAAAAAAAAAAGAAAAAAAGAAAAATAAAGAAGTGGTCAAGAGGAGTAAAAAAATAAAATAAAGATGACTATATAGAGGACATTAAAAACTATACAGTGCAATAAAATCAACCATTGAATTCACTTAATTAAATCAACAATCAACAATTAAACATAATAATACAAAATTTAAACTTAAAACTAATCAAACTCTAACTAGGAAAATTATATTTACTATCATAACTAAAAATGAGATGTTCTCTAATTAATAATAATAGAAATCATATAAGAAACAAAGTTGAAAAATTTTATAATCTCATTTTTTGACATTTCTTTTAACCTTTTATATATATATATATATATATATAATCTTCATACATCATGACTTTTAAAAATCTAATGAACAATTCTACCTCTCATTTAATGTCTATGTTATGCAAATCATCAATCAGTAAATATATGATAATAGTAAGAAACGTTAAAGATGAGAACATGAAATATATGATGAAACTAATTATAAAAAATAAAAATAAAAATAAAACTCTTTACAAAGTTTAGGGACCAAAATAGTATTTTACCTAAAACATTATCATGAGCAACGTGTGGGCCTACAACTAGTATTAATAAAAAGGAGTAGTTGCTTAGATTTTATTTTATTTTATTTTTTTTTAGAAGAGTTGCTTAGATTCCAACCCTATCAATTTTCATTAAATAATCCCTAACACAGCCATTTAATAACTACTGCTACTTAACATGGATCACACATTGGGACCACCATTTAATTACTACTACTAATGAATATAGATCACACATTGGGATTTAAATCAACAGCCCATCATTTGCAAAACCAAACCTAAAATCTAATAAGTCCCATAAAATCCTACATTAATCAAAGCCCAAAAAGCTAACATATCATAGGCCCATAAACTTAACTCTTGGTTGAGTTTTCGTCACAAACATTGATGAATATTGACTAACACAACCAATATGATTCTCATCATTTTGAGCTAAAACAACCCCCATCATGTCCAAAACCAATTCCAAAGCCTCCTACCAACTGCCACAAGATCCTAAATTGATCAAAACCTTAAACTGGATAACGTTTCATAGTCAAATAAGCCTAACCCAACCAATCTGATCCCCACCACTTAAATTACTACAACTAATCCACACAGATCACACATTCTGAACCAAAATCAACCACCCATCATTTCCAAAACCAATCCCAAACTCTCCCATAGCTGCCACGACATCCTACATTGATCAAAACCCCAAAAATGGCTAAAATTTCATAGTCAAATAATTCTAACACAAAAATGTGATCGCCACCATCTAATCACAACTGCTATTACACATAAATCACACAATTTGGATATAAATCAAACCCCAATCATTCCCAGAACCAATCCTAGAGTCTCCCAACAACTGCCACAGGATCCAACACTGATCAAAACCCCAAAGTGGATAACATTTCACAGCTAATGTGACACATAGAGCACAAAATTTGAACCCAAATCAACCACCCATCAATTCCAAAACCAATCCCAAGCTTATCCAAAAAGGAAACCATTCTTAAATTTGACCATTGATAGTCTCCTTTCATGTTTATGAGGTCTACACTCATTTTTATTGTCACTTTGCTTGGATTATCTTTTGAACGGTTGGCCATTTAAGATTTAACCATTTTTTTCCTTTACCAGTTTATGTGGAGTCACCTTTTCTTCGTTGTATTGATATCATTAGCATCTAGAAAAATTATCATTATATAATTGTCGGGGACATTTTTGTGACAAGGGCCAAAAATGCGAGAATGACCTAAATCTCCCCTTTAGTTCTTTAAAAGTGATTATTTGTGGAGAATTAAGCCCAAAATTTCAAATGTATAATGAACAAGGCTAATGGTGCTTTAATAAGAGAAAAAATTAAAATGCCAATAACAAAAATGCTGAAAAATGCATAGAAACACGACTCGGATTGCAACCCACCAGAAAAAATGAACCAATCTCAGCCATACCCACCTCTTCTATAGGCATCGGTCACAACAGGAAAAAAAAAAAAAAAAATTCACAGAACCCAAAACCCGAAACTCTAAAACCCAGAACACAAAACACGAGAGAGGATCACAACCCACCAGAAAAAATGAACCAATCTCAGCCATACCCATCTCTTCTATAGGCAGCGGACACAACAGAAAAAAAAAACCCAGAACCCGGAACTCCCAAACCCAGAACACAAAACACGAGAGAGGAGAAGGATGATGCCTGATGGTGTCTCTGATGTGGTTTTGTTTAGGTTTGATCATTGATGTGTGAATTTGGATTTGGGAGGAGGATGGTGTTTGGGTTTGAAGAGAAGAGAGAGCAGATGAGAAAGAGAGAAGGAAGAGAGAGAAAAAGAAAGAGAAATAATGAGAGAGGAGAGAGAAATTCTGGGTTAAAAAGGGGAGAGAGAGAATTAAAAAATTATTATTTTTTATACCATTAAGCTATAGTACCATCTCACAAATAAGATGGTATTGTAGCACTATGCCAAAAAAAATTTGGCCTTTGACATTTGGACCCTTCCGTTGCTGGGCATATTGTGGGCCTGAATGCCAAATGTATCTTACATTTGGCATTTGAAAGGCCCACTGTGAATGCTCTAATGGGCCATTTGATAACGTTGTTTTAGTAATATTGTTTGTATTTTTTGGAAATATGTGTGGGTGAAAAAGTGTGTGAAAATGCATGTAATGTTGTTTAAAAATTGAAAACATTTTGTTAAATTATTCTATCAAACGACTCCTAAGTTTCAAAAATGAATGACTAACTTAAGTAAGGCTGTATTCAAAAAAAAAAAAAAAAAAAAAAATTAAGGAAGTCTGTGAACACCTTGGAAAATAGACCTTTGTAATCCCACATGTTAAGGGAGAGAAAACAAAAATTCTAAAACCACGAAATAAAATGTATAATTTTTGACACAATTGTCTATGTGACAGTTTGAATGGAGAAAAAATAATTAGTTTATGTGAAAATAATAGATAGTTAATTATAGTCTATCAAATAATTGTAGTAAAAATTGTGACTTTTTATATTGTATCAGAAATACTCAAGAAAATTGAACGACCCAAAATTTTCGTCTGAATTCAGATCAGTTTTTTGTTTTGAAAATCGAAACAATCTAAGACTGATTGAGATGTAATAACTTTTTTTTTTTTTAAATTTTTTATGTTGGTTTCATAATTCGTAGCCTATATATATGTTGGTGTTAGGGCAGGATGAGGCAACCGACTACAGTGCACTCAAATATTCTAAGGGACCCCTCATGGCTAATCACACTATAAAGATATGCTCTGATATATTCCTTTCTCCAAGTTTTTTGGACACAATTTTTCAGCTAGTAACCATAATTAATCTGAGCAAAAAAAAAAAAAAAAAAGTAATGTATAAGAAACAATCATTTAGTTTCTTTTTATTTGTTGGTAGAATTTGTTAATACTAAATGGATATTATTGTGTGTTCGTTTAGATCCCTTAAACCAGGTTGTTTAACCTAATATATTAACCAAGTGATTACTTAGATTAATTATTCAGATCTAGGTTAAACACAAATATATCATATTATGCAAAGATGCGGAAAAGTAAATAACATATGATATGATGACCCAAGAAAACCAGTTTCAAGGTAAAAACTTGAAGATGATTTGACTTATCTATCCTAAAAATAAAACAAATCCACAATAAGAGAGTTGGAGTTTTTACAATCATATTTAACCCTAAATCTATTACTACCTCCAGTAGTAACTTACTGACATAACCACATGCAAACTCTGAATCCACAGACTCCTTCTCTCCTTGGAATTACACCAACACAAGCCACCTTGCTTATGACTTTGTGATTCTACTAAAATATTTAGCAACACAAACTTTCCAGTTTGTGACTCCAAGACCACCCTTGAAGGTTTAGTTCATTAGCAGTTGTTGAACTTGTTGCAGCAGCTTCAGATCTACCGGATCTAATGATATGAGAATGATTTTTGGATCTCACAAGAGCACCTCCAAAGTCTCTCAAAAAGCTCTGAAAACATAGTTAGAGTTTTCTTTTATATACCAGAAGTGTTTCACTTGAAACCCAAAACGTTTAAGTAGAGTTTGGGTTGAAATAAAATTCTGTAGAAATTTTATGTCTGCAATTTTCGATCGGTTAGATCTAATTTTTGATCGGTCGAATTTCATTGAATTTGAATTCTTTTTTCTGCAGTTTGTATGTTCTTGTGTTCTGACTTGTACTACCTTGAGCATTGTCTAATAAGCTCTATAGACTCTAAGATTTATACCTAGACAAGTTTGTGCTTACGGTTTGCCAATTGTTCTAAACTTTTAGAACCTAACAATTATTTTGAATTTTCATGAATTTCTTTTGTCCATTACTTTGTCCCCTCAATTGACTTCCTGGCTCTGTCAAATAGAGGAAAGAATATGAATTTGGCACTACATTGATGCTTTTATTATCAAAACAGTTAAGGGACAAGAGCCAACTCAATATGGATTTTACCGCTAATTAAATTTATGCTTTCATGACTGATATAAATTGGACAGGTCAAATTTTCCATGACTTCATAGATCATATTAATTAGTCGCAATGTTAGAAGTTAGGAAGGGTGAAAGACATTAATGGGAATACTTGAAGCCACTAGTAGTAAAATTGTCTGAAATTTGGTGTCCTCAAGGGAATTTATAAAACCACAGTCATGATATGGCTTATGCTACTTTTTGTCTCACATTATGCAAATAATATATTATTGTGCTGGATGGTACGCATGTTAGAAATCAACACTAACTCTCTTGTCTCTAGAAATTTCTAGAGTTTTACTCAATTTGCTTCTCTCCAGAATTCTCTAGAAACTTCTAGAACTTCTCACACAATCTCTCTCTAGAAATTTCTCTCTAATTCCAGACATTTCTCTCTAGCTCTCTTTTTGGAATTCTCTCCAAGACAGTTCTCTAAAAGCTTCCTTACACTAGTGAATTTTAGCCACAAATTTATAAGGTGTCTAGAAGGTAGGAGAATGGCATTAATTTAATGCCAATAAAAAGGGAGATGCTAGAAGCTTCAAGTCGGTTTCCTAACTGACATACATCTAGTATAAATAGATGGAATGGTGTGAAGGGAAGTGTTTTATAAAGCACCAAGTGAGAGATGTGTGAAGTTGTATGAGGTGGTGAAGTGTGTGCCATAGGTAGCAAGTGTGTAGAGTGAAATAGAGTCAAGAGCTAGTGTGTGTAGGTGTATAGAAGTGAGGTGTGTGCAAGTGTATTTGGTGAGTAAGTGCCGTATTTATAGTGCACTTGTGTTAGTGTATGGGAATCAAGCATTAGTGCTTGTAAAGTGTTGTAATTCAAAGAGTCAAGTTTTAAATAAAAGTTTATTGCTCAGTCTTTTGTTCAACAATCTAGTTTCAGAGCTTCCGCTAACTCAACAACACATGGGGAACATGGGGACCTGGTTCGAGTCTTGGGAAAGAGGAGGGGCATTTATGTGGTATTTATAAAAAATTAAAAAAGTTGCATATTTATGTATGAGAAGATCTATATAATATATCGAATGCTGATAGTTACATACTGCGTGTATGGGACATAATTGAAAATACTATTTCACAATTGTAACTGAAATTGTGTTTTCAATTATTGTGTATAGCTCAATATGTGCAACAATGATTAGTGTAAAAATTTTCCATTAACTAGAGCATGAGAGAGAATAGAATAAACAAAAGTACAAGTAGTACAACCAAGGGTTGTGACTCAGTGAATAGGTCAGCAATGAATAGGTCAGCAAGTTGATCATGAGAGAGAACAGAATAAACGATAGGGTAGGTTGGAGTTTCATGTTTCTATTTTGATAATTTTAAAGTGGAGTTTCACATTCCATTCCAAGGTTCCTTCCCTTGCATGTATCTTTTTTAAAGTGGTAGAACTTCTTGTTTCATGCCACTCTTCTGATCTCATATCTAAGAAAAAGCATCAGAATTCAGAATTACACAGAATCTTAGAAACTGGCAAATCTAGATTCTCGTTATAAAGGACTTGTTTTAGCGGATTATTAAGGCCTTTAATGATAATAAATAATTGTATTGTCATTGTTAAGAAGTTATTTCATTTTATTTTCAAGTCATCTCATCTCAAATTTTTTTTTTTTGTTTTTGTTTGAGAAACATATCATCTAAAATTGTGCTAATAAGATTCTCAAAAAAAAAAAAAAAAAGCTGTGCTCATAAGCTAGTAAGCAACAATACTAATACAAGCAAGTTACCTTAATAATAATAATAATAATAATAATAATAATAATAATAATAATAATAATAATAATAATAATAATAATAATAGCACAACTTTCTTTACAATTTTTAAAACAATTAAGTGGTGGGCCCCAATATAAATTAACAAAAACAAAACGATTCAATAATTGTAAAAAATATTGTGTTAATATAGTCTTACTCTATTAGATTGGGTGTGGTTTGTGTTTGAATTTGTTCTAGTTTCAAAATATAAGAAAAGATTGTAAAGTGTAAGATTACATGCACTGATAATATTCCAAGAATGATACATTATTCTTATGTTTGCACATTATTTGTGTTAATAGTACATCGTCTTTACCACTAACATTGAAAATAGAAAATAAATGTGAAGTTGTGATTTACAACTATGTTTTGTTGGCTTTAATTCCGTGTCAAATTTGTTTGTATTTTGTTCAATCATTTCCCTGCATTTTTGTGGGATTTAATGCAAGGGTTGAGTGTGAGAGTTGGGTGAAAATTTGTGTAAAAGCTATGTTTTAAAAACTAGACCAGACCGGCCGGTCTGATCGGTTGAATTGGGAACTGGGAACCGGAGGCTAGTTCGGTTTGAGAAAAAGGCCTAAAATCGGTGAAACCAGGAATCGGAGGCAAATTCGGTTTTGCCTCCGGTTTGGTTTTTAAAATCATGGAAAAAAGTGAAGTTCACTACGTGAGAAGCACATGCTGAAATTTGAATAGTTTCTGCCAGGTTATATTTTGTAAGTCCCTTCGCGACTCAGGCCAAGTTACAAGTGACCCACGTAACTCGTTGCTTGAACCTTTTTGAAATGTGTTTTTCTCATTTCTTTATCAACACTATATAAGCCCACATTACCCACGAAATTGTAAGGAGCTTTTAAGAGAGAAAACCTTAGAAATACACTTGAGAGTTAGAGATAATAAACCCACAATCATCTACACAATTTCTCTTAAGTTTTATTCTATTCCTACCTCTTCAATTACAAATCCTTAAGAGGTCCTAAGCTCAAATGCTTATCTCACCCATTCTGAGTGTTGAGAGAAGATTTGGTAGTGTGAGAAGCATTGGAAGAAGCCGTTGAATGGTGGATGCAATTTGGAGCTAATTGCGGGATCTAGAGAACTAGTGAAGAAATAGCTTGGTAGCTGGAATTTGGAGGGTTCAAGTATTGGGTAGTGTATGTGCAAGTTACATTTGAGCTTATATAGAGAAGTGAAATAAGTTATCTAATAGTACATCGACATGAAAAAGCTTGAAAAGATGCTAGCTTTGACATGACATTCAAATAAGAAAAAGAAAGTGATGGTAGGACATGAAAAAGAGGCACATTTAAATAAGAAGAAGAAACTGATTACTAAAGAAACACAAGATGTACGTGGAAAACCCTAAAGAAGGGATAAAAAACCACGATTTGAGCAAGAAAGTAACATTCTTGCTATGTTTTGATTGTATTATGTGTAAAAAGAGACCAATTTCTTACAATCAGGTTGTCTTTCTTTCCTACCAACTCTCCACTCTCTTCTCAAAATATCTACTTGGGTTCTTGCCTTAATAGCACAATTGCATGTTCCTCTTATACTATGAGGAATTTGGCTGAGTACAAAGACATGTGTCAAGTCATCATATTCTATTTTAGACCTTTTCACAGCTGTGATATTATCTGCTGACTAAAGGATAAGAACTGTGCTAACGTGGCATTGGGACCCGTAGGTAGGTGACTTTGCCACTGCTTAGGAGACAAGTCTTGGACATTGAGAGGGGCATTAGGAGTACTGTGATTGATATATGTGTCTTTGAGGTGGCCCATCATGCATTCAACCAATAAGGGCTGTCCTTATAGCCACTGACCTTAGAAAGTCACTATCTCCCCTTTTGGTGAATACTTGAGTACCATGTTAGGTGCAAATCTCATTTCCTTCCTAAGGCAGTCACGCCTTTAGCACTAACTAAGACAAAATCTCTTAACCAATGCTTCCTCTCCCCTTTCTCACAGCCGTTCCACATGTAAGGTTTAGATCCAACCACTTATACATTCTTCCATGCCTTAATGGTGTAATGTACATGTAGATTAGGTTTGAAGGGTCTTTTTGATATTTATGTACTTCAACTTTATTCACTAGTGGATTGATTTTGGCTTGGAGGGCCACAGAGAGGTTTTTCGTTGAGTATTTCGATTTCCTTTTTGATAACACATCTCAGTATTATCTTGTATTTGCATCTCTCTTCCCTTACTCTTTAAGCTTTATATTTATTGTTGGTTGCTTGTGGTTATGGCTTAGAGAGTTGTTTCGGTTATTGTGTATCATTTACTCTTGTTCTACACTTAGATAAGTTAGAGTAAAAGCAATTAAGCATTGTTTTTAAAATTGGAGGTCTAAACAAACTATAGTGTTTTACACTATTTGAGCTTTCAATACACACACACACACACACACACACACACACACACACACACACACACACACATATACACACACTAGCCTTATCATACATGCTTTGCGTGTGCAATGAGACTTTTTATTATTATTTATTATTTTGGATTTAGTGAAATAATGTTTAAAAGTGAGATAGAGATAGTGTTTTAATTTTTAGGACTTTTCTCTGTGTGAGAGTTGATAAAAGTTTGGAAGCCTAAAACTTAGGAACTTTTAAAAAAATAGTAAATTATTATTTCAATTAGTTTGTGTTTTTAAATTTAAAATTATCTAACTAAAAGATAAAGGTATTTTAGAACGTTTAAGAATTTGTGTGAGGATATTTTAGCACGCAAAATATTAAATATATATTATTTAATATTTAAAAGCATAAATATAACATTTATTATTGATATGCTCCTATTGAGCTATATCAGTTAGCAGTCCATTCACTTTAATTTGGTCCATTTGGTCTACTTCAGTCCACTTTGATCCATTTTGGTGCACTTAAGAATGGAAAAAGACATTTGAGTTGAGCCTTGAAGGTATCTATTCTAAATCCAAATTTATTAGAAAAGAAATATCTCTCTCAAACTTGTTGGTAGTAAAAGTAAAAGAAAGAAAAAGAAGAAAGGTGAACATAGAATTATCAATTATTCATAAATGTACGAAAGTGCTCTTAATTAATTTTGAGGGGTTTGATAGCTAGACAAAATGATAAGGGCTAGAATATAATTCCCCATATTGTTTTCTGTAGATGTATTTTATATGCATTATGTCCAATCTAATTGAGATTAACATTAGATTCTGATTCTAGAACGTGATGAAAAAAGAGAATAAAATGCTAGCTAGCTGTGAAACAATAGCCAAAAGGGAAAGCAAGCCCTCCACAGTGAAATTCCTTCACCCACTTGAATGCATATATATTTTATACACTCTAAAGTGTCAAGAAGAAACTCAGTTGTGTGGAAATACATCTTTGACAAGCTTTAGTGTTGCTTTTGCTTTAAAATGGAGCAGCAGAAAGAGCAGCAAGATGCAAGTGACAAGCACCAGCCACAGTCATCAGGTCTTGTCCATCCTTGTCTCTCTCTCTCTCTCTCTCTCACACACACACACACACACACACATTCACATTTTCATGTAGTACTAAGTTGATTATATTATGTTCTAGACAAGAGTTCCTGGTATTCTTGTAATAAATTATGCCACCAAAAAACAACCAACAGAAAGTAAAGTTACAGAAAATAAAGGGGAGCCGAAGCAAAGTGTTAACCTTGGCCACGAACATGAGAGAACTTTAACTGAGAAATGGTAAGATTATTATTTATTGAACTATATCATCATCATCTCAATTTAATATTCACCAAAAAAGGTTACTCCTTTTTTTTTTCATCATCAACACGAATTTTTCTAATAAAACCAATAGTTCAAGACACTACAAAAAAGTAAAATAAATAATGAAATAAATCAGTTGCACAAATTTCTTTTCTTCTTAATTGTCCACTTCATTATTACTTCTTTTTTTTTTTTTTTTTTTGGTTTCTTTGTCTACTTTGCAGCCTCGATATTTTATGCTGTCGCTGTTTCTGTAAAGAATCTTTCATTCCAAAATAAGAAGTCGCAAAAGATGGATCAATGCTGATTACTTCAGTGTTGCAAAAACTGGCTACTTTCAACTGAAAAGTTCACGAGGCATGGATGACCAAAATATCTAGTGTGCTTCTAGTATATTATTGTTTCAGATTTTTTTACTATGCAAGAGTGGATCTATAATTTAGTAAGTAATTTCGTGAGACATTTATCTGTTTCTCTGGATCTCAAAATTCTGTTCTTGATGTTCATCATTCATCAAGATTATAATCCTCAAGAAAATAACATAATGTAACAAAAATGTATATTTTCATATCTACACTAAGGCTTGTGTCTTTACATTTTTTTTTTTTTGGTTGCTAGCAAGTTGTTGTAGTTGATATATCTAGCCATAATGGGTCCATTTTCAGAGACTGGATTTGTTGTGTACTTGTATGTCATTCCGATGAAATTCTGTTTTTTGTTATTATTTTTTCTTTTTAAGAACAGGCATATTGACCTTCCCTGATAATAGTAAAAAGTTTGGTGTGTACATTTTGATACCTGCCAAACTGGGGTGAACGCATATACTTGAGAATATGAATGGAATTTGCCACTACGTTGATGCTTTCATTATCAAACCATTAATGGTCAACTCAATATGGATTTTACCACCATATTCACGCTTTCATGACTGATGAAAATGGACAACTCAGGTTTTCCGTGACCTTAAAGATGTCTTAAGTCGATTTCAAGAAATAAAAAAGGTAAAAAGACATTAGTAGAAATCCTCAAAATTGGTAACAAATCACATGAAACTTGGTATTCTCAAAAGAATCGGCGTAAGGATATTTAACATTCATAGAACCATGGTAATGACTTTTACAACGTCTCAACCAAAGTCCTTCGTTTAGGCCTCTATTTATTGAATTTACTAATTATAGTAAAATTTTTCATATTATAACTTTCGATTTTAAAGTTAGAATATACATCCCTACTCAATTTTGGGATGTTTCCTAGAGTGCGTAGTATAAAAGCATATTTTTGTAATTAACACGAAGTATACATAAGGCTTTTCTGGTCATTTAAGATTTCTATTACAAGGAACATATATTATGGGTGTGACCACCCTGGATTTGAAGTAGGAGAGGGTGGCAGATTCCGAGCAGGTGAGGGACCTCTTGGTGGCATATTTCATTTGGTATCACGAATAATTTGATACTTATTGTACGTTTGGTATGGGTTGGGTTGGGTTTGCGTTGGTATGCCAAATGCCATAGATGAGACCAAGCCTTTGTTGGACAATAGCAATGGAGTGAATAAGAAATTGATATTTTCTATGTTTACTTGAAGGTGTTATTAAAAGTGGTAAAAATCCTGAGTTCCACATAGGAAAGGAAAGAGATAATACATGAGTTTATATGCTCATTAGTTGGACATTGGGTTGGGCTTTTGGCATATGTGGACTGGGCCTACTTGTCTAAATAATAATATTTTATTATTTTAATTTTTGAGTCAGTTAGTCTGTGCACAACAATTATTACTGAAATAGAAAGCCTGTTCGGTAACGTATAATTTTTCATAGTCCTTCATTCATAGATTTTTTTTTTCCAGAAAAATCTCCTAGAGAGAATATTTTGTGCATTTCATTTTGTGTCAAAGAGAGAGAAAGAGACATTGAGTAGTTTGTAGAGCACGAACTTGTGTGCTTTTTTTTTTTGTGCTTTTTTTTTTTGTGCTGTAGATCATTTTATCTTGGGAGGTAGATGTTTGTGAGTCTCAAAGCAATACAGTGATTGTATGAGGGGTAAAATCTGCTTTAAGGAGATTGTGTCAAACACATGGCTTGATTTGAATCATTCATTCTTCACGCATTTGGTTTGTGAGTTTTTAATTGTATTGTAGATTTCTTTTTATATAAGCAGTATCTATTTATTAGTTTTTCCTATCACATCCTTTTTGTGTTATTGCTTATTATTAGATCTATATGTTGTTCCCTTTTGCTTAATCACAAAGTAAATTGTTGAAATATATCCAACAATTTTTACCCAGAAGGGCTTTCATTCGATGAGAACAACATCTCTTCAAACTCCAAGCCCAAATTACTCAACTATGGCATTTGAATGGAAGGTGCCCGGATGGAACCATTCCCATAAGAAGAACTAAAGAAGAAGATTTATTAAGGGCAAGTTCTGCAGCAAATTATGGAAGGAAAAAACACCATACCACCCCTAATGATATCGTTCAAAGTATCTATGAGGTAAAAATTAATTTTTAACCATATAATTAATAGATTTGAGCTCAATGGTATCTGCTATAATGAAGAACTCAAATCGACATTCACAACCTTATTTTCCTCGTTGAGTTTCTAGTATGGAATACTTAGTGAAGAAGGAGATAGGTATTATGGAATGAATGCAAAAATAAACGTGTGGAAACCCCAAACCCACGCACCAAACGAGTTCAGCTTGTCTCAATTCTGGATTAGAGGTTTTGATAGTAAAGATGCTATTAAGGACATATTTTATGTAATTGGCTAATCCTTTGACAAAATGTACTTTACTTGTAATTGGGTAGATCTAGGATGAGTTGAGTACTTCAAGAAACATGTTGTTCAAGTCTAGTATTAAAGCCATGAAGATTGGACCAAGAAACAAGTGAAGAGAAGTTATTCATTAAAGTTAAATAGATAGCTTGACAGCTGCCAACAGATAGCTATCTATCGAGATTTAATGAGTCTTGACAGCTCTCGACAAATAGCTATCTATCGAGGTCTCGACAGCTATTGACAGATAGCTATCTATCGAGAATTACGAAATCAAAATTTTCAGATCTAATTTTCGGTCCGTGCTGACATGTATGTATAGGGTTTCTTTTCTCACAACCTTAGATATGTATAAGGCTTATTTTAAAGGCTGTCACATATGAGAATACAAGGAGAACATATGCAAAAGGTGACCAATGCCTTATTCTCTCTGAAAGGTGACCGATGCCTTATTCTCTCTGAAAGAAGCTATTGCGTCTTTGCGTCTTAGGGTTTTGTAACCAAGTGCTGACGAAGTGAAGAACTTTGTAGCCAACATTCTTTTTCCTCAAGTTGGTGAGTGAGTCATGTACTAGGATTCGTGAAAAGAAGTTAGTCACGTATTGGGATTCGTGCATCAAAAATGTGGCGTTCATATATTGAAGAGTTTAGAGGTTCTGAAGCGGTAGAAGGTTTCTGCTGTAAGTTCATCTATGGGGATTGTAAAGTCTAGGTACAAAAGTTTTGTATTAGATCTGAAACTTTTCTTTACTATAGTGAATTGCTTTTCAAGAAGGTTCCCCCCCCCAGGTTTTTTAATGTGAAACTAGTTTGTTTTATTGGTTTTCTTGGGTCATCATATCTTGTTTTATTTACTTTTCCACTATACATGATATTGACATGATATAGTTTAAGATGTTAGGAAATGGTAAATTTAATCACTTGACCATAAGTCTAACATTCTTGCATTTGCTAGTAAACACAAACTCGCTGAAAGTTACTTCTATTGGCCGACGGAAAATTATTGTATATTTCCGGAATACCATAAATACGTACTCTCTCCTCTCACATGAATGGTAGGTCCCACTAATTAAATTCATGATGGGGTCTACCATTCATATGAGAGGAGGGAGTATACATTTATGGTACTCTGGGAGTACCTAATAATTTTCCCCGGCCCACACAGAGGTATCATAAATCAACTCCATTTTACCAAAATTAACAATTAAGGAAAATACCTCTATTTTTAAGGAATCCAAAGTTTATGATAACCCTAGGTTTACTAAAAGATGAACTTACCATATATAGTCTGACAGATTGATTAGGACAATAGTAGAGTAATATGAGTCAGCATTCCCCTGTTAAGGTATTTTATATCAACTCCATTTTACCAAAATTAACAATTAAGGAAAATACCTCTATTTTTAAGGAATCCAAAGTTTATGATAACCCTAGGTTTACTAAAAGATGAACTTACCATATATAGTCAGACAGATTGATTAGGACAATAGTAGAGTAATATGAGTCAGCATTCCCCTGTTAAGGTATTTTATCACCTCATGGATTGAATGCAAGACCATCTGACTTAATATCAGATAAACTTTGATTGTCTTATCATTTGTATGCCAGAATGATCTAGTTTGTCCTAGTCCTAGTTGACAGCAAAATCATTAATACGCCATTGCAAAAAAAAATTTACTACCAAAATCTTAGAAATTAACGTGACAATGAATAGTATTGCACTCACATCAACGTCATATTAAATAAATTATTATCATTATTGTTCTTTGTGGTTTTTTTTAGAAACATTCATATTGAGTTTGAATATTAACACGTTGATTTTCAAATCCAATATATTAAAATTATAATATTCCTAAGGCTAAATATTATATGTGTCAAACTAGTGAATTACCATGATATCGAATCTTAAAAAATCTAGTCACTGAGTATGACACATGCTGTTGGGTATACAAAAAATTAGCTACCAGGAGTACGATTTCACACCATAATTTTTCACAAAAATTGATAATTTTTTTTAAAAGTTTTGATATGAGTTCACTAGTAGTGTGTGTCTATATATATATATATATCTGAATTTTGATCAATGACGATAGTTAATAGGAAATTTAACAGGAAGTTTGTACTCATAAGCTAACAAAATTTAAGTAAAACAGATAAATCAAAGTCTCATTTAGGCATTGCCAAAAATAGGGTGATCGTTAATATACATTGATAAATAGCATGTGGAATAGTATAAAGAGGATGAACAAATGCATGTTTAAGTATTGCAAAGGGAACGGCCAAAGCTAGATATTACTGCCAATTGATTCGAGTATTAGCTCCATTTTACCAAAATTAACAATTAAGGAAAATACCTTTATTTTTAAGGAATCCAAAGTTTATGATAACCCTAGGTTTACTAAAAGATGAACTTGCCATATATAGTCAGACAGATTGATTAGGACAATAGTAGAGTAATATGAGTCAGCATTCTCCTTGTTAAGGTATTTTATCACCTCATGGATTGAATGTAAGACCATCTGACTTAATATCAGATAAACTTCGATTGTCTTATCCTTTGTATGCCAGAATGATCTAGTTTGTCCTAGTCCTAGTTGACAGCAAAATCATTAATACGCCATTGCAAAAAAATTTACTACCAAAATCTTAGAAATTAACGTGACAATGAATAGTATTTCACTCACATCAACGTCATATTAAATAAATTATTATCATTATTGTTCTTTGTGTATTTTTTAGAAACATTCATATTGAGTTTGAATGTTAACACGTTGATTTTCAAATCCAATATATTAAAATTATAATATTCCTAAGGCTAAATATTATATGTGTCAAACTAGTGAATTACCATGATATCGAATCTCAAAAAATGTAGTCACTGAGTATGACGCATGCTGTAGGGTATACAAAAAATTAGCAACCAGGAGTACGATTTCACACCATAATTTTTCACAAAAATTGATAATTTTTTTTTAAAAGTTTTGATATGAGTTCACTAGCAGTGTGTCTATATATATATATATATATATATATCTGAATTTTGATCAATGACGATAGTTAATAGGAAATATAATAGGAAGTTTGTACTCATAAGCTAACAAAATTTAAGTAAAACAGATAAATCAAAGTGTATGATCGTTAATATACATTGATAAATAGCATGTGGAACAGTATAAAGAGGATGAACAAATGCATGTTTAAGTATTGCAAAGGGAGCAGCCAAAGCTAGATATTACTGCCAATTGATTCGAGTATTAGCTATTTACTCATGGCACTGCCTTGTGGAGGTGGGAGGACGTGGTCGAGGGTTAAAAAGATGGCCTTGTTCTTGTTCTTTCTTGCACCAATGTCATCAGTTGGAATTGGAATTAGGGACACTAACACCGTCTTTAGTAAGAAACCAAAACCGGAGGTTTGGAAGCAATTGAAGCGCCTTAACAAGCCTGCTCTTAAAACCATAGAGGTTATTAATCACTTCATATAACATGTTTGTGTTCTATATGGTATTTTTAGCTTTGGTCTTAAAAGAATCATTCACTTTTGTGGGTTGTGGTGTCTCCATGACCCCAATGTTCAATAACAGTGTAATTTTATTACAACACTGAGAATTTAGACTAATATCTATGTGTGTGTAATGAGAAAATGTATTTGATACAGAGTCCGGATGGAGATATAATCGATTGTGTAGATATCTACAACCAGCCAGCTTTTGATCATCCTTTGTTAAAAAATCACACAATTAAGGTGACTAGTTTAATTAACTAAATTTCATTTGGTATCACAAATAATTTAATACTTATTGTATTGTGGCATGGGCCGGGTTTGCGTTGGTATCTATGCCGAATGCGATAGATGAGACCCAGTTCTTATCCAGAAGGGTTTTCATTTGATGAGAGCAACGACATCTCTTCAAACTCCAAGCCTGAAATTACTCAGCCATGGCACTTGAATGGAAGCTGCCCAGAAGGAACCATTCCCATAAGAAGAACTAAAGAAAAAGATTTATTAAGGGCATATTATGGTAAGAAAAAACTCAGTACCATCCAAGACGAGACCGATACAAGTATCCATGAGGTATAACTTAATTTTTAACCAATATAATTAATAGGTTGGAGCTCATGTTATTTACTATAATGAAAGACTCAAATTGACATTCACGACCTTTGTTTTTTTTTGGGTTGAGTTTCTAGTATTGTCAGATTTCGGAGGAAGGAGATACGTATCATGGATTGAATGCAGAAATCAACGTGTGGAACCCCGCAGTCATGGCAGAAGACGAGTTCAGCTTGGCTCAATTCTGGATCGCAGGTGTTGATGATATTGATACCGTCATTGATACAATTGAAGCTGGCATCATGGTATATATAATTTCATCTATCACCTTTTCTATTAAGCACATGCAAAACATTGAATTACTAATAATTTTTTTTTTTTCCAAATTATTTGTGGAGAAACAGGTCTACCATGATAATTATCACGATTACGAGACTCATATCTTCATTTTTTGGACTGTACGTGCTTTAATATTTGACTTCCTTGCTAGATCTAGTCATGTTTATATTGTTTTTTTTTTGACAAGTCTCTCTCTCTCTTTTTTAATCATGGCTGCAAAGTGATTCATATCAAAACACATGTTGCTACAATATGTTGTTCTCTGACTTCGTTCAAAATATTGTTTCTTTTTTGAAAAGTGTCTATTTTTTTTTTTTTTTTTTACATTTATTTTTATCATTGCTGCAGAGTGATGGATATAGAAGCACCGGTTGCTACAATCTAGAGTGCCCTGGCTTTGTTCAAGTCGACCACCGGATTGCGGTGGGGGCAAGCGTCGCGCCTTATTCCGTGTATGGTGGTGAACAGCGTTCACTCAACTTCTTGATCTTTAAGGTAGTACAATATTTCAATTTAATTACATCACCAAATACTTCTAATTTTTGGATATACATATATGATCATATCATATGTAATTTTTTTTATCTAGAAAAATTCAAAGTAACAAATGTTACAGATATGTTTGAAAATTCTTTTGGTTTTAGTTGTAACATTGTATGTTTGAAATTCTTTTGGTTTTAGTTGTAACAGTGTGTGTTTGAAATTATTTTTTCTTGGTTTATTTATTTTTATATACAACTTGTTAAATTTAAAGTTTCAATTTTTTTTTTCTATACACAATTTATTTTTACCTGACTTTTTTTTTTTTCAAGACAGTGAATTTAAGTGTCCATGTTGTTCTGCATAAAAGATTCATTTTTTGTTTCTCTTTCATTAGTCTTTATATCTTCATTTATAATTCAGAATATTACAAACTGATTTGTATGCCATGTACAATGAGGTAGGACGATTTTGATGGAAACTGGTGGTTGTACCTTGCGCATAAGTATCTATTGGGATATTGGCCAGCCTCCCTTTTCTCGATCATGGCTGGTAGCGCTACTTATGTTTCATGGGGAGGAGAGGTGACAAACACACAGATAGGTGGGCAGCACACCACAACACAAATGGGCAGTGGCCATTTCGCTGAAGAAGGGACCGCTAGGGCTAGTTACTTCCAAAATCTCGAAGTTATAGACGCTCAACTAGTTCGTCGGGGTCCCAGGAACATTGTCACATCCGTTACGAAACCCAATTGCTATAATCTCGTAAATCATGAAAACTCCTTTTATTTTGGTGGTCCTGGTAGAAGCCTCCAATGTCCATGATCATTTAGATTATTATTTCAAAATTAATGAGAAAGGGAAAAAAATAAGAAGAGGAACATTATTTTCTTTTCTTCATGTCACACCAAATGTACGTACAATCCCTATGTGATTTGAAACTCTCTGATTCATTGATGAAAATAATGAGTTTCTATGGAGTAGTAAAATTTTGAAATTATGTAATTTAATATAGTGGAAGTTAAGATTACATTTGAAACTAAGAAATCTCATCCTCTTCTGAATTCATTCTATCTTTGTTGTTGTGCTTTAAGAGTGTGTCTTTTCCATTATATGTGGTGTATTAGTGTCTGAGAATGTGATTATGTAAAGGCCCACCAACTTTAAAAACACGGTATCAGATCTAGTCATCTAGTAGATTTATGGTGAGAATGACATTTTCCAACTAGATGGTGCCATTTTAATTTTCATGGGTTACCAAATTTTTTTATTTTTAATTGAAATATTTGAATGAAGGTGTTAATCAAATCCCAACATGTATGGTAGATAGTGGTAAAGCATGAGAATGTCCAAAGAAGTTTGGGATGAACCTACTCTCATGCAGTTTATTTGTCCAATTATTATCTCACCTAAGGATTGTACGAGGAAAAACCCCACATAGCAAGCTTGGAGCTGAAAGAATACTACGATTTCTCACTTACGTTTGTTTAATAGCATTGCATATGTGCCTGTACTGGATCAAGAAAGGTCCAAGTTAGATAACCATAGTGAGAAGTATGTGTTTATTGGTATAATACAAGCGCCAAGGGCTCTAAGTTGTGAAATTCAAGCACTAGAAATCAGTTGGGATGTGGAATTTGATGAAAAATGCATAAGCAATTGGAGCACCCAACACTACAACAAATCAGACTTTTTTCAAGGGTCAAAACCCCTAAAAAAAGTGTTACAAAACCTTGAAATAACTTATTTTAAGAGTCCAACCGACCCTTGATAACCTTTGAAACATATACCATCGAAAAGGAATTTTGAAGGCCTTCGTGTCCCTCAAAACAAGTGCTCTAATCTTATTTTGAGGGTCAAGAGACCCTTAAATAACCTTTTACCAAGGTTTAAAAGATTTATATTTACAACTCTTGATATATAAGGTTATTTAAGAGGTCTCTTGACCCTCAAAATAAGATTTTATTTTATTTTAAAAAAAAAAAACCCACAATCATGCACAATATAAATATATATATATATATATATATAATATTCATGTTGAAACTACTATATATAATATTAGTGTAAAGCTTAAAACAAGAAATTAAATGACTGCACAAGAACCCAAATACGCAAAGTGGAAAGTATCAACAATCTTGTATGATCAAACAATCATCAGAGGAGAGAAACATCTATAAAATCCCCTAGGAAAATTTCAATTTACCATGGCTTTAACAAATTTTCAGGACAGTAGATTTTGCATATCATCCTTGATATCAACTAAAATTTGTACAAAACCTATATGTCTAGTTGCAAACAAATTTATTGTTTTCTTCCCCTTCCCTTCTTGGTTGGCTGTGCATCTATCTGTTCCTTCCCAGTAACTTCTTCTACATCCGCTGCACAATGAGAAAGCAGAACAGGTTTTAGTTAGTATAACTTGTATCAAGCATATGTTGACTCATTCAATATCATTGAAATTAAAATTAAAATACACAGCATTAAGCCCTGCAAAAGTGGAAGCTTTGTGCATTGGTTTTGACTATAATTTCACAACTACCACCAAGATCTTCTATATGAAAAATTCCAAAGCTCCAACTTTTAACACTACCTTCAACAACAAAAAAAAAAAAAACGCTTTAGTGAATTAAAGCTTATAGATTTAAGATTCATTGGCCCCATATCAACAAGAAGCATGCATTGGTCCCCATTATTCTCCGCCTTCTGAAGCAATGCAGGTAAGAATAGTATCCAAATGGTAAATACACAATGAAAGAGAAGGGATTACAGCAGAAGAATTATACCTTGTTCAAGCTGTTGATTTTCACCCGAATCTGACATCAACGACTCCTGAAAATCATTGACATATAGTGTCAATCCCATACTAATGATGCAGAAAATATAACAGAATATGTAGCCAAATTTATCGAAACTACTACAAATTTGGGATCTACACAAAAGACCATAATCAACCAAAGAAAATATCCATCTAATGCAGGTCCAGAATTATCAAAAATATACACGTTGATACATATAGATACTACAATGATATATATACACACACAGATACTTCTGTGACACTAAAGAGTGTAACAACAAACATTCAACTATATCTCATTCCTGGCTTTTACACAGCCATGCCCAAGCATACATTTCAAGGATTTGGTGGGATTGGAATTCTGTTTTGTAGAGACAAGTTCATCTCAGTATCAGCAAGGCATGAGACCCTAAAACAAACAATTCCATTCCATCTAAAGTTGGATTAAATTTTAAAAAAAATCTTCAATGAGGGACTCACCTTAAGTTGTCCTCAACCAGAAAAGAGTACTAAATCCAGTGGAAAAGCCTGCATAAAAGAATATTTCAATGTAGAGTTTGAGAAATTATATAATACAATAGAATAAAGTGACTGCTAATATAACTTTTCAAAACAGTAACAAGGTTTGGCTACAGAGGGACCAATTCCTATATAAGCAACAGCTTTCTAGGGTCACACCATTTGAATTTGTTAGGAGTCTACATTATTGTTGTAGTCCATTGTAATGATAGAATTGTATACTGCACAGCACTGTACAGTAATCCGTTGTATACTGCACTGTACTATAAACTGACAGTTGTTAGCTATTGATTCAGTTATTTAGTTAAGCTCACTGGTGGGAAATTGATATCGATGTCTTGTATATAGTCCACCAGAAAGAATAAAAGGGGTAACCAGAAAATTAACTACAATTCAGTTTTAAACTTCTTCTCTATTCTCAGAGGCTGATTAGCCTCAAAGTAATCTTCATCATCTTACTCAGCTACCAAGAGCTTAACAGAATTTGAAGGTTCACTTGTATTTCAACCTTTCTACTAAAGAACTTCACTTAATCACAATCCATGTTATAACATGATCTAAAGTATTTCCATCGGGGAGGGTGGTTCAAATCCCTAATTCCCTCAACACTATTTATCAAATTGTCTAAAAAATAACATGAACTAACATTAACATAGGATCTATACATTCGAATGCACCCTTCAAAACTAGGTATGAGTACTTTTGACTGAATTTGCTTTGTCATTTCTAAATCAAATATCAAGGTATGGGAGATGGTCATAAGAAGAAGATAACAGTGCTAGTTGTGTGTTCCGCTGTGATTGCTTCTGGAATGCTCTTAGCTAGCTATTTGATTTTAAGAATCAGGAAAAACTTAAAAGGTAAACCTTCTCTTCAATAAGAGCCTAGACTTTTTCATTTTTGGTATGGATCCCTTAGAACCTATTGTATTAGTAGGGAATGGCATGTGTAATTCTGTTAATATATATACAAGTCAATGAGTTTTGACAGATATCAACATTATGCTACTTGCTAAAAAAAACAAAGCAAAATCCTACATCTGAAACTTCAAATTTACCGTTCTTATCTCTTTTGTCTTTCTTTTCAACTGTGTTATTTTACAGCCACTAGAGGATGGATACAGAAACAAAGTATGCATATACCTTTGGATAGTTACAAACAGGAAAACTAATAAAAGAATCGCACCGGCAATTGATTTATATTTTTCAGCTCAGGAGGAAGAGCTGACTATAGGCTACTCTAATCCTTTAATCAACAAAACTAAAAAACAATAAAAAACAACAAACTATAGGCTACTCTAATCCTTTAATCAACAAAACTAAAAAACAATAAAAGAATGAAGGGTAGGATACTAGGATGCCCCATGAAGATTAAAAAAAAACTAATTGCAACATCAGCTCAGAGAACAGGGTTCTCACTAGGTATGCATTTAATTTAAAAAAAAAAAAACTAAACCCACCATCAAATTTCCATTACAGTCAAATCACACTCAAAATTCTATAAAACCAAACCAATAATTCACTTTGAAAGACAAATAAACCCAATTCACGCTGTGGATGAACCCAACCAAAACAAATAAACCCCCCTGGTTTCATTTACTTACCACTAACCTCCACTATCAGTAATCTCCCTCTCAATTTCCACAACCCAAAGCTGGGACCCATGAACCTAACATTCCCATAATCCCATGGCAACACCCAATCACAAATGTAGCAAACATATAACCAAAAGCTCCAAAACCCAGTCTACGTCATTTAAGCCAAGACCTCCAGATTTCCTTTTCATGCACTTAGACTTCATTTTTCCCCCTCTTTCTCTTCCCACTCACCAAAAATATCCCCCACAGCACATAACCAGCTCTGCCATACCCAACCAACCTCACCCTCAGTCAACCGACTGCAACAATCACACACACCACACATTAAACACAAAAACTGCACACACATACAGTGCAAATGATGAAACTTGTGGTCATAGACATGACAACTGAAAAATACAAGAAGCTTACTAAATTTCTTTGATATACAGGCCTTTGATGTAACTAATATTGAATATAGCAATTCAGAGCAGATTTCTCGTCTGTTTCAAATTTCAATTAGCATAACACAACCATTAAATTTCTCGATCTTAAATCTCTAAGATCTAGCAAAAAATTAGATGAGAAATAATTTCCATTTGTTTGAACCAAATTTTACATGGAGTACTTGAAACAGAGTATGAAGTAATGAAAAATAATTCTATGGATTTTCTAAAAGAAAATTGAATCTAATCACATAAACAAGGAAAATATGCTCAGATGTAAATTTCTACTAAAGAAATTCAAATGCGATTTTCCGTAATTGAAGTTAAAAGATCAGAATTCTGATGATGATTACCAGAAGAAGCGAGTCCTAGTTAGTGATTTCAGCTTCCTTCACTTTCTGTGCTACAACCTGACGAAAACGATTACGTTACAGTGAGATTCTAAAGCGAATGAACAATTAGAAATCGAAATAGGGAAATCGATGATGAGCTTAGTTTTCTGAGAAATGTGAAACGAAAATCATGGGGAAATCGATGAAAAAGTGTGGATAAACCAAAAAAACAAAAAAAAAATCAAAGACGAAATTAGGGTTTGTGATTCGTACCTAATCGGAGCTGAGAAACGGTGTCGTCTAAATTGGTAGAGAGATGAAGAGTCAACTCGTACCTAATCGGAGCTATGCAATTACGTACCAAATCGATGATCGTCGAGCTCTATGAGATCTCCATGATCGTCGAGCTCTGTGAGATTTCTATGCTCTGAGAGTGATAAGAGCCATGATTTCTATGATCGTCGAGAGCTTTGAGATTTCTATGTGTTTGTTAGCTACGTTGGGCTATATTTTAAAATTTTGTTGTGGGCTTTTTTCAAGGGATGAAAATTTTGTTTTGGGCTTTTTTCAAGGGATGAAAATTTTGTAATATTTTATTGTGGGCTAAAAAAATTGGCACCTTTTTTTTTCACATTTATTTCATGGATGTTTTAACTTATTTTGAGGGACCAAATAACATTTGAAATAAATTTTAGTAATAAAGCCCTCCACATTTTTATTTAGAGGCTGTATCGACAAATTTTAGTAAACCCTCGATAAAAAAGGGTTGAAATAATTACATTTTGTTGTAGTGCAAAAAGAGGAAAATATAATTTTTCCTTCAATTTAATGAGGATGAGCAGATGAATGAAGTTCTGGAAGAACTTCCACTCTTTCTTCATCACTAGTATCTCTTATTTATAAAAGTTCATCCTCAAGAGTCTTCCTAGTTTCCAAGGTATTTATGAGTCAATGGAGAATAGAGATGATCTCTCTCTCTCTCTCTCTAATAAGTTGTGCAAGACTTGAAATGAAAAGTGCTACAAAAATATAGGCTAACATCCAAAACTGACCCACTAATTTTCAACTTTTGTCATTTCAATCCTCTAAATTTCAATTTTGTCATTTAGTCTTCTAAGTTTCAAGTTTGTCAATTTAGTCCTCCATTAAGCTTTCGTTAACTATTGCCGTTTACTAACCAATATGACGCCGTTTTGGACTCTTTTTTATTTATATTAATTCAGAATTAAAAAACTTAAATTACAAAAAAAAAAAAAAAAACTACCCTCACCATATCCTAGCCTCACTGATTTCTAAAATAAAAAATTAGGGGGTTGAGGGACTGACTGAGGGAAAAAGAAAGAGGGGGAAAGAGAGAGTGAGAGATTAAGAGGGGGAAAGGGAGAGGGAGAAACCGAGAGATCAGGATGAGGAGAGGAAGAGATCGGGAGAGAGGGTGAGACCAAGAGAGGTTGAAACCGAGAGGGAGAAAGGCAAGCGACTCCGCTCAACTCCGTTGCTTCAGGCGGTAGCTCTCCAACTACTGCTTTGGCCATCTACAGCAATCACAGTTCATATTCAGGTCACTTTAATGTTTATGTGTGCCATTTATAAGCACATATAAAACCACAGTAAGCCCAATCTCCTTTTGCTTATAACTTGTCTTTCTCTTCAATTCACAGGCGAATGAGCATATAACATTTAAACACTGCTATTCTTAAAATTGTAGTCATTCATCTTTAAAGGCACATACATAACCAACTCAAATGACTTTCTCAATCTTATCCTTTGAAACATGATAAATATACTTTCCTTGCAAGTCTTTGTTTTCAGGGGCAAGGGAATGATTATGGTTTTTTTTTTTTAATAAATTTTTTTAATTTTATTTTAAATAATATATTTTTTTAATTTTTAATTAATAAAAAAACCCAAAATGGCATTGTTTTGGTTAGCAAACGGCAATAGTTAGCCTAACGGAGGATTGAATTGATAAAATCTAAAATTTGGTGGACTGACATGACAAAATTGAAACTTAAAGGACTAAAATGACAAAAGTTAAAACGTAGAAGTTCAGTTTAGAATTTTATCCAAAAATATAAAAGGTTACTCGACGTTTATTTGAACCTTCACTTTAGTCTTTGTAGTTCCAAAATTCACTGTTACAATAAATTCTGTTGGAATTTTCATGTGTGAATAGTGTTGTTAGTTTTGTAGTGAAATCTCGCATTGGATACTAATGAGAAGGGATGCTTAATATAGTATAATTGGACCAAAATTTATTGGCTTAAAATTCTTGGTTTAGTGGTGACCTTATATGTTATATTTTCCAAGGTGTTTTCTCCCTAAAAACCAGTATCCAAAGTCGATAGTTTAAGGACAATTTTTTTTGGTTGATCCCACCAAGTAGAATGAGAAAGACTCCCATATCAGCTCCACCTATGTTTGAGTAAAGGTTCTACTAAGTGTGTCTTGGTGACTCCTATAGTTGTGCAAGAAAAAATCTCATGATTGCTCCACCCATGGTTGGATAAGGGGTACTCTATTGGTGATAATTTTTGATACCATATTTTTTCCGCCTTCAATTAATGTGCGAAAATGTCAATTTAGGCACTAAAAAGTGAAAGAAAATGTGGTATTACATGGAAAAGTTTTTTTTTTTTTTTTTTTTCCAATCGGGCCTTGGGTGAATCATTCTAATGATTCAAGAGCTCAAAATCCTAAACTTTCTATCTTTGGCTAAGTTTGACCAATGTTGACAACCCTAGCCAGGATTAGTAAAAAAGTTGAAGTTTTGATAAGACCTTTTGATTGACAAAAATTTATTACCATCTTAAAGATCATGAAATTACCTTCAAAACAATAGTTGATGGGCCAAAATCAAAGTTAAAATGGATAAAATATCAAGAAAACAACAAAACCCTAATTAAAAGTATTATTTTTCATGAAGGCATGATTTTCAAACCCAGACTGGATTGTACAGTTCGAACCAGTTAACTAAGAACCTCTCACAAATATGTTTTTTTAACCCTAAGAACCATTCTATGCTAAAAAGTAGGAAACTATTTGAACTGTGGTTGAACCACCAGGGTATGAAAAAAAAAAGTATGTACAAGCTCAGAAAAATTTTCATTTAGCAATACCAAGGGAGTCGATTTCGTATCGTATCAGCCGGTATGGCTGGTATTTTTCTTACCGAAACCTAAACTTGTATTAAAACACATTTGTTTCGTGTTGGTTCAAATATAGGTCATATTAGGTTATACCGGCCCTACTAGAGCAAGTATCATATTTTGGCCGAAAAACTTATACCGGTTCGGAATAGAAATATTAAGACTTTCAAATCTGAATAAAAGAAAAGAAAAATTCGCTTACAGATCAAATATCAGTAATATTTTGATTTATTTTCCCTCACATTGCCACTGCGAGTACGTTGCTGAAGTTGATCCCATTTCTCCAAGCTCCCTTCTTCTTTCCCATACGGCCATACCAAATGCCTCTTTCTTCTGTTCTATTTCATTTACCTTTTCAAATTCTTTTTACCTGTCTTTTTTTTTTTATGTGCTGCGTCTATTGACACAAGGTTAATTAAACAATTTTATTTTATTTTTTACTTTTATTGTTTTGTGTGTCTGAGTCAGTGACCCATGTGAACATCAAATCAAACTTAACTCACTTTTTCTTTTTTCCATTTTCTTTTTTTCCCCTAAGTTCAACTATGAACTGTACACACTAATTGCTATTGTTGTGCAATTTTGAAAATGACAAAGAAAAGAAAAGAAAAGAAAAAATATATATTTATTAAATGAGATATGAGTTTATAATTTTAAATATTTTCATTAAATTGTATGAAGTTTGACTTGTTAATATATAAATAAATAATTGTATCTATAAATGTATACAATTAGTGGTAATTTCGAAACGGTATATTGGTATTAATCGGTACCAAAATATCTCATTTTTCTGACTCCAATATTAGCGGTGATCCCATTCTGCCATTTTGGTTTTCCTTTGATACAATACTTTCAACATCAACAACAGGGTTTTGTAGAGTCCAATCTCAACTTCTTTGTAACATCAGCTAGAGAGATACAGGAATAACATAAACAGATGTTGCGTAGCCTAGTCCTAATGACATTTTTTGCAGCCTAACAATGAAATTATGGGCTTGCTCTGAATTGAAAGTAGTTGAAAAATGCTTAGCAACATGCCCGAGGAGCTTACATTTGGGGTTTACCAATCTTGTATTTTCAACAACCTATGTAAACGGATTATTTGGTAAGGATTTCCCATTGATTAATCATAATAATAAACTAATCCAGAAATTCAAAACCAAAAATCAAAACTCTAAGTAGGAGTCGGAAAATTAAGAAGCAATTGGAATCTATATATCTACCAAAACTAAAAACCCAAAGAGAAGGAGAGAAAAACCTAAATAGCTAGCGTTCCAAAGAAAGAAAGAAAGAGAAAAGAAGGTACCTATGAAAGAGGAGATTGGTGGTGAATCAAAAGCAAAGCCAGTCTTCCAAATTAGAACCATAGAAAAAGGAAAAAGAAAAATGGTATGAATGGCATATATTAGAAAACATAGAGGTTGTGGGTGTTAGGTTCTAAAGATTTAGATTTGAATATTTAGAATCACATTTGTATTGTGTTGGCAAACTGAGAACAAAACATGCCTAGTCTAGGTTTTAGGCAATGCTTAAATGTGGGTATTTCAAGGTTCAAGTCTAGTTGAGTTCAGAAAAAGGGTCTGTAATTCTACCTTGCTCAACCGATCAAGAATTAGGCTTAATCGATTGAGAATTGCAAGCACAATTTTTTTTTTTTTTTTGTAGAATTTTAAACAAGCCTAAGCCCGCAAAAACGTTTAGGGTTTTATCTAAACTTCTCCACATATAAAAGGGAAACCCTATCCACGTTTCGAAGACTTTTTGGAAGACGTGTGTTACTCTTTGTGAGATCTGAGAGGTTTTATATCTTCCAACTACACAAGAATCTACCGGAGCAAGAACTACAATCAAGCGTTGGTAGAACATAATTGCTGTAGCAAGATCATTATTGATAGTGATTTGAAACCTTTGAGTGGAATCTCAAAGTCACAAGTAAGGTAGCTTGGTTGTTGTAAATCCGAGAAGAGATTGCACGTGGTCGTGTTAGTAAGTTACTACATAAGGTAGCAATAGATTTATGGTTAAATCTGATTGTAAAAACTTCAATTCTCTTATAGTGGATTTACTTTACCTTGAGGATAGTTAGGTCAAACCCTTCTTAGGTTTTTACCTTGAAACAGTTAGTTTCATTAGTTTTCTTGGGTCATCATATCATGGTGTTATTTACTTTTTCACTGTTTTGCATGGTATGATATATTTGGGTTTACCCTAGATCTGAATAATTAATCTAATTAATCTAAGTAATCACTTGGTTAATACATTAGGTTAAACAATCTAGTTTAAGGGGTTTAAACGAACAAACAAGTGGTATTAGAGCGGGTTAGCTCTTGTTTTTAGGTTTCTTAACCTAGAGTTGATCCTTGACCTCTACTGTCATAGAACACGGTCGCTCTCTTATGATCCCTCCACACTTTGATGGAAATAACTATGCTTACTAGAAGGTTAGGATGAAAGCCTCGTTGAAATCCATTGGTGAGAAAGTATGGCTGTCTGTTGAGAATGGTTAGGAAAGACCAACCACTGCTATTAGTGAATGGACTGCTACCCAAAAGGAAGTAGTATGCTTTAATAGTAAGAATATGAATGTGATATTCAATGCTGTTTCTATGGAAGAATTTAAGAGGATCTTAAATGTGGAGATTGTTCACACTGCTTGGAACATCTTGGAAACTGTGCATGAAGGCACTGAGGCAGTAAAAATCAATAAACTGCAGCAGTTGACATCTAGATTTGAAAGTATTAAAATGTTTGATGATGAATCTTTTGATGAATTCGATGCTAAGTTAAATGATATTGTCAATTCTGCGTTTAATTTGGGTGAAATATATGATCAACCTAAAATTGTTAGGAAAATTCTTAGATCATTGATTGATGATTTTAGACTTAAAGTGATTGCCATAACTAAAAGTAAAGATGTGGATTTTATCCTTGCAGATGAACTTGCAGGAACTCTTCAGTCATATGAATTTGATTTACCAAAATCTAATAAATCCAAATCTATGATTTTAAATTTTGTTGATGATTGTGGATTTGATGATGAACTCTCATCTACTGAGATTGCTTATCTTACTAAGAGCTTTAGAATTTTTTTTTAAAATAATAATAGGAGGGCAAGAAATAGAAACAATGTTGACACTAAGAATGTGAAGAAAAATGACACTGCCAAAAACAAAAATGCTTTAAAATCAAAATATAAAGTAGGTCAATCTTCCAATAGTTCTTTGGGACAATAGTGTTATGGTTGTTAGGGTTATGGTCATTTGAAATCTGAGTGTCCAACTTTCTTGAGGTCAAAAGGTAAAGCTATGGTTGTTACTCTAAGTGATGACAAAGTTTTTGATCATGAGTTTGAATCTGTTTGTTCATCCAACTCTTTTTGAAGTTAAGGCACATAAGGATGTAGTTCCAACTTCTACAAGAACTAGGGTGGATCTGAGTGAGTCTAAATCTAAGAATCCCAATCAATCTAGAAGCAAGAAAACCACAAACCTCAGTGGTTTTGTCACTTTTGTGGTGGAGCTGGGCATACTAGACCAAATTGCTTTAAGTTGCAAGCTTTATAGCAATCTTCCAAACAAAAAGTGCCTATGCAAAAAGCACAAGATTATGTAGCACTCATTCATGAGTTGGTGAAGGTTCTTAACCTTTATACCAATATTGGAGCTAAAATTAGGATAAATTCAAATAGAAATCCCAACTCCAAGTTTGCATCTAAAAAGGTTTGGATGCAAAAGACTCAACCTTAGTGAATTTGTCTGACATGGTTCTTGTGTTAATTCTTTCTATCTCTTGTGACCAAAATTTGTTTTTCTTTAGGATTGCATTTGCATAACATTAATACATTGCATTCTAGGTTTGTTTTGTTTTATGTTTTTTAATTTAAAAAAAAATATATATAGAATTAGATTTTTTTTTTCTTTTTGTTGGTATTATACATCTTCAAAATGTGTAATTGAGATTGGCCTATGAAATTTACATTTCATGGCTGTGTACCTTGTTTAGCTTTGATGAGCTTTATTTTTTTTGCACTTTGCTAGTTTGTGCTATGTAGTGCTTATATTGTGTGAGTTGTTTATGGCTTTTAAACACATGCTCTTGATTTTGAAGTCACAAACTTTTGATTGTAAGGACTAAAAAATCCTAGGAGAAAGGCATAAATAACCATCTTACCACTGTTACTTGCCAATTATGAACATCTGTGTGCAAATCATAAAAGCCATGGCAAGGTGTAGCACTTGCACAACAAAATTATTAAGATGTTATTGTACATTAGTAAAAAGAAGCAAAAAGCAAAATGAAAAACAAAGAAAAATATACTTCAAAAGAAAAAGAAAAAGAAAAATTAAAAAAAAAAGCTACATGGTTGCAAGTGTGTTTTCTAGGAGAAGTGGGAGTTATATTATGTAATTCTTTAGGTGATAGTAATTTTCAAACTTATGTGATTAATATTGTAGAAATTGTACTTATTTTCTATCTACATATCACCTTGTCAGTATCTCATACACTTACAAGATGCACACACCACAAACAAAACTTTGTTAAATATGGTATATGTGATTGTGTGTTAAGTTTTGTGGCCTTCCAAAATTAAACATTTTGATGTGTTCAATGCATTTTGGGGAGTGAGGAAAGAAAAGATTGAGGAAATTTTGGAAAAGTTGAATTTTTCTTTGAAAAGTTTGGTTTTGGAAATCATTTGAAATCATGAATATGCATCTCATATATTAGGTTCTAAGAAATTAGGAACTAATGTATTAGAGCTTCAATATGTATATGTTGGCAAACCATGATCAAAACATTTAGTCAAGATTTATGTTGCTCAAAGTATGTATTTGTGTAAAGTTGAAATCGAGTAATTGTAGGAAATTACTATTAAATTTCTGCAAGGCTCGATCGATCGAAAATTAGACTCAATCGATCGAAACTCATGCAGATTGTTTTTCTGCAGAATTTTTTCGTGTAGGGTTTTATGTTTTATGTATCATATAAATAGAAAAACCCTAGCCACGTTTTAGAGGTTGTTGATATGTTGTGTGTGTGAATCTCTTATGAGATCTAAAGGTGTTTACCTTCATACTTAAGTTATCAAGATCAAGATTGATGTTGAGAGCTTGCTGATTGCTTCAGTTGCTGTTTCAAGAGCTTAAAGAAAAACACAAGTGGGCGTACTTGTGGATGCTGTGGATCTGAGAAAGAAGTAGTCTATGTACTTGGAACTGTCATGTGGTTTTGGTAGTAAGTTTTCTACTCGAGGTAGCAATAGGATATTAATGGTCTAAGTCGCTATTGTAAAACTTCAATTCTTTCATAGTGGATCTTGTTTTACCTTGAGGATAGCTAGGTTAAATCCTCCTTAAGTTTTTTACCGGTTTGGTTTTCCTGGGTTATCATATCATTGTGTTCTTTATTTTTCGCATTGTTTACTTGATATGATTTACTTGTGTTAACCTAGATTTGAATAATTTACCTAAGTAATCACTTGTCTAAATAACTAGGTTGAACAACTAGTTTTTAAGGGGTCTAAAAACGTACAAGTGGTATCAGAGTGGGTTAGCTCTAGTGTTTAGATCTTTTGATCTAAGAGTTGATCCTTGACCCCTGTTGTTATGGAATACGGTCACTCTCTTATGATCCCACCTCACTTTGATGGGAACAACTATGCCTACTAGAAAGTAAGGAGGAAAGCATTCTTGAAATCCATTGATGAAAGGGTTTGGAATTTCAATGAATACGGATGGGAGAAGCCGACTACTCCTGTAAGCGAGTGGCAAACTTCTCAGAAAGAAGCAGCCGCTTTTAATAACAAAGCCATGAATGCTATTTTCAATGCTGTTTCTATGAAGGAATTCAAGAGGATCTCAAATGTTGAGGTTGCTTATACTACTTGGAATATTTTCCAAACTGTGCATGAAGGCACAAAGGCAGTTAAGATCAATAAGTTATAGCAGTTAACAACTAGAATTGAAAGCATTAGGATGTCTGATGATGAAAGTTTTGATGAATTCTATGCTAAGCTTAATGACATTGTTAATTCTACTTATAATTTGGATGAAATTTATGATCAACCTAAAATTGTTAGGAAGATCTTTAGATCTTTGACTGAGGATTTTAGACCCAAAGTTACTGTCATTACTAAGAGCAAGGATGTGGACTCCATCCCTGTTGATGAGCTTGTAGGATTTCTCCAATCCTATGAGCTAGACCTACCCAAGATAAACAAATCCAAATCAATAGCTCTTAAGTCGATTGATGATGTTGATGGGAATGGATTTGATGATGACTCTCTTCTATAGAGATTTCTTATCTTACCAAGAACTTTAGAAACTTTCTCAGGAACAATAACAGAAGGGCAAGAGGTAAAAACAATGTTTAACCTAGGAATTTTAAGAGGAATGAACCCACTAAAGTGAACAATACTGATAAATCTAAAGAGAAAGTAGGTCAAACCTCTAATAATTCTTTGGGTCAACAATGTTTTGGTTGTCAAGGGTATGGTCATGTGAAATTAGAATGTCCTACATTTTTATGATCAAAGGGTAAGGCTATGACTATAACCCTTAGTGATGATGAAGTTTCTGATCATGAGTCTGGTAGTGATGAGGATGGAAACTTTATTGCTTTCACAGCTATTGCTGAAATTGATGAAAGTGTTGTTGTTGAAGAGAGCCTTTCTGATGGGGAACTCTCTGAATATTCTGATTTGCAAGAAGCTTACAATAAGCTGTGCAAAGTTGCTGCGAAAGATGCTATGAATGTTAAAAAAGGTTTAAAGAAAATTACTTCTCTTGAATTTGATAAGAAATATCTGTTGTTGAAATTGCTTGATGTGCACTTTAATTGATAAAGTGAAGACTAAGAACATGATGTTGACTAACAAGATTAAGAAATTGGAACTAGAATTATTTGTTGCTAGAGAACAAACTAATAGGTCTACTAGTTCTAAACTTGATCACATGCTGAGTGTTCAGAAGTCTCCTTTAGACAAAACTGGTCTAGGTTTTGTAAAAAGCATCTCTTTGTCTAAAACTGATTCCACAAATTTTGTTCCTTCTTCTGAGCCTCCCGTGAGTGAGATTGTTAAACCAGTAGAAGTTACATTTCCTAGGAAGATTATGGTTGATCTTAAAGAGTTTAAGCGTAAGACTCCTAACTCGCCTAAGGATAAGTTGCAATGATAGACCTATATGGCTTTGTCTTTTTTGTGGAAAGTCTTGGCACATTTGTCCAAACTATTTCAAGTTGCAAGCTACTAAGCATGCAAATAAGCCAAAAGTACCTGTGCCTCAAGCACAAGATCCTATGGTACGTATTGGTGAGTTGGTAAAGGCATTAAACCTTTATTTTAATCCTGGAGTTGCTCATCATTCTAATATGAATAATAACTTCAATGCTAAAGTTGCATCCAAAAGGTTTTGGATACAAAAGGCTCAATTTAATTGAGTCTTTTTGACATAGTCCTTGTGCTTCATCTCTCTATTCTTTGTGACCATTCTTCTTTTGTTGTTTTGGTTTATTTTTATTTTTAGGATTTGCATTGCATAACATTCATGCATTTCATGTTAGGTTGTTTTTGTTTTTTTTTTTCAAAATAAAAAAAAGGAAAAATGTGTTTTGCATTATTTTTTTTGGACATGAAATCAAGGCTAGCCATATTATTTTTAGATAACATGTTTATGTCCTTTGTTTAGCATGGATGAGCTTATTTTATTGCACTTTACTAGTTTTGACTATGTTGTGCATGTTGTGTGGGAGTTATTTATAGTTTTAGATCACATGATCTTAATTTTGAAGTCATGTGCTTTTGATTGTAAGAACTAAAAAATCATAAGAGAAATGCATAAATAACTATCTCACCACTATTTACTAGTCAATCATGAACACTTTAGTGCATATCGTAAGATTTTGTACTCAAGAAAGTGTAGTACATACACAAAAAGAACATAAGGTGCAGCCTCGGTTATAATGAATTCAAATATAATAAAATTGGTGTATACATTATTGGGCTATAAAAAATTCAAATTGAAATAAAAATTGGTGTGTACATTATGAGGCAAAATCAAAAAACTTACATGATTGCAAGCTTGTTTTCTAGGAGATGTAGGAGTTATATGATGTAACTCTTTAGGTGATAGTCACTTTCAAATTCATGTGATGAATTCTATAGAAAATGTGATTGATTTCTATTTACTTATCATCTCACATGTATCTCTTGCTTTTGCTAGTTGCACACACTACACAAATCACTCTTTACTAAACATAGTAAATAATATTGTGTGTGATCATGTTGTGGCCATCCTAGATTAAATGTGTCCAGATTCTAATGCAAAATATGTTTTAATGTTTGTGTTTTGAAGACAAATTAATTGAAAATCTTGTTTTTGGAAGATTTGGGTTGAATTCAAGGGTTTTTGAAAAACTTTTCATTTCATATTCATGCATTTCATTCATAACACAATGTGTTTTGAGGAATTTCTGCATTAAAATGTGTTGTTTTTCAAAAAACTGATTTTTCAAGATTTTCGATTGATCGAACTTGTTGCTCGACCGATCGAAAATGCGATAAAAATTTTGGTTACAATTCGCCTGGCTCAATTAGTGCTCGACTAGCGCTAGATTGACTGAGGGTGTTCTTTGATCGATTGAATCTATTTTTTCGACCGATCGAAAATTGATCAAAGAGTTTTTTAAAAGGCTTTTCTCACGTGCTCAACACACAATTCATACTTTTTCAAAAAGCTCTTTCTCTCTTCTTCTTCGACCGATCCACTTCAAGTCAAATTTTTGTCGTTTTCTTCAGAAAATTTTTAAAGGTTTTTGTCTTCAAGTGCCTGTAAGACCTTATTATCCTTTCTTTTTCATTTTATTTATATTTTTCATGCATTTTAGGTGTAATTTTCGAACCTATAGGAATTTGGGGTTTTTGATTTTTAAGTTGGTTTCTTTCAAAAGTAATCATTGGGTTTTTGTTCTTAAATGCTATAAACATGTTTCCCATGCATTAATTTGATTATTTGGTGGTTTGAGATCAATTTGAAATTCTAGGTCTTGAAACTACATGAAATTGGGAATTTTGTTCAATTGGACTGTTATTGGTAAAATTGACTTGTGTAATTGATTGATTAATTCATTAGATGATGTTTCCTAACTAGTATGATGGTTAATTGCTCAATTTAGGTTACTTTTTGAAATTAAGTTCTTCAAAATTTGGGGTTTTTTATACTAAAACTCTTTGTTCAAGTCAATTGTTGGTTTCTAAAGTATAATTGAACTGTTTTCAATGCATTAGAGCATGCATCATTTGTTCATTCAGTTCATGCATCATATAGAATGATATTTTCTATTGTTGTTTTCTCTCTAACCCTGTCTGGTGCAGACTACCCTTGGTTTTCTTTGTTTTTCTTTCTTTGGTCTAGTTGGTCTTTCCTTTCCTACCCTTAGCATCATAATTAGGAAGACTAGAGCCAATAAGAAAACCACCTCCTCTTCTACTCTTGATTTCTAGAGTGATAGATTCCTTAGCCCGAAAAATCAGGAAACCTTTGAGAAGTTGAATGTATATAGGAAGATGTGGTCTAAGAGGAAAGTGATTTTAGATGAGGTTGATCTTGAGATTCGTATGAGTTTTGATCGTAAGGGTTGGTTTCCTCTTTTAGATGTAGATCATCCTCCTCTGGCTGTTCTGATCGTAGGGCGTACTTGTGGATGCTGTGGATTTGAGAAAGAAGTAGTCCATGTACTCAGAGCTGTCACGTGGTCGTGGTTGTAAGTTTTCTACTCGAGGTAGCAATAGGATGTTAGTGGTCTAAGTCACTATTGTAAAATTTCAATTCTTTCATTCTGGATCTTGTTTTACCTTGAGGATAGCTAGGTTAAATCCTCCCTAGGTTTTTTACCAGTTTGGTTTTTCTGGGTTATCATATCATTGTGTTTTTTATTTTCCACATTGTTTACTTGATATGATTTACTTGTGTTAACCTAGATTTGAATAATTTACCTAAGTAATCACTTGGCTAAATAACTAGGTTAAACAGTTGGTTTTTAAGTGGTCTAAAAACGTACATCATATCATCCAAATAGTTTTTCAAATGATTCTGCAAAAAATTTTTTAGAATTTTTGAAAATTTTTCTGTTCCTTTAGATTTCAACTTATCAGATTTATTTTTCGACCAATCAAAATGTGAAGAAGAAAAACAGCTTTTTCTTTTAAAAGTTTCAGGTTTCTTTGATTCCTGCTCGATTCCTTTTGATTAGTCGAGCAAAGTTTCATGTGAAACTCAATTCTTGCCTGATTCCTCTTGACCGCTCGGATCTCGCTTTTTAAAAAGAAATAGAGATTAGATATAACTTTTTCAAAAGGCTATTTTTGTCTATCTCTTCGATTCCTCTCTCGATCCCTTCTCTCTAATTTTTTTTTTTGTCGTTTTCTTGGTCAAAGATTCAAAGGTTTTCATTGTACAATTAAGGTAAGACATTTTTGTCCTTTCTTATTCATCTTTTTACAAGTTTTCACACATTTTTCATTGATTTTTTAGGGATTTTCACAATTTTGAAAATTTGGGGTTTTTGATGATTATGGACTATTTGATAAAATCTGAACTATGGGTGTTTGTCTATTCATCATACTAACATGATTCACATGCTTAATTTCAAAATTTTTGTGGTTTAGTAAAAATTTCGAAATTAGGGTTCTAAAAGATGAAATTGATATGTGTTATTGAGAAATAGGGGATTTTGTGAATTTGAGCAAAATTGAGTGAAATTGACATGTGTTATCTAAAAGATGACTGCCGTTGAAAATTAGACAAAATTATACCAAACCTTATAAAAAGCCTAAACCCACTTATTCTCTTACATATTATGACCTAAGCATGATCCTTTCTCACGTGTAGATGAAAGCCATGATGTTAGGATTAGTGCCCTTAAATCCTATTGTATGATGCTATATATGATATTATGTATGGCATTATGTGTGACATTGTGTATGACTTAATATTGTGTTTCATAAAGTTGTTTTATTATTATCTAAAATAATGGTAATATGAATATTTGGACATTATCATATAGTCCATGAGATGCATAGTATGTGATTTATGTGATTTAGTCACAGAAGATATAAGTCACAAGTTCTTTGTAAACTCAGAATTTATAGTTTGTAGTCGATGATGAAATTGGGCATTTCATCTGCAAAGACTATAACGTATCAACTAAGATGATTTGTCTTGATCATGGAAGTGGAGACTTCTAGTTGATATGTTTTAAGAGTTAAGACATATTGAACTGGACTGCTGTGAGATTTATTATTCCCCTAACGACTGTCAAATGAATAATAAATCTCATGACTTCTATTTGCATGAACTCTTAATCCTGAGAGAATAATGGACCTAATCATGAAGTGTAGGTTGCTTTGATATATCAGGAATGAGATCTAAAGTAACGGTCAAAATCTCAGTATGTTGGGCAGCCACATTTAGTGTTGATGGAACATATATTCTCAAGATGGAATTCATAGTTTCTTAACAGAGATATAAAATATTCTCTTGAGATAAGTTTAATGGGATTAGTTATTCAAAGAGTTAGGCCTAACCATTTTGGTAAGAAATTACTAAAGTATATATTTATGAAATTGGATTTCATAAATATATGATGAATAACTTTAAAGGATTAAACCGGGTACTCAAGGATAAGATGTAGTAATTTACAAAGTGGTAGTCTACATTCATGACTTTGTATTACTACAAATATTTTATGAAGAGGTTGCATGTATAATAAAATCTTGGGATATAATTTATTAATAAGGCCTAGAATGCAATTATATTTATATAGTGGTATTAAATATAATTAATGGAAAGTTTGGATTTGTCAAGAGTTGACAAAAAAACCCAAGGCCCATTAGAGCTAGTGTCTTATTGGTCCTTTTTGGTTCCACTCCAAGCCACACACTAAAGTCGAATTGAAAAGGCCCAATAGACCAGCCCAATTAGATAATCAGTTAGTTACAAAGGGAGAAATATACAGAATTTTTATGAGTGATATAAGAAATGGTGTGTATTGAGAGTGAGACACACTTTCATTCTCTCTTTGAAAACTGATCGAGAGACCACACATCTTGGGCATAAAGTGGAATTGGAGTGAAGATTAAAAGTGTTCCCAAGTGCTTCTAATCTTTATTTTGAATTTCTCCACATCAAGGTACGCTACCTTGTTCTTAAATTATGAAATTTGCATAGTGCATGTAATCAATCATGAATGAAATAAATCCTTGTTTGTTGCTTCCGCTATGTGTTTTGTATGAGATACAAAACCAGATTTTCCAACACATGACTCTAACCCATTTACAAGTTAAAAACTCTCTTTCTCCTCTCCCATGTGTATATGAAGCTTGAAAGCCAAGATCATGACTCACTTAGAAACTCTCTTCCTCCGTACAAGTTTCCCTTTAGACTACATACACTCTTCAATTTCTTTACAAACAACAGTTCGCAATCTAAATTCACTGATCCCATTTGACAAAACCAACGTTCCTACTCATTTTTCAAGTCTTAATTCAATTTTCTTATGTAAACTAATGGAGATGTATAGCCAAGGAAAATATACAATCACTTAAAAAAAGAAGAAGGAAATGGACGATCTAACCTCAACAGTCTCACCACTCTATTTTCTGTTCCTCTTCCAAAACTTCTCTCTCTCTCTCTCTCTCTCTCTCTCTCTCTCTCATTTTGAGTGGTATATTAGGATTCCCCAAATTGAAGATAATATTCAATCTTAACAATGGGCTACACATTAATTGTAAGGATTGTCTTCTAAGATAATGATTACTTCTTTTGCTGTGTTATAGAAAATGTCAAATGGTATGCGATAGTACATAGTCACTAATAGTCATATTGCATTCAAATATATTCATATTAAATTTTAAGTTGTCAATGATGCTATGGTACTTGGTATCAAGACCAATTTGTTGATATGACTTTTGATATGCTCCTATAGCTAATTGAGAAATTCATAGCAAGTTGAACCAAACTGTTTGTGATACCTTCGAGCTAATTGAGAATTCTAAGAGCATTTGTCCATTTTAGAAATCTAAACAATTTATAGGATTCTAGCCAAAATTATTTGGCATATAATCTAGATGCAAAAATAATTTTGGTATATATGGTAGAAAATAGAGAGGACTACAAAAACTTTTAGTTAAATGCATACCATTTTTTTTAAGTCTTCCTGTAGTATATACATGGGTTGGCTTAAAGTAGAATTTCATTGGCAAAATTAGTGGTAAGTTCATTTAATCAAATCCATAAGCAACAAGGATTTGCCATATACTATAAATGTTATTTCATTCAATTATTTAACTATATATGTAGTACTTTTTATTATTATTGTTAGTTCTTGATTTATATTTTTTTAATTAAAAAATTATTGTGGTTAACAATATATACTTTTTTTTACTTATTATAGCAAATATTTGTTTATTTAGATGTTTATTTTTGTGAATCCTCTTCAATATCTTCTTGCTTACTTAATTCCTATTGATGTAAATAGTGAAGATTGGAATCCTATAGAAACTAGGTTTATTGTTTCAGTTTGAGACCAACATAATTTAATTATACTTTTTATGCAAAACTTGATACCAACATACGATGCACGGGTTTTGAA
Source organism: Castanea sativa (assembly GCF_040712315.1). Classification (NCBI taxonomy): domain Eukaryota; kingdom Viridiplantae; phylum Streptophyta; class Magnoliopsida; order Fagales; family Fagaceae; genus Castanea; species Castanea sativa. The sequence goes on along the minus strand of NC_134023.1, from coordinate 62,222,714 downwards.
CTAGTTCTAATATAATAAAACATTAAAAAAATTTAGAGAAAAGAGAGGTGACGTGGAAAGTTGTGGTGCGAGCAAAGCTTATGTGGCATGATATTATGAGTGAAAGCTCGGATTTGTGTTAAAATAACAAAAGCTATTCATACCCCAAATTAAAATATTATGGCTCGGTTGATTTTACTTTAACTTAAACTAAGTGTGGAATAGAGTAAATGCGAGCGAACAAGTATTAAAACTACTTCAAGCCATATTCATCAAATCATAGTAGTAAAATGAAAGCTAAAAGAGTAGGGAAGAGAAATGCAAACATAAGATAACACGTTGATGTGTTATCGAAGAGGAAACCGCAGAACTTGGCGAAAAACCTTTCCGCTACCCTCCAAGCCTAATCTGCCCAGTGCACTTAAGCCCTCCAAGCTCCTACTCCAACAAGGCTTCTTAGAATTGTGTCTTGTCTAGTTTTCCGGATCCTACAATGCGCCCAATTACATCCGCTTGGCTTCTTTCAATGCTTCCCAGTAGTACCAAAACCTCACTTGACACTTAGAATGGGTGTTGTAAGTGTTTAGGCTATCAACCTTTCAAGGATTTGGATATGGAGAGGTAGGAGTTGAGGAAAACCATAATGGATTTTGTAGATGATTGTGAGTATGAAAATCTTTGTCTCTCCAGGGTTGTGGCTAGGGTTTTCTCTCTAAAAGCACTCCTCTCAATATATGGGTAATGTGGGTATATATAGTATGGGTAGAGACATGGTGTATCAGATATAACAAAATAAAAAAATAGAATGTTTTGTGGGTATCTTGCGGGAAGGCCTTACCCACGAAATACTCGCGAAAACCAGCTGTCACCATTTGTCATGACTCTTCTCATTCTAGTCATGTGCTGATCACATGGCTTCACTTCGCGGGAAGGCTTCTCGCGAGCTACCTGCGAAAACTCCTTTGATCTTCAATTTGCCTTGAGTCTTCACACTCTCTCACACACACAACCCTTACAAAAAAATTCCACATAAAATACATGGTACTTAAGATTGAACAAAATTGCAATCAAATTTGGCACGGAATTAAAGCCAACACAAAATAGTTGTAAATCACAACTTTACAATCTTCCCTTTGGCTATTCCATGACAAAACCCCTAAAATAGACTCTAGACTTAGATGCAAGTTTGGGAACAGTGGCAAAACTCACTCACACCTAATTTAGAAGCTGTGAAGCACTTGGATGTATACACCTGTATCCTGAAACACTCACACACAAACAAAACTTTTATTAGGCTTATGACACAACGTACATATAGGAACAAGTAAAATGCAATCAACGTAATAAGCAATATATAAACTATGAAGCATAACTTGATCATATAGGAACAGTCATTAAAGAACGACTACAATGATCATTTAACTAGTAAAAGATCATCCAGACACACAGTGAAATTAAGAGCAATGCAATAATCAATTGCATGTCCAAACACATAACCAATGCAAAACATCAAAGTATTTACCATTAGGGATACAAGATCCAACAAGGGCACATGTGTGTAGTACTAAAGATAATGTATGCATTAATCTAAAAGTACTTTAAAAAGCTACAAAAGCAGAGATAAAAATAAACAAGGTATTGAATATAAACTGAAAATTTTAAACCAAAGTACTTAAAAGCTTTAAAAGAAAGCAATGTAAATAAAAACTAAGAGACAAAATATTGTGCTTGTGTGCTTTTGATTTTGATTTCCAATGCTCCCCCTTCAATCTAGCTCTTTCTCCCCCTATCATTACACTCCCCCTATCATGGACCATCTCCCCCTTCTTGTCATGGAATAGCTAGTCTTCATCTTCCTCTAGCTTCCTTTGAATTTGATCCAATTGGGTTTGGAGAGATGTGAACTTTGTATCGAAGTGAATGTGTTGGGAGCGCATGATAGATGCAAGTCCGAATAGCTTAGTGCTGATGTCATGGGTAGATAGCATGATGTTGTCTAACTTCTCATTATAGGAATGAGAGATAGAGCTTGAACTAGCATGATTAGCATGACTCTCTTGCTTGGTTCCCTTTCGGGTGTGACTAATGCTAGCATTAAGAGTGCGGACGCTGATTGGATTTGGCCATGGGTATGGTCTCTCATCTTCCAACGGATGAACGCCTTTGAGCTTCAGAATTTTTGAGATAAGGCAACTAATGGGAAGGCAGTTCCTTGAGGCAGTCCTCTCAGCTGTTTCGCTCAAGATGTGGAAGATATGAGAGCAAATATCAATCTTTTCATCATTGATCAAGTCATAAAGAAATAAGGCCCGTCTGAGATTCATATAACCGGTGCTTGAGAGAGGATAGAATTTATGGAGCATGATTGTTGTGAGCAGCCTCAATTCGGGTGATAGTGATGCAACGCTTACCTCTTTTCCATTGGAAGCGAATTCCAAGTTCTCTCCTAGAGTTTCCCAAAGTAAATCCTACTTGGGATCTAAGTCATCATACACTAGAGGCTTTGGAAGCATAGGCTGGTTGATACGCAGTATGTCAGCAAGATAAGTGGGTGTCACTGTGAAGCTCTTTCCTCTAACCCAACATTTAAGCTCATCTCCCTCAACAATTGCATTCCCATAGAATTCCTTCACCATATTCTCGTACGGTTTATTAATGCTTGATAGAAGGAAATTCCAATCCTTGGTAGCAAACCATTTTGGAATGCTCGTATCAAGAAGAGTTGCTTGCTCAACTGCCCTTTCAACCAACAAGAGGGCATCATTGAAATATTTCTCATAGACTTGAAATGCGGCGAATGATCTGAACTTGTCAACATCATATAATCCTATTGATGATCTTGTCCTTTTTAGCTTCGGGGTAAAGCTATCAAGATCAATCATGGGTTCTTTCCCTTTGCTACTACTCCCTTACACAGCTGATTTCTTGAAGGGAGACATTTGCAAAAGCAGAGACAAAACATAAAGAAACAAGTACGAAAACACAAACACAAGAACAAAAACTTGATTGGTACCAAGTTAGTCCATAAAACAACTACAAAGTCCTAAACGGAACATAAACAATGTCATAAAATCATGTTATAAGTGCTAAACATGTAATAACATAGATCTAGCATGATTGAAATGCAAAACATGATAAGTGAACAAGTGTGTGCATCAAGTATGCATGTGCTGTGCATATGTGATGCATAAATAAGGCATGACAAAACACATATAGGTCAAAGCGTGTAAAACACACAACCAATGATCAAAACATGATAACCAAGTCCAATCATGGTAATCCCCAAAGTTTGGTACTCATTGGAGTCCAAAACAACACCAAAATGTCATTTTGGCGTTTTATCAAACACTTGATATGCACCTATAAAACTAACATGTAGGGAACGCATGAACATGAGTGAATCTTGCCTAAATACATGTTAAAATGCCATGATTGGCCAACACAAACACAAAAAGATCAAATGGGACAAAGCCAAATCAAGAAATTGAAAATTTTTTCACAAAATTTAAAGTTCCCAACCATTTTACAAAAATGAACCCAACTTAAGAAAACCTAGAATCTAAGGCATAATCTAAGTAAATAAGGAGAAAAGATTGAGTAAAACATACCTTAGAGAGGATTTTTGAAGCAATTGCACTTGAAAATTGTTGAGTTTTTGAGTGAAAATAGGTTTTGGGTTGTTTGAGGCTTGAGGGAGGCGAAGTGAGGGAAAACAATTGAGTTTGAAAAAATTGTCTACATCAGCCCTTTAAAACTGAAAACATACGTTTTTCACGGGTTAGCTTCTCGTGAAGTTACTTGTGAAAAATGCCTTTGAAGCACAAAACTTTTCGCGGGAAGACTTTACTTGCGAAATAGTTGCAAGACAGTTGTGAAAGTTTCTATATGAAATTTGTGTTTTCAATATTTTGTCTAAACCCATTTTCGCGGGAAGAGCTTAGTTGTGAGCTTTTCGCGAAAATGCCTCTGAAGGAGTTTTTGTTGAAAATCATGAAAAATGCAATTTGAACAAAAACTCAAAACATGAAAGCATAAAAACACTTTAAAAAACATTATAAAATACTCAAAAATCTTTTTGGGTTTGATCGACAAGCAATTGAGTATACACGTCACATTTGAGCATGTACAATCACACAAATGAAATAAGTATCCATTGAACAATAGACTTGCGTGCTGTGTGTGTGTATCAAATGTGGAATAGTCCTTAGTCTAGAGTGAAGTTTCAATGATCAATTCAATCAAGTCATACACAACTAGTACTAAGTCAAGTGGTCTATCTCAATTATAGAAATGAGCATATATGACCTCCCACAAGAAAATGATTACATATTTTTGAAGCTTTTCATTTGGCTTCTTTACAATTCATAATATTTGATAGATTTTGAGCAATAAATCTCATTTTGAGATCAGTGCCTGAAATTTTTGATATTTCAACTTTGAGAGTAAGCCTTTGGCTTTTTGAGGCACCATACATTTCAGTACAAGTCGCTTTCCCTTTTTCCTAGTTAAATACTAGTTTATGCTACAGCTTTTGCAACTCAATATCTCTTTTCGAGATTTTACATTTGATGAGCTATAGAGCAAAAACATAAAAATGTGGGAAAATATATAAGAACAAGTCTATGCATGTGTTAAAACCATCAAGACTATTGACTAAACATTCATGACAAGCTTGAAGATCGATTTACGACAATCACATAGATTTCAAGTTTTTCCCACAAAAATAGATGTGCGTACAAAACAAGCTAAACTCGTAAATGCACTACGCCATTAGTACGAAGGTACTAAGCCAAACTCACATGTGATAAATACAACACAAGCGATCAAACTTTTTGGAGATCTTTCAATTTTTATGGGTTTTTGAATTTTTTTTTTCAACACACTAAAAAACAGAACAAGTAAAGTAAGATCAACAAAAACAAGTACAAAACAAAACTTGTAAAAGAAACATGCTATAAACTGGAAGCAAAGGCACAAGTGGATTATGCATGTCATGATGCATCACCCTACACATTGGAAGTATTAATGCATGGACATAGAGAGTGATCATACATGAGTACCCTTCTTCACCCACACTTTACGAGTGTTTTGGATGAGACCCTTAGATGGAGGGGTACGACCAACATAACTTTCCAACCTCGAAGTGAAGCTAGCAAGGCATAGTGAAATGTTCTTCAACATTTCCATAACGTATCCAATGAGATGTCCCTCATTTTCTCCCTTAGGTTGTGCTCCCTTTGGTCTTTTCTTTGAACTTTCTTGACCACGCATAGAGTCAGCCTTCTTGAGTGCATGAAGCTTGAAACAATTAGGCCTTGTGTGCCTTTGAGCGCCACAATGATGTCACACATGCTTCACTTGAGGCCCCCTTTGGTTTTTGCGTAATGACTTCCTTTTATCATTTGATTTTGCACCAATGATTCTCTTTACAGCAGCAAGCATCTCAGTCTCAGGCTTCACTTCTTTGAGTTTCTCAACATTCTTGGCTGATACGAACCTCACTTTCTTCTTAGGTCCGCTGCTGGAGCTTCCTTCTCTGGTATACCCCAAACTGGTCTTATCATGTGAAGATTTTTTTTGAGGATAGCACGTTGTCAAGTTTCTTGGTGGAGATATGCTCAACCTTAACATTAGCTTGGATTATTTTAAGTTCAAGAAACTTGATTTTAGAGTAAGCTTTAACCAACTCTCCCTTGAGTCCTTCTACTTCACATTTTGCTTCCTTAAATTGCACAGTGGTACACCTATGTTCTTCTTCAATCTTCTTCATTTTTCTCACAGCATGGTTCGCAACCTTGTCATATCTTCCACAATCTTCTAGCAAAGAATCATATGCTTCTTGAAGGTTATTCTCACCTTCATTTTGGCATACATCTTCATCTTCCAATTCTTCAACTTCCTCACCCTCGGAATGTACACCAAGTTCATCAACCAAATTGCTCAAATCATTCTTAGAGTCAACAAAGGTAATTACCATGAAAGCCCTATAATTTCCGTCACTGTCACACTTTCCTTCCGTGTCTGAATTTGAGCTTTTGGAGTTGCTAAGAGTAGTGGCAAACACCTTACCCTTTCCTCTCAAATAGTTAGAACATTCTTTCTTAAGGTGTCCATGGCCATTGCATTCGTAGCACACGGTTCCTTAAGGGGGTTGAGAGTCCTTCCCATCTTTTTTCTTGAACTCCTTTCTACCAACTTTAGAGGATGAAAACTTTCCTTTGCTGAAAGACTTCCCATTGTTTTTCATCTTCAGAAATTTTTGGAAGTTCTTGGCAAGGAATGCTACCTCCTTCTCCACATCATCTTCTTTGGAGGAGTCGTCCACTCTCTTGTTGATGGTTTCAAGAGCAAGTGATTTGCTTGGCCTGTGGGAAGATACTCCAAGCTCATATGTTTGGAGAGATCTAATGAACTCTTGAATCTTGATCTCATCCAAATCCTTGCTTCCTTCTATAGCTGTGACCTTTGCATGGTAGCTCTCTGGTAAGGACCTCAAAATTTTTCTTAGCATCTTAGCATCCTCAATTTTTTCTCTGAGATTGAGCTTGGCAATCAAGATTTCATTGAGCTTCCCATAGAATGAATCAAATGACTCATTGTCACTCATCTTGAGCTCTTCAAATCAGGTGGTAAGCATTTGCAGCTTTGTGTCCTTGACTTTCTAGGTACCTTTATAGGTAGTCTCAAGAATCGTCCATGCTTCCTTGGCGGTCTTCACGTGAGATAACCTATGAAATTCATCAGTAGACATACTACAAAAGATAGCATTAATTGCTTTACTATTAGCATTTGCCAAAGCAAAAGCTGCCTTGTTCCATTCGGACTTGGCTGTCGTGGGCCTAACATACCCATTCTAAATGGAATCCCACACGGACTCATCTATAGTACAAAGAAATACCCTCATACAGACTTTCCAAAACGCATAGTTGCTCCCATTAAAGAATGGTGGAGCATTGAGCGATTATGACCGATCCATTACAAAAGGGGTCTAGGATCACACTTAGGTAATGAAACCACATCAACCCGCTCTAATACCAATTGAAAGTTCAGATTTGTGTTAAAAACACAAGAGCTATTTAGACCCCAAATTAAAAGATCACGGCTTGATTGATTTTACTCTAAATTAAACTAAGTGCATAATAGAGTAAATACGAGCGAACAAACAATAAAACTACTTTAAGCCATAGTCATCAAATCACACCAGTAAAATGAAAGCTAAAAGAGTAGGGAAGAGAAATGTAAACACAAGATAACACGCTGATGTGTTATCGAAGAGGAAACTTAAGAACTCGATGAAAAACCTCTTCGCCACCCTCCAAGCGGTAAATCGATCCACTGGACAATAAGTTGGGATACATGAATAGTAAGAGACCCTTCAAGCTTAATCTACCCAGTGCACCTAAGCCCTCCAAGCTCTTACTCCAACAAGGCTTCTCGGAACCATGTTTTGTCTAGCTTTCTGGATCCTGCAATGCGCCCGATTGCATCCGCCAAAGCTTGGCTTCTTCCAATGCTTCTCAGCAGCACCAAAACCTCACTTGACACTCAAAATGTGTGTGGTAAGTGTTTGGGCTACCAACATCTCAAGGATTTGGATATGGAGATGTAGGAGTTAAGGAAAACCACAATGGATTGTGTAGATAATTGTGGGTATGACAATCTCTATCTCTCTAGGGTTGTGGCTAGGATTTTCTCTCTAAAAAGCACTCCTCTCACTATATGGGTAATATGGGTATATATAGTGTGGGTAGAGACATGGTGTATCAGATATGACAAAATAGCAAAACAAAATGTTTCGCGAGTATCTTGTGGGAATGCCTTATCCGCGAAAAATTAGCTATCACCATTTGTCATGACTCTTTGCATTCCAGTCATGTGCTGATCACATGGCTTCATTTCTTGGGAAGGCTTCTCACAAGCTACCTGCGAAAACTCCTTTGATCTTCAATTTGCCTTGAGTCTTTACACTCTCTCTCACACACAATCCTTACAAAGAAATCCCACATAAAATACAGAGTACATAAGATTGAACAAAATTACAATCAAATTTGGCACGGAATTAAAGACAACACAAAATAGTTGTAAATCACAACTTTACAAGGAGGTCAATTAGAAATCAACCAAAAGTTAGAGGTTTCAGTTTTATAGTATAGTAGTCAATAACCCATGCAATGCATGCAAAAGCTATTGAATATAAGATTCAAAAAATAATGTCATGCACTTGAGAAGTTGTCAAATTAAACAATGTTAACGACAAAATCTATTTTACAATTTCTTAAGGTAGAAAGTTGTGATTGGAGAACTATGAAATTCATGTAAACCTACCACTAATATTGCTTCTAACACTACTCTTATGCACCGATCACAAGTTCAAAATTTTATATCCTAGAACTAATTGATTATTAGGTGTCTACTGCAACAGCTATGCTTAAAAGGAAAGCAGATAAAAGACAACTCATCCTCATGTTCTCCAAAACCAAAATCACATACAGTACTTGATTATATCATTATTGATAGGTTCCTCTTGGTCAATGTTGGCACTGTTCATGATCTTTAAGTCCTAGCATTCATCATTAGCCTTAGCATTCTTCAAAGTTCTCTAAATAGTTATCATTCTATGTTATCATTCCTTTTGATATATAATGATGTTACAAATTAATCAAGTTGATCCACCACCCCTGCGATACAATTGAAGCAGCCTAAACGTTATCAATATAACCGCTATCTTACCTATTCAGTCTCAAATCTCAATGCCAGAATTTATCGATACAACAACAATCATTGATACACCACAATTGATATCTAATGATAAGTTATAAATTAATTTGGTTCATCTTCCAATGATTGTGTCAATGATTGTTGTTGTACCTGTAAATCAGGAAACATACCATTCATCTAACATGGCATTTATGTTCATATTCGTCCAAAGGCAGCTAGTATATCACAAGGCAGTAGCATCGATAAAGTATTAACATTGATCAACCAAGTATTCAAGCATGGAATCATGGCATCAATTAAGCATGTTCATTATAATTATCAACCAACTCATGTTAATCAATCAAATGCATATTCATATCCATATGCATGACTTGCCTCACATACTGTACTGTATCATATCACTTATGCATCAATGCATGTTCATGTTCATGTGCATGTTCATAGTGTTCATCCAAACATAAACCCTAACCATACAATCTAAGCAAATAGCAAGTAAAATATGTTATTCTACTAATATAAGACTTAATAATGTGAAATATGACCTAGACAGAAGCAAAAAAAAGAAAAGAAAAAGAGCATTTAAACTAGGTAAAAAGAAAGAACCAACAAATTTGGGTTTCTAGGCTGAACCTGTGTACACGTGCAAGAGCATGCGTACGTAGGGTCATGGAGATGCGTATGCATGCACAAGCTTGTATACGCATCCTTGCCAGAAACGCAGTAGACACAGACACCTAATAAAGCCTAATCTAAACAACCTAGCATGCTTTCTAATCAATCAAACATTAAACCTAAACTACGGCCAAAATTGGCTTTTACCCTTTTTTTTAAAAAAAAACTTTCCAGCATTTTGCCCTATTTTTCAAACTATTTAAGGAAATGCCCCAATTTTGAAATTCGATTTTCTAAAATTTGAGTTCCAAATGTAAAACTCGATTTTTGGACAATTGAGTTATAGCAAACGTGGATATAGAAATATTTTTTTTTGGAACTCGAGTTTCATGAACTCGAGTTCCAATTTTTTTTTTTTTTAATTTTAATTTTCAGTTTTGTATAACCCGATTGTCCAAAAATCAAGTTTTAAATTGGAACTTGATTTTTAGAAAATTGAGTTTCAAAATAGGGGTTTTTCCCTAAATAATTTGAGAAATGGGGCAAAATGCTAGAAAGTTTAAAAAAGGGGCAAAAGTCCATTTTCTCCCCTAAACTACATAGAGGATTATTAGAATAGAGAAATAGTTTTTAAAACAACAAGAAAAGAAGATAAAGACAAGAACAAATACCTCTCATTAAAAGCTTCTGTAGCTTGATTTTGGCCTTTCCCCTCAATTAATCTACATAATAAAATACCTAGAGGGTTAGTAAGTTTAACTAGAAGGCTTTGGACTAAAATAAGTCCTAGCCAAGAAACTTTAGTTTAGGATGATTTTCAAAGTAAAAAAAGTCTCTCTTGAATCACTTTTTGGAGTAGATACTGTGTGTTCAGGAAAAGGGCCGTAGGGCCTTTTGGTAGTTTTCAAAGAAAAGCGGCATAGCTATCTCCAAGTGATGTGAGATTAGCTCCACCACAATTTTTATAAAAAACTTTCCTTACATATTTTTTTGAAACCCCAAGTGCATATGGATGCTTGTGGTTGTGTATGCATGGATTAAGGATGCATACAAACCCTTAGGGTTTCTGCAAGGTTTTTCTCTATTCCAAAAATATCCTTCAACTAAAGAGTTTCTATATCCAGGCCCTAGATCAACCCTAGACCTCCTAGTGTTATCATAATTGGGGAACAAAGACTCGAGTTGTAAGAGGTATAAAATAAGTTATCTACAGACACAATTGGTTTGCCTTGAAGTACCTACAAAGGCAAGTGTGTGTAGCCCCAATTTTCTCCTATGGCTTCTCAATGATTAATAAATAGAAAAAAAATAATAAAAAGAAAGGCGACTAACTTAAAGAAAGCTAGGGCCACATTGGAAAGACAGATCGCACCTGTCTCTCTTCATTCTTTAGGGAGATAATTTTCTTGGACGTCCCATTGGGACCTAAGTATAATTATAGGAGGAGAAAGGGTCCATGCCTCTTGCATATGCTACACGTTCCATATGATAGTATACTGATGTTTCGGAAAAAATATTTACAATAATGCTATATATCCTTGGATGGTTGTTTTTGTTCCATATGAGTGATTTGACAATTAGTAAATTTCATAAAAAGAAAAAAAGAAAAGAAAAGGAAAATTTGAGCCGCAATCCATAGCCAATAAAAGGATTAATTATAAAAGATGTAGTTTCCCATTCACACCGACTTTGAAGGCTGTATGAGAATATCTGATCTCATTTGTAAAGGCTCATATAGTTACAATATGTAGTCTATATATATATATATAGAGAGAGAGAGAGCTTATTTTTAAGTGGTTATCCACAATATGGAATATATAGAACTTGATTCTTAAGTGTTCATCCACATTATTTTCATTTGATGATATATTGACATTTGTGTTTTTTTTTTTTTTTCAATAAAAGAAATGAGAATGTGTATTGCTGTAATTCTTTTTTTTTTTTTTTTGCCTTAAAAGGGAAAGGGGATTTGTTAAAATGTGTGCTATTTTTTGTTTTTTGTTTGTTTGTTTTTTTTTTTTTTTTTCAACAAAAGAAATGAGAATGTGTATTGCTGTAATTCTTTTTTTTTTTTTTTTTTGCCTTAAAAGGGAAAGGGGATTTGTTAAAATGTGTGCTATTTTTTGTTTTTTGTTTGTTTGTTTGTTTGTTTGTTTGTTTGTTTTTTTTTTTTTTTTTTTTTTTTTTTGTTTTTTTTTTTTTATCAGAAAGCTATGAACACCTTGGAAAAAGTAAATGCACACTCTCTTGAATTGCCCTGTTGAGGGAGAGAAAAATTCACTACCAAAAAGATTGCTATTAGCGATAGCTAGAGTTCGGCGTAACAACACAAAAAGCTGTCGCAGATTATTAATGTTGATGGAAAAAGGATATTGATGTTCGTCAGCAAAAGTCTCATTGGTAATACTATATTACTAACAAGGTCGTCACTAACAGTCATTTTCGACAGCAAAACTCCGTCGTAAGTACTTCATACGAGAAACTTAGATGATTAAATACCTTTGGCGATGAACTAAGGCCATTGTTAATGCATAGTTTTGATGAATTAATGCCGTCATAATTACTTCGTTTGTCATTGACAATACAACTTCATACAAGGAAGTTGGATGACCAAATACTTTCTATGACGACCGCAGGCCATTGTTAATACCTATTTTTGACGAATAAAAGCCGTTGTAATTACTTGGTTTGTCATCTACAATGCAACTCTATATGAAGAAGTCAAACAACCAAATACTTTCTGCGACGAACTATGACCATTGTTAATACTTGTTTTTGATGAATAAAAGCTGTCGTAATTACTTGTTTTGTTATCAAAAATAAATTTTGTGATGAACTATAGTCGTCGTTAATATAGTTTTCCAATGACTAAAAGCCGTTGTAAAATACTTGGTTTATCGTTAACAATACATTATCAATGTGACCTTTAAAACTATTTACCACATCACTAATACATTATTTGCAACGGATCGAAAGACCAAGGAAAGAAAGAAGAATGCAACAAAATGCAAGTGCTGCACCAAACGCTAGTGGTTGTTTCTTGTTGTAAGTGAATGCAACGAAAAGACCCGGAAATAACGAATAATGAAACAATTCATATATTGACATTTCATACTCAATTCCAAATTTCTGCTTTGTTATTCCCATCATCCGGTAACCACAGGATGATCCACAAGAAAGGTGGCAGGATTCGAACCTATGTCCAGCCCGCCCCTGACCTGCTGGGTTGGGTGGCCGGGTTAGCACCCCTCGTCGCCTCTGTACCCGAAACAGATGCGCTGCACTACCCAGTGCGTAACCTTCTCTCCCTTACCCCTCTTCTGGTTATGCCATTACCAATCGCGGGTAACCCCCGGGCCGGCCGCCTCTGACCTAATAAGAATGATTCTCCTTATGACCAAACAAGGACCAGCTGACTTACTTCTCGAGCGATAGTTCCACGATCCCGACCAGCAACTTGTTGGGAGTAGGGGCATCCAAGCTTGCCCAACCTAGTAAAGGGGCTTGGAGATAGAGGGTTAACTCTGTTGATAATAAAAGAGAGATCATTTCTAATATTTAATTGCAAGGAAACATAAATCTCCTAAAAGTTTCTCCATTCAAATAACAAGCACAAATCCATAATTATCTAAAACTAGTAAGTGCATAATTCAATAAAAACAAAAATATTAAGAGGTCTACAAACTAGCATAAGATGTTCATTAATACATGAAAGCTATACATTTTTTCACCAGACTTGAAAACATAAATATTGGAAAATCAATCATCATCTGAGTCATTGTCCTCCTTTTGAGAGTCATTTTCCACCTCAGAGTCATCTTCTATGTTTTCGTCCACATTTTGATCTCCTTTTCCAGCATTGGTTTGCAAATTGTATTTACAATACATATTAAAGATATAACTAAAACATATTAATTTAACTACATCAACAACAACCCCCATGATGAATGACAATAGTATTATCAACATCGAAGAATTAAGAATCCTTACTATTGACAATAGTATCATCAATAAACCAATAGGGCAATTACAACTTATCCACTTGTGGTTTGGTTGAAATTTAAGTCACCTATCTGTGATTTGAAATTTGACACTTTACTCACCTACAGTTTGATTGCAATTTAAATTGCCTACTTATGGTTTGAAATCCCATGATGCAAGCGTTCTGCTGGATTCTAATTTTTTTTTTTTTTTTTTGATGTGATGCTGGATTCTATTTGATCTTGTACTTTTATGTTTTTTGTGTTTTTGGAGGAGAGAGACATAAAAGTGGATTAAAATTACATATTTAACCCTGTTTTTAATAGGGATGGGTTACAGGACTCTAAGTGAGCTAACCTTGGGTGGATAAAGTGTTAAATTTCAAATCAAAAGTAGGCAACTTCAATTTCAGCCAAACCACAGGTGGGTAAGTTGTAATTTGCCAAAAAAAAAAAAAAAAATCCTTACTACTAACAAGAACCTTGTAGTTCTCCTGTGAATGAGAACTCTAAAGAATACATTTGCAACCAATAATCACATTAATTAGTGACATTAATAACATTTTCATAACAAACACTACAAATCATGTACTTTGAATGGATAGGTAAAGAGATACTAATTTCAATAACATATTTTTAATCTAAATTTAGTGATCCAAATAATTGAAATCTATATATAATGAGCAACTTCACAAGTTATTTCAACAACCTCAAGAAAATAGCAAAAAGATTTAATTTTGATTGTACTGTATATATATATATATATATGTATGTATGTATGTATATAAACTAAAATAATCTAAATAAGTATATATATATATATATTTATATATATGTATGTATGTATGTATATAAACTAAAATAATCTAAATAAAAAATAGTAAAACAAAAATAAATAGATAAACTACGTACTTATGTCTTATCTTTCTCATCCCTAATGTTTCCATCTCTCCCCCAATATTTTTTCCTTCAATATCTTGACTTTTACATAGTTTAGACGCTAAGTTTTCCCTACAAACTTAAAATTTAAAAAATTGGGATACTAGAGAAAGAAATTTGAATTCTATATTCTTTTTCAAAAGAAATTAAGATGGGTTTAGATCCTCTAGAATTCTTCATCAATCCACTAATAAATCCCAAAATTTTCCTTTAAAAATAAAAAATTCCTATTGACATTTGATAGGAGTACTTTTTTGTCTTTCAAAAGATTGATTTAAGTATGCATTTGTGAATTGATGATGTGGCAAAATCTTAATAATTTATTTTAACGTAAAGTATATATTTGGTCCCTATCATTTAAAATATATGTCAATTTAGTCCATAACCTTTCAAATATGTCAATTTATTCCCTAAACTTTTGTTATTGAGTCAAAATGGTTCTTACCGTTAAGTGATGAGTGAAAAATGTTGATGTTACTAACAGTGAGAATAAAAAATTATTTTTATTATCACTAAATATATGATATATTCTTAAGATTAAGTAATTTACTATCCTAAAACAGTTTTTTTAGGGTAGGATTATGTTCGAAATAAATGATATATGGGCTTGACACCAGCACCCATGCCAAACACACAACCATGAATAGGAGGTCCAGTCACTTCAAAGAATATTTGACTATCATTAACAATCTCACCTTGTGATGCAGTCTTTGATTTTCTTGCATCTATTTTTTTTCCTATAACAACATTAATAACTTATTAGATATATACATACTTTAAATTCAATAAGAATTTTTTTGGAAAAAAATAAATAACATACCAATAATTTTTGTGCTTTTTCACTGGCAAATGTAACACCATGCATCCTTTTTCATATGCATCAACCTGAAACATTCAACTGGACCTCGTTTGCAACCATTCTTCTCCTCCTATTACCATTTTAAAAGGAAAATAATAATATAAATCAATTCAATATACAAACTAATGTTATAGAAATTTAACATGACAATTTTATCATGCCAATTCTTTTCTGCACTTAGTCATTGGTACATAACCTATAGTCACAATGATAGCTTGATTTTTTGAGCGATTTTTTTAATTTTTTTGTTTTTTGTTTTTTGTTTTTTGTTTCTATCACTTTTATTCTGGTTACATTATTTGGCGGATGCTTGTACCAATTAATTCTACACATTTCTTGGACATCCCTATTTAATATTTATTAAAACAATATTATTTTATTTATTATATTTTAAATGGGAAATTAGATTTGGGCACCATGACCGGAAAGTGTACACCCTTTACAAGAAATGCATAAATTAAATCGTATTGCATATTATATGGAGGTAGAATTTACTAGGATTTGATGGTGAAACTGGTTTGCTAAAACATGCGCTAGTATTTTGGACGTACTTCTTAAAAGGAAAATATGATAGTAATACACAATAAGGTCTCCTTTAAGAAAAGTATTAGAAATACTGCCTGAATTATACAATCATCATGATATTCAAATTAATCTTAAATTAAACAATAGGATTGATCTAGGGTTCAAATTTTTTGAGATTCTGCCACTCACACCCCTGAAAGTTTTTCACAAGCAAATATCCCCTGAACATATTCGCAATGAAGAATACATTTTGGGCTTATTTTGTGCTTTTAAATGTCCAAGTCTCCTAAAACTTGTTAGTGCAACTTTGCTGACATTTATTTTTGAAATTCTCTTGCATTTGCTA